>NC_060210.1:21512500-21827500 GCF_021130785.1 Homalodisca vitripennis
AAACCTCCATATTCGGATTTTAATAGCAAAGCAAAATATTGAACAATTCAAAATCAGACAAACCAAATGTAATTTAAATAAACAAATTTCTGGGTACTGGACTTCCATTAGTAGGCTATATATGAAAGAATAAAATTGATATATTCAGAAACATATCAAATACAGAATTTTTTTACAAAACAACGTGTCACATCTATTTTGATTTTATTTATTGAATTAATGTTGTAGTGTAGCAATTTTTTTCAAGACCTATGTGTTTTATTGTATACTTTGAGTAGAGTGTTGTTTAAGACTGGAGGATATCAATTGGGCATGATGTGTAAGTAAAATGCAAATAATCTTAGTTGCTTGACCTATGCATGCTGTCGCCTAATAATCTTTTACATTTTCATGTTCAAATATTGTCGAAACGTCGCTAACGTAAGTACAATTCTTAAGATTTATTACCCTTACTTTGGAGAGCCATCTTCAGTCAAAAGGTTTGAAACTAAACCAGTAATACACATCTATTTATAAACAAAGGGAGAAGGGGTTCAACCAATCAGTGATAAATATATTCTTCATAAACTCCCTGGTTTTTGTTACGTAGCACTTTCTAATTTGATAAAGTTAATTTCTTTCCTGTAATTTCCAAGGTTTTTCTTGCTATCAATCAATAACACAATGACATTTTTGTAAGCATTATTATTTTGTCGAGGTCTGTAAAAAAGAACTATTATATTATATTGTAATTATTGTTAAAGCTAATTAAACAAATTTTGTGCCTAAAACGTCTTTGCTTAGTAACGTGTAAAAGATAATAATTAATATTCTCGATGAAAACAATTTAATGTTTACTCACACGAAAACAAAAGAGATCAGGTAGCATGACACAAACTTCGATGATATATATTCAAATAGGATGATAAGATGATTCGGGAGATAGCACAAAAAGTGTTCGGTATAGATTTTGTTGTTTTTTCGAAAATTAAATGTATAATTTTTCCATCCTTATACTTTTAATTGCCTGCCTCCAAGGGATACGGATAGTTATTTCCAAATGCATCGTGAAAATCGCACCCATTTGTATATATTATGAGCTCAATGCGTTCTGTTCAACACTTTCTCTAATTTTACAGCTCTGCCATTAGTAAATCCCAGGTTTCACATTTATGTTTTCCTTAAATTAATGTACTACCCGAGTACAAATTTCTGATTAAATAGAAAATTGGTTAGTTATAACAGTAATATGTGTTGAATTTTAACATATAGCTGTAAGAAAGCCTAATTCGGTTTCAAGGTTACACAAATGTAATTTACAGAATATATGCATCGTTTGAAGTAAACATTTGCATGAATGAAAAATCGACTTAAGAGAGTAAAATCTATAAATTAACCTAATATTTTTTTAATTCGTTTAGAGTAACTGGAAAAAAAATAAAAATATTTGTACCATAAGTTTCAAAATTATTTTAATTACCTCCCAGAATAAAATATAAATAAAACATTTCCAAGTGAAACATGTTTTATTAAATAGCACTAACAGAATTTTGGACATTTGCCATAGTTATATGTAACTAGTTGTAAAACAGTTTTGAGAATTTAAATCTGCTCTCTCCGTCATGTGCCAGAAAATTACTTTAAACTTGCAACGAGCGGTAATGGAGGACTATCAAAAAAGAAAAAAAAAACATATTTGAGAACTACGTGACGTCTAGATAGGAGAAAAACAATCATATTTCACACCAGTTCTAGAAGAAGTGGGTCACTAACAAGAAAATGTCGGCATTTCCTGTGGTATAGTGGCGTGTCTTCTTAAAAATGAGACAGGAAGGCGATGGTCAGGAGAGGGAAGGGTAAAGGCCGCTGCCTCCACCCTATGTTTTGGTCCTTGACCTTGCTGTTGCAGTATTGTAACATTTAACGATGAAAATTGACCAAAATTCTATTATATTGCCAAAACCTCCACCACCAGCAACAAACTGTTAACAAAGCAATAGTACTACTCCTAGTACCAATTACGACTAGAAATACTGAAATCATTTAATATAGTTTACTTACTAATAATTTACGAAATTTGATTACTGAATTTTGATTTGATTTACAAAGTTTTATTTATGATGTTCCAACATTCTTTTTAAATCATAGAACTCTAAATTTTCCTATACTTAACAATTTTACATGACGAAATTCTTGAAAAGTTCACCAATGTGAAAGAAACTGTTATTTATTCAGGTTAATGTAGCCGCGGTGGTTCAGGAGCGAGGATAAACATGACAAAGGTGAATATTTCAACATGAGGCAAACTTGCTGCCGCAGTCTTAATTTACTGGGCAAGGTTGGCTACAGATATACGACTTCGTGTTACGACTACAAAGTTTATCGAATAAAAGTTTAGCAAATAAAAGATCACTTATACCACTACCTCTTGCTATTATGGAACCGAAAAAATACAGTTTGTTCGTAATGTTTTGTAGACAAATAAACCAATATTGTCTGCGCTTATATAAAGCCGACAAAGCTTGTAGTAAGAGCAGTGCCATTAACTTTATTTTTATTTTCGGTTTTAGGAATGACAACCCGCATTTCATCTTCGTTACTGGTGATTACGTAGTTAATCTACGGATTCATTTAGCACCTGCATACGGGTACTACACTATACATTTTGAAAGGAACAACTTATTATTTACCGCTATTGTTATAAATACATTCATCGACTTGCGTTTGTAGATGTTAACTTTGCCTCCAGTTCACCTTCCTCTTAGTCCGGCGTCTGGAATCTGATGATGTTAAAAACTTGACTCCTGGAACCTGGAGGGATCCAAATACTTTGACGACAATATGCTCAAAATGAACTCGTGGCCACCTTTTTGACATAACAGAAACGTTAACTACAAATATAGAGTCAGATTCCAGACAAGCACTAACAGGAAAGTGAACCGGAGCCACAGTCAACATTCATATTGAGTTAACCCTTCCTACCATAGGGGAAATATTTATTTATTTCACTTCCAATAGTAAACCTAATGTAAAATAATAGTAAAAAACACTATAAATATAAACATAACGTTTCGTGTTAAATTAGAATAGTAAACAGGTGATTTATGTTTACTACTTAAACAGTACAAAAAATCTTAGCAAAAAAGCGCAAATATAGTAATTAATTAATAAATAACAATAATAAATATATGAGAATCAATGATAACACATTAATAAAACTTACTTGTTATTACAAACTTTATAATAACAAGTAAGGCATAACGTAAAATTTAGGTATAACGTGTGAAAGAAAAATGCAATTATTATATAATACTCTAAATCAATAACAATAAATTTGTAACGTATAAATATAAATAAATACAAAAATATATGTATACGTATAAAATAGGTTTAACAAGGAAACCGTGAGTAAATTATAAGCCCAGATAATAGGAAAAAAAGACTAAAAATATTACAGGATCTTTAATATTTATATTAAATAGAAAGACCGTAATATATATATATATATATATATATATATATATATATATATATTGTTTTGCTGTTACATTATATTATGCTTCACGTAGGTGCTACATCTTAAACAAAACAGATTTAATGAAATCACTAATTAATTATTTAATTAATTTTCATGTAAGATAAATACATTAGTAACTACTAAAAGGTACCTCTGTCTGTGTCATCTTACTTACACTATTAGTTTAATGCAAAGTAATTAAGTTGGGTGTAATAATGGTATTGCTTTTTCTCGTCTACAGAATTGTGTATATCCACCTAATAGAAGGGCATGTTTTAGTTATCAATAACAAAATGGACCATATTTGTAAATTCGACCTTATGCTACGTTGCTGATAATTTTAGCTAGTAAATAACTTGTATTTATGATGGTTAGGTTGTGAATACAATTAAATAATTATTATATCACATTAATCTAAATAATATATGTAAATTGGACATGAATGTAATCAAGAAACAGAAAAGCGAAAATATACATATTTACTGAAAGTACATAAGAGTAAGTAGGCATGCTTGATGATGAATCGTGTCACGATCGTAACAGCTGACAAGGGTCTCAAGGGCCGTGCAGGGATTACTAAGGACTTCGAGTTTGGAAGGCCGGAACGTCTGCTGGAGTGGGGAGTTACTGTCTGTCAACCTTAAACTCTGCACTGAAAGCTACGCGATTCCATAAACAACAATCCTTTATATTTATGAATACTTCGTTTAATTATCCGAGTCTAAAGTGCTTTAAAACATTATTAGAACAAATTACATATTAATTTATCGATTAAGTTTCTTAGTAAGACATCCGCATTTCTGTCAGGAAAACAAAAGCTACAACTTCCATGTGGTTGCTGCTGTATTAGAGAAAATCATAAATAAATGATACACAATGGATGACACGAACTCTGTGTTATAACTCTGTTAAAAGAAAAATAAAATTTTTTAACTCTTCCACCAGAACCTCCGGTGCTGTGGAGCAATGTATTAAATGTATAAATAAGTAAAGTTTATTTTGACTCAAATTAGGTGTAATAAGACAAGGAAGCACATATCATTATTCTAGTCCAATTACTTATTCAAAATAATGTAACTGCATTAACCGTAAAGCCCACAATATGGAGACGATACTTTTTTCGATCATTCACAAGTTAATAATATTCTGTACACTTTCTGGAGAAGCTTTTTTACCAGAAAAAGAGTAATTACTCAAAGGATCAAAAATATATTTCTATAAAAAGTAAACTAAAGCTGGATATTTGTAAGAAAGAAGCTACAAAAATCTATTACTTTCTATTTGTTTAGTTGGAGAACATTTTCATGAATTACACAACAAAACATATTTATAATACCTTTTAACGGGACCTACTGTACGTCGTTTTTGTGGGGAACTAACATGCAATCTCAACATTTGCTAAACTGAAACGTCAATTTAAAGAAAAATGACATTTCGAAGACTGTAGTCTGCTCTCTTCGTCAGGTGTTCTAAATTACAATTATTCTCTGGTATTCTCTTATCAATCTTCAATAACGAGCATTCATTAAATGACATTCACTACATGAGTTCTGGCGTACTCATATACTTCATGTATAGGTAATAATACCATTTTAATTGATTTATTTTATTTTATTGTAATATAAAGATTTATGTGTTGTACATGAAGTAGATACTATGATAACAATAAGATAGAACAATAATTTTCTGTTCTTCGTAGAAAATGCTTGTTTGATTACATGTTTTTACCCAAACTGTAGTAAGGTAATTTTTATGTGAGTGCGTATGTCAGTGCGTGTTATTTTTATTCTGTATGTAGTGTGAATATAGGTATGTGTGGGTGAGGTTGTGTATGGTATTGTCTGTCTATTCCAACTTTTACATAAAAAAATCAATAAAAAAAATATTAATAAAATAAGATTATAACAAATGATGACTCCTCATGGACATTATATATATATATATATATATATATATATATATATATATATATAAAATGACAGGTCACCGTTACAGTATTGTTCATGGAGATGACAAGCCCCTCGCTGTACATTCCAGGGAACATAATCAGGACAAAATTGAAAACTGTTACAAACTAAAAGGCATCAATAATGTTCCATTGCATGCCAACGAAAATTTAAATAGGGGTTTAAATAATTTGAGAAGGAGCGAAATTGCTCACCAACTTGTTTTAAGGTAAAAATTTCCTTTAGGTTTGAACATTCGTTAATTTCAAAATTTTTTACTCTTTGGTGTTTATGATGAAACATCAGCTGTGAGGTATTTTCCCTGTTTATTATTCTATTTAAGTTCTTTTTCTTGTTTCTATTTAGTTAGTTTAATTATTTTATTTTGTAAATATTTATACACTTTTTGTTATCTGAAGAAGTGTGGTGACATACGAAAATTCATAAAAAGAGTTTATCAATATTTGGTTTTTTATTTTCACATGAAGAGAATACGTATATACATACATACACACACACATATATATATATATATATATATATATATATATATATATATATTTATGAACGATTTTAAACACACACACAAGTATATGTATAATGAGTATATTTGATATAAACAGTTTCTAGAAAATAAATAAATCACAATCGTTACAATTGTAATAGACACATAACTGATCAATACATCTGAATTCACCTCGATAAGTCTTTATATGCACAACATAACTGTGGTAGCTGCCAACGATACTTCTGGAAATTAATCTTTCATCAAAACTTGTTGCGACTGTACACGATGTTTGTGTACCTCTTCCGACAACCCAATATCACTCGATAAAGATCCATTATTACACAGGTGGATAGGAATTGGTAATAACTGACAAGACAAATGAGATGTTTAGTTGACCAAGTCTTTGTCTATTCGTCCTAGTCAATAGCTGACCTACTTGACTAATTTATTTTTTTTTTATTTTCAGGTTTATCTGAAATGTTATTAATAGAATATTTAAATCTGTGATAGTATTACAAAAATTATGCGTAATATTTAGTATAGTAACAATAGATGAAATATTTTTAAGTCACTGGCAATTGATAACTTCAATTTAGTATGCATATGATAACAGTTTTCACCACAATTAATTTAAAAACGCAACATGAAGGATTTGAAAGATAATGGAGTGATAAAGATAGTTATGAAAGGTTCCGCTCGCAAGTATTGTACTTAGCGAGGCCTCAGTAATCAATTATTTTTTTTAATAAAAGCTTTCCCCAGGTTAAGTGTTAGAGAGGGCTTCTTAGCCCTAACTTCGCCTGGTAAAATAAGACATTCTTTACTTTTTTTTTTTTTACTTTTTTTTTTCAATTCGATGTCCATGACCTGAAAACAAGGCAAATTAAATGGAAAAAATACTAACACCGGAGTAAATTACAATGGCCGTAAATATATACATTTTGAAAGATGTTCTTGCTCGTGACAATGAGGCAGTTTAAACATTGGTATTATACGCGTTCAAAGCCTTCGAAATTGTATGGGAAGCCGCGAGTAACTGCTAGTAACATCACAAAGCAATACTCCAGACACTAAATGCAATTTTAGAATTAAATAAAATTGTTAAAGAACATTTCGTCCGTTTTTTACTACATCGTATTAACTTATATATGCTTTGAGTAAGAGAGCTAAGAACTCCAACTTAAGGATACCTTCACATTGGTCTACAATAGTTCTAATATTAATTAAATCGTTGGAGCTACTCAATCATTCAAATACGTGTAAAGTTATATAAAATGCAATGCAGAGTAAATGTGGGCAAAGTCGCGGATAAGTACTAGTAAAATTATATTATGACATGTTTTTATGATGAAAATAATGGTAGTTTGAGTTTACTCAGTAATACAACCATATGGTCGAAAATATTGCATTCACATGGCTCACCGCATTATATATCTATTGGCGATAATCTACTTTAGGATGGCCTCTCTGTGGATCATCTGTAAAACGAAGTGCCTGGCAGCACTCCAGGAAGATCTAACGTTAATTGAGTACTTCGTATTTTATAGGTGAATGGAACTAGATTGATGATAGAACTCGTAACAGACACACACTCGATAGATATCATTCAATTTTAAATTCAGCATCTAAATATAGTTAATTAGACAAATCTCGTTTACTGTGGAAACTGCCAAAGAGAAGAAAATGATTTGTAATTATTACTCAGGCAGCACAATTTGTTTACTATAAGTGATTTTGACAAACTTTTAAACTTTGTAAATGTAGGTAGTGGATTAAACAGGTCACTAGAGTAACATGTGAGAATTATAACATGTAGTAACACTGTCGATCGTTTATGACTAAAAATGTTATATGACTGGTTATCAAAGAGTTATTATGTTAAGCGTAGTGTAAATAATAATGCTACACTCGCCTTCTAGGTTTTTCCTTCCAACCAGCACTTTGTATGTAAGCTGGCTCCTGCACTCACGATTTGTTCAATACGAATTCAAATCTCTAAGTGTAAAATCTGTGACAGTGGATACTCTTAATTTCTTTTGTTTGTTTGATTCTAATAATATCTTCATTAAACAGTTAAACGATTTCAAATACCTTTGGAACAGTAATGTAAGTAATTTTATTATTGTACCAATTATAACTTGCAAGTCTTAGTTGCATGAACGAGTTGACAAGCGCCAATAATGAAATGTTTATTTGTAGTTCTTTTTAAATAATAATAAAACAAATACAGGGTATTACAGAAAGCCCGTCCGCGATATGTAGTGGTTGAACGGGGAAACCAACCTTCTTTCTTATAACAATCACCCCGATATTTCGATCTCAAATAATGCAGGAAATTAATTTTTAACACCCTAAATATTAAAATAATCCCTCCTAGTTTCTTTTTTAAAGTTTGCAAATGTAAAGGTGGTAGTTCAAGCCAAATCTAATTTTAAAGGCTCCTCTATTCACCAATAATTTTCAAAAAATTGTAATTTTTTTCGTTTCTTGTATACAGTGTGATCTAAAATGTCAACGCTCTACGGTTTCAAAGATGTTTACTTTGACAAGTTCACCTAATTGCACTTTCGTATTATTATTTCTTGCATGCTACAAATATTGTTTATTAACATTCACCAGCCTCAGTAGTTTTCTTATCAATGGTGTAGTATTTTTTGCAGTATGCTATTATTAATTATTACGATATCACAAGCTTTACAGCAAAGATAATACGTACTGATAGTATAAAAATAATGTCGAAAAATTGTAGCCCTTCAAAAAATAATCATTTATTATGAAATATTTCAAATCAACATGTACAAGGTACCCATTATATAAACACCAAACCATTTTTAAGCGATTTAAGTTTCTACCTTTTCAAAACAATTAATAACTATTTTTTTTAATTTTCAGTGACTTTATTTCTAATATTTAAATTTTACTCTCTTTTTTACATTCTATATCTGAAAGTAATAAAATAAGTGTTATTTTAATTTATTTCTAAATTGATGATTATTTTTTTCATAACTACTTGTCTATATAAAATAAGTTAGTACTTATAAGGGTTATATATCTCATTTCAACTCCCACTGAAATATCGATTTTGCAGGTCTAACAGAATTGCTAAAAAACTATATAGTAATTATTAAAGTGCTTATAAGACCTATTATATTCTAAAATTAAGTACATGGCCCATGCATCATTTCCACCACGTTACCAAAGAATAGGTATTAAGTAGCTAATTAAAAGAATTAATTAAAAATGACGTTTTTACAATATATAATACAAGCAGAAATATAAAAGTTTTGTTTCAACGAATGTAGTAATTATGGTCGTATCCACTAACACTAGTAAATATCATGCTTGTATATTGTTTAAAACCGTGTACGGCATTAAAAACTTGAATGGAAAAAAATAATAAGTACAAATTATTATAAATATTCCTAAAGATATAAAGAATTCATGTTATGATTTGTTCTATGAAGCCTAACAATCGATACATAACTATTAATTTTCCTAACATCGTTTATTCACCTTAAATAGGTTTGGAGAGCTATTAATGACTTTCTAAAAGTTTGGTCATGTAAAAAATTACGAAATTAATTTAAAAAGATCACGTAAATTCGTAAAGTTTGCTATTTATCTTGTAATAACCATCAGGCCATCAATAATAATGTTCAGCAATTATTCTCAGAGTAAGTTTATTAGATAAAGAAAGCACAACATTACTGTATCTTGAACAGATGCCATTCCTACTCGACCTCTAAGCGGAGCCATAAATCCAAAGCACTCAGAGCATGATAATCCGAATTAGGTCTGTAATGGTTTCAATGATTCTGTTTGAGAGCGAGGTTGGCCGCAAGCCAGTCTAGCACTAATCTACTCCTCTACCTGGGATGAGATGGGCGGCAGTTGTACAAACACACTCAACAGATGCCCCTGCTTGCTCACAGTTACTTCAGTCATTTTAATAATAATAAATAATAAATCTTCTTATTACTGTGAGACAATCTGCACAGTGCTCAGCAACCATCACTTCAATCCTAATCCTAAGGCAATTTAAATAAATGTATATAATTAAAACTGTAAAATTAATAATATTCTTAAAATGTTAAAATTGGTAAAGTACGTCAATCCCCTAATACTCTAAATGGAAGGCTCCCCCTGTTAAAATTGGTTTAATGTATTTTTAGGGGGTGTTTCTCTATGTTATCCTCATTTATACCGGGTGAATTGATCAATTTGAGCGTGAGAAGAAAAATATATTGTTCCTAAGTTGATAAATACATTATTATATTTTATTAACTAAGTAAGCGAACAACTGAACGCAATCGTGCAAATTAGCAATTAAATGTTAATAACACCAAATTAAAAGTTTTGAATCTATGTTTTATGTGATTTTAGTACTTTTAGTTATTTTAAAACAAGCTGAAACCTTCTCTAAACTTGATGCTATTCGGGTAAAGTAGAAAGTTTCTGCTCTTTGCGATTTCTTATTTACTATTCTCCTAAAATCCTATTTCTAAAAATTTTGAGTTAAAGAAGCCTATCACTTGCAGGATTGAAAAAATTTAATTCACCTCTGTCACCATATATCTTTAAAACAAGCTTACTTGAGATTCTGTATGAATTTTTATTTGTATATGAACAACTTAGAAATCTGTGATAGTCCATGTCACCTCAAGAAATTAGGGTAACCATTAAAGCACTTTAGATTGGTCTTATCGTTAACAGAACAAATAAATTTGCAAACTAAATCATGGCATTTTGACATATAGCACATATGGCCTAATTATCAGAGAGATATTTCGAGTAAAACTTCCACTGTAGACTTATATTTCTGTAAGAACTTTCCATACCCACATGGACAAAACTGATTTCAAGGACGCTGTTATTCCATCCATAAGATTGAATTAATATTTAGTACAAGTGGCATGGGACGATTTCTCTTCTGTCTGTCGGCGGATGTGACATTTTTTTCCAACTGTCCGACTGTCTATCCGCATAATATGTCCTGACTGGAATGAGTTGCAGTCTTTAAATCTTTAATGCAACATATGCAAAACCTGCTATGCGACGCGTTCTGTGGCGTACTTTTACATAATTTTAATTGCATATAGTAACCATTAAGACATACATCTGTTTTAATTTTGAGTTTTTTATAAAAATGTAAATGTTACTCTAATGTTATCAACAAATTGAATGTAACTGTTACTTAACTTAAATGTATTATTGCGTATGCATAGGTACTACTTTTTACATAAAGCAAAAGCACAATCTTCTGTGGTTTAAAAAATTACATTTCAAAAATAGTAATACTGACTTTCCATTCAATATCATTACTCTTGAGAAATACTTACAGTACTTTTTAAGCTGTATAGCATATATTAATATCTTGATATTTATACGAGATTTTTTTTGTATCCGTAATACTTTTCCTTAACTCTAATGGGTGGGTTATAATTATTTATTATTATAACCCACCATTATAATTATTAACCAATATAAATTAAAAATACCCTACTGAAACAAAATTCTAGGATAACTTATGAAGATATTAAATAAAGTATTTCGTTAGCAAATAAAAAAGATAATAATGTTTTATTTTTAATTTATATTCTTTGAAACTATAATAATGTAGCATGCCTAAATATTCAATAATGGTCTATCAAAATATTTTAAAAAAAAAAAAAAAAAATTAAAAAGGATTCTAAACTTAAAGGTTTTACTAAAGAATTTTGAATAATATATACGAAGCATATTAAAAATATAATATGTAATAAACATGTAGAAAGATTTAAAGAAATTGTATCAGTCACCATAGATCTGTGTTCAATAATGAATGAGGGTTAAATAAAATACAATTATAATCAATTTAGATCGTTAGTAATACTGACTTTTAAACTGTGCCGACATTTTATGTCATTTCGTAATTAGAAAATATTTACAACTATGTCCACATACTAACAGAGGGACGGAACCTACCACTTAGCAATAATTGATTATGTCACCAACATGACACTTTGTACACATGTAGAGACCACAAGCAATATTGTCCTGCCAATACTCGCCACTGTCGCTTTTCCTTATTCAATATCAACGTTCTGCCGTAATTGGCGCCAATAATATACATACACTTCATAATTATGATGCCAAACATTTATTCTAATATTTTATTAATTAAAACAGTGCAATAAGTATGGTAGAAATTCTTAAACTTTGAAAATATCCTATATTTCTACTTATCCTAATATATGGATGGGTACTTGTACATGAATCCATTTATTTATCAATGATAACGTCATATCACGCGATTCTTGGTGCAAAGTGCCAGAATAATAAGGTATTCAACAAGGTTCGTTGATTTAAGGTAAATCTTTGAGGGTGTCTATTTACTTAAACAATTAAAGACTTATGTAGTATATTCCTAGCGTTATAATCAACTCATCTCTCCACCAGTCCGTGCATTGTCTACTCTAATCGTTCTATCTTACAATATTTTGCCACGAATGTGACACGCGTGACCACTTCGTCCCGATATATTTGCAGATCTACCTCCAGAGAAAACTATTGTAATTAATTATGAACACCTATTCCTAACCCTTTTCATGGAACCACAACACACATTTCTTTGTGAGATATATTGCAATACAGTATTTGAGTGTCACAAAATAGCCTGTAACTGTTTTAAAACTCAAAAATATAAATTACTCATTCGTTGTTTATTTTTATAGAAGACTTTAGTTGTATTAATGAAATTACCTCCAAATGAACCTCAATCGTGCCATCAACTTTGTTTAAAATATTTAGGAATCTCTTAAATAAAATATGTTCTTATTCGTTTGGCCTGAGGGTAGGAACGAAAAAACTAAGAGATCGGAATTTGGTGACCTAGCTGTGGTGATCATATTTGAATAGTCGGTTTACCCCTGAAAGAGCCTAGTAACTATAACACTAAGCCGCAACCACCGATATCTGCCTGAACCTCAATAGGTGTTTATACTATCCCAACTTGGGGCAATAACAACTTGTGACTCCGATAGGCGTTGCGATATTCCCTTATTGTATATCTGTCGTTGATGTACCAGCATCCTTCTAATAACGGTTTGCCGTTTATAGAGATCTCCATCCTTACTGATAGGCAGGAATATAATGGTCATAGAAACTAATGAACTAGAAACTATTGAATTAAGACTGTATTTACAAGTAAAACACGACGATAGCAAAATATTTGTCATTGAAGGATAACTGAACAGTAAGGCATTTGAATTACGTTGATGGGTCTGTTTTATTCATTAACTTATAATAAATCATTCTTCATCTGATCATTCTTAAAGTACTGAACTACTACTTAAGTATTTAGTTTACTCACTGACTACAATACTTTCAGTGAATAAAAAATATATCATTTTTGCATTAAAAAAAGACACCGGAGGTTGAAATTATTACCAGTTAATGCAGTGTCGTGCATTAGCGTCACGATCGCCTGTTCCATTCCTCGTCCAACAACTGCACAGACAGATGCACCAACTCAAAACTTGCCACTACACCAACGAAGCGAGTAAGAGAGATGATTAGTTCACTTCATGGCAACCAGGACGCTCCACAGTACCGCTTACTTTACTTATCATACAACAGATTGCAGTCCAAGCGCTTAAATACCTCACAGACGGTCTATCTTTAGTGTAACTAATAACATCTACACAATGTTACAGCAAAATCTTATGTCATTATATTTACGCAACCTAACGGATGTCACTGACCAATGATATAAAGTTTTCAGCAAGCCTAATCTTGAAGGTAAATATTTCTCCGCTCTATTTGATTGATAAACGTTGGAATAGAGAGCATAGAACCGAGATGTAAACTATCTTTCCCTATCGCTTAAGTACAAATAGATACCACAATCCTCAAATTCTTACTCATCTTCAATATCATCATTCCTTCAGCGGTTTGAAATATCAAGTATAATAATGAAGGTTCAACGATTTCACGTGACCACGTACCTCAGACCGAAGCATCGGATAGTAAATTTGGCGTATTAATGTTGTAAACAATTTATTATAAGGACATAAAAATGCTCAGTCATATTGACGGACAGAGCAATATTTAAAGGAAGGATCAATTAAACCAAAATTTATATTGATCAATACTAGAAAAAGTCGCACTCCATTTTATTTTTATTACAGAAAATTATATATTGATACGCTTGTAATATTACGCATACAAATTAATTGTTGGATAAAACTATAAGACTGTTTTTTTTTTCAAGTAAGTTATTTTTTTCGTTTTAGTATCCTATTGCTGGTACTATTATTGGTTTCGATAATTTCACGTTTCGTGCCACCTAAACCTTCACAATACCGCCACCCGTATTGTACTTCACAGAAATGGCCAATACATTTCCTCCCATCAGTTAAAATACTGTATCTACAGTGCTATTGTTTCAGGAAACCA
The DNA here is from genome assembly GCF_021130785.1 of Homalodisca vitripennis. NCBI lineage: Eukaryota > Metazoa > Arthropoda > Insecta > Hemiptera > Cicadellidae > Homalodisca > Homalodisca vitripennis. The sequence continues at coordinate 21,526,887 of NC_060210.1, forward strand.
TTTCTGTACACGAAACAAAAATAGTGATACACGTACAAGCAATCAGATCACAAATAAACATTTTCATAGTGTATTGTGAAAATGTTCAACCATAACAAACCGTTGTATTGAAGTGAATAGATTGAAAACGCTCCAATAATGCAGACCCGAGTTTTCTCTGGCTCTGTCCGACTGGATCCAGATAGCGTCCGTATCGCGCGTCACTCGCGCAGTATTGTTTCAGTTTATCATAACTGATATCCAAAATCAAAAATATTTTCTCTTACGTTAATATTATTTTGGTCGCGATTTAATAAACTTGACGAGGTTGATTGCTGAAATACATTTTCATATTTGCAGACCTTAATAAGGCTTACCTTGTAAATAAATTATAAATTTTAATATTTAAATGAATATTGAACATATACCCTTGAGTGTTAGTGCACTAAGCAAACCTAAATATTATTTGTTTATTCAGTCCAATGGTGTCGCACTTTACAATTAAAGATTTTCTTATAATGCGTGCTACAATGACTTTAATATCGTGTAAAGAAGTAAAAAGACCTTAAAGTGATGCACATGGCAGTGTTAATAGAATTAGGTTTACCTACAACAGACTGCAATTTATCAACAATCATCCACAAAACCCAGAACTAGCCATGCAAGAGAATTGTGAATAGTTATAACAATAATATAAACTACGAAGCAACAGTGGAACAAATACATACATTTTTAAATACAACTCAACTGTAATAAATAGCCTTTCTGCACTTAAAATAACAGTGTGCACCTATGGTGAAATAAAAAATAAAGGTTTAACTAAACATTGTACACTAGGTTCATGTGCATGTCTCTGTTGTTAATTAGTTTACGGAAACATTCATATAAAAATTGTTCGGCGATTTACCCCAATTCATTTCACGTCACGAATTATCCAAGTTATATTCATTTCCTTGGGATATTAACAGGATAATAACGTTACAAAAGTTTTAAACTAAAGGGAATATTATATGGTTTATTTAAAACTTGTGTAATAAATATGGAGAGAAGAAATGGCAGGATATTAAGCCCAATTTGTAAATCGTTCCAACGAAAAGAGGCATTTGAAAGAAACAAGTAAAACACTATTAAAAGTGATATAACTGTCAATGAAAAAGGAGATCTGGCATTTAGAATGTTTTGTGTCTTGTTCTTCATTTATCTTTGTAAACTGTTTTGCTCAGTTTCACCTAATTTTCCAGAATCTAACTCTATTGGTATTATGCGAATTTGGGTGAATAGCAGTAAGTTTATGTTGAAAGAGCAACTGCACAAAGATTACGATACCTGATGTTATCTTAGCTAATATTTGTTAAACAGTTTTTGGGAGTTTAAGAATAAGGCAATGAACAAAATATAAGCTTATGAAACCGTATTATTTTTTATTTTTGGCAAAAAGCATATATGACTATTACATGTCTGTTTAAATCTTACAATATTTTCTGGTAAGAAACGTTACGTTAGCAAAGACGACAGAGTTACTGGAACGTATTCATGTAAAAACCACTAATTGCTTCTATTGTTTAATAATTTTGGATTAAGTGAGAAATATTTTAACCGCCTTCGCCCTCAGGGATCGTGCTTTTTACCTGGCCGCACCCTCATTACACTTGAACATCTAAATGGATTCAACAACAGCCTCTCCTAATTGGTTGCCCTTTTATTCTTAAACTTATTTCCACGTTTATTGTTTTAAATGATTTAATTCTTCAGCTACAAGAGGTCTTACCTGTTCTTAGGGAAGTTATATTTTTTGTAAAAAATAATTTATCCCATTTCTCACTTTATTACATTGGAAGTTTGGTTGTTGGCATAGTGTTATAACGACAATTTAAACTACTATGTGTTTCTTAAATTAATACATTCTTTATTAATGCTGTTTTGGTACCTTATATAGTAAAGTAGAATAAAGTAACACAAGGCAGTTAGAGTACACCAGGCAATACAGTATACAGTATTTTAAGGCAAAGTTAGGACTAAGAAGTCCTCTTTAACCTGAGGACCAACGGTTTAAATTTGATTTCCGAACCGACACCAAGGGCCGGGCAGGCGGGCTGCTTGCAAGGACAGGATCGCTCAGCGGTCACCCATCCAAGGAGCAGCCACGCTTGACATTGCTTGATACAGTCGTTCCACGATAACCATTTTACCCGCTACACTGCGTCATTGCAAACTGGTTGCACCAGTTAATTTATATTGTGTTTAAATAAATGGTTTCAGAAAATATTTACAATTTACCTTTAAAAAACATGTTTGCATATGCAACAGTATTTACAGAATATAGGCAATGACGTATTTCCACTTTTAACTGGCTGTCAACAGCAAGGCGACGTTGACTACCGTAATGTATTACTTCTGTTGATCCAGTTTTATTCATATTTATTAGTGCGACTAAAAGGTATCGTACTCTGTATGGTATAGCATATGCCAGAGCAATTTCGTTTTATAGTTCCTAGACAAAACTATATTTGTAAATTCTTCTGGCCGTACTACTGATATTGGCAGATACACACATATCAGTGCACATCTATTTGAAAATAAATCAACGTTATGGAAAACAAAAACCTACGGACAATCACAACAATTATTTTTGATTATAGGTTATAGTACTTTTATATTTAGAGCATTGAACCAATTTCTCAAATATATGCTATGTTTAATTATAGCCAATATTCTACTTCTTAATTCATGTACAGTCGTATGAGTTTCGTGATTAATGCTTTTTAAAATTGAATAACTAATATACTTTTGTACACACAAAAATCAAAAATTAAAAAATTAAAACTACTCACATTTATTTACAGATCACATTACAATTATACATATCGGAGGTACTGCATTAATATAAAGAAATGTCACGACATAGAAGTTGACTTGTTAGCCTTCCAAGGATCAGTTCTAGATAATTGTCTAGCTAATTACTCATCATAAAATGTATTGTACATTTGAAGTGTGTCTTTCTTTAGAGATCTTCTTTCTTAATCAACAGTGAGTCCTTGTGGCATTTTGAATATCAGCGATATTTCACTCATCAGTATTGTTTGGTAGTTTTATTTATGCTTTTCTATCGACAATCAATAACAAATCTAAAGTAAAATGAGATGTTGACGATTTTAATAATCACATATAATGACATTTTATACATCTGAGAGTCTGGCTTGCATGGTACGGAGCGCATATATTCTTAAAAATGAAAATACTTACAAATATATTACTCTGAATAATATGTATAGTCTATTTGTAACATATTATGTTGTGTATTGATGGTACACCTATTTGTATTTAGGTATGTTTGTTTTTATTTACGAACTTCATGCATCATTAAAATAATATTCTTTACAATGTAAATATATTTTGTAACTACCTCCATAAAATGTAGTAAAGTGTCTGCACATAACTCGAGAACAAGAAACTTGTGTGAGTAAAAGCAGAGACATACGAGTCGCTACGCGACGCTATACTCGTATATTTGAAGTAGAGTTTACATTGCAGCATTGAATGGATAGTTCTGTACACTGCCGTAATAATACAGCAAACAATAACTAACTGGTTTGACTTTAGTGGTTACTTTACTTGTTACTGCGGTTGGGTTTCTCTACAAAGCAAGACCTTTATTTAAATTGAGGCGAAACAACTTCTGCAGTTTTATACTGTTTAGCTCATATACACCTGGTAATCCCACTCCACTCTGTAAATGTCTATAACACGTTAGTGATTTATCTTGTTTGTATTTCATTATTTTAAGTTCAGTGTATGTAATATGAGGGACTGTTAGAGAGAGCTTGATCTCCCTAACTCTGACTCTTTAATAAAGGATTTTTCATTTCATTATTGCGGACTACTTTACAGTGCTCATATCCGGTTTCAGCCCAAGTGACTCCGCACGATATCCGGCCTACAGTCCGACCTTCTACTTGTTTACGGTATTAAGTGACGACGTCAAACATTTCCGGACTTTCTCAATTTTCGCTAATTACTCACTGTATACAGAATGGCATGTACTTTATTTAATTTTTAACTAACAACTATTTCACTAATACTGTTCACATTGTTATATTACACAAAGTATAAGTCTTTTACGGCAAATCCATAACATATTGTGTTTTATTTGTGCTCAGGACTTGCACCTGTGCAGTGGAAACGCCTGGACTGGACTTCAAGCAGCTTTAGGGATTTTTGAACTCTAATATCCCGCTTCTTTACTTCTTTCTGTTCTTTCTTTTTGTATGTATTAATACTTCCCCTAAGTGACGAAGAGGATAGATTCAAATTCTCGAAACGTTGTGTTATAACTTTTGTAATCCAACCTTTCAAAACTTCCATCGCCAATAAAAAGATTGAAAACAAAGAATGGTATTCAATTTTTGCCGTTCTGACCACGGCTCAGTCACATGATTGTCGGTTATGAGGAGTTCTCCTGTATTAATTATATCACACTTATTAACAACTCACATTTTTATGGCCTGTACCACTGTATCAGACGTACAATTGTGAAAGATCGTACCTTATCTCCGTTAGTATGAGGCCTACCTCAACCACAGGTCTTGGCACAGATCCAATATAGTAATTGAACCGTCTGCCTCCCAGCGCCCTACGTCAGTGAAGACACATAGACTGGTACTCAAACCCCTCAAACCATTGTATAACAACTCATTGCTTTTATAAAATTAATATCATATAAAGTATCAATTAATATACTAGTATCAGTCTCTATTCAACGTAGACAATGATTCAACAAAAAATAATCCAAAATTTATACTATAGAATTAACAATATCCGGTTAATATTAATAATGTATAGTAATAGGGAATAAAAAACATAAATTATGTCTATGGTAATACTAGTAATAGTTTTTGCAACTCCACTTTGACTTCATCCACATCAGGAAATATATACACTATAAGAACACCACAAGTGTACACCATAGTATGCTTTTGCATTGTCAAGGTGATGGCGAATAACTTTCACCTAACAATAGCCAGGAATTACACGTTATGAATGTAAAAGGAACACTGTACATACAACTAGTTTTGGTTGTTATATAATCCTTAAAATAAAAGGTCATGAATATGAATGCTGGAAGTGTAAGGATTACAATATTTTTCCAGTTAGGTGTTGTTATATAATCATTATATCCAGAATCCAGTAAAACAAACAGGATAACATTCCCCATCCAATCTCTAGTTCATGAACACTACGAGTGTAGTAACTACCATTGTGAAAAGTGTTGTTATATAACCGTTAAAACTTAAGGCCATGAAACTGGACGCTGGGAGTGTAAGGATTACCTTATTGTTCTAGTTAGGTCTTGTTATTTATAACCTATCATTATGAATCCAGTAAAACAAACAGTATAACATTCAACATCCAATATCTAGTTCATTACCCTGCGAGTAAAGTAATTACCATTGTGAAGTGTTGTTATATAACCCTTAAAACTTAAGGCCATGAAACTGGACGCTGGGAGTGTAAGGATTACCATATTGTTCCAGTTAGGCGTTGTTACATAACCATTACATCCAGAATCCAGTAAAAAAAAACAAGATGAGATACACCGTCCTGTCTCTAGTTTTGTCCACTGCGAATATAATAACTACAATTGTGAAGTGCTGTTACATAACCGTTAAAACTTAAGGCCATGAAACTGGACGCTGGGAGTGTAAGGATTACCATATTGTTCCAGTTAGGCGTTGTTACATAACCATTACATCCAGAATCCAGTAAAAAAAAACAAGATGAGATACACCGTCCTGTCTCTAGTTTTGTCCACTGCGAATATAATAACTACAATTGTGAAGTGCTGTTTACATAACCGTAAACTTAAGGCCATGCAACTGGACGCTGGGAGTGTAAGGATTACCTTATTGTTCTAGTTAGGTCTTGTTATTTATAACCTATCATTTTGAATCCAGTAAAACAAACAGTATAACATTCACCATCCAATATCTAGTTTATTACCCTGCGAGTAAAGTAATTACCATTGTGAAGTGTTGTTATATAACCCGTTAAAACTTAAGGCCATGAAACTGGACGCTGGGAGTGTAAGGATTACCATATTGTTCCAGTTAGGCGTTGTTATATAACCATTACATCCAGAATCCAGTAAAAAAAAACAAGATGAGATACACCGTCCTGTCTCTAGTTTTGTCCACTGCGAATATAATAACTACAATTGTGAAGTGCTGTTACATAACCGTTAAAACTTAAGGCCATGCAACTGGACGCTGGGAGTGTAAGGATTACCTTATTGTTCTAGTTAGGTCTTGTTATTTATAACCTATCATTTTGAATCCAGTAAAACAAACAGTATAACATTCACAATCCAATATCTAGTTTATTACCCTGCGAGTAAAGTAATTACCATTGTGAAGTGTTGTTATATAACCCTTAAAACTTAAGGTCATGCAACTGGATGCTGGGAGTGTAAGGATTACCTTATTGTTCTAGTTAGGTCTTGTTATTTATAACCTATCATTTTGAATCCAGTAAAACAAACAGTATAACATTCAACATCCAATATCTAGTTCATTACCCTGCGAGTAAAGTAATTACCATTGTGAAGTGTTGTTATATAACCCTTAAAACTTAAGGTCATGAAACTGGATGCTGAAAGTATATTGAGTATTATGTTGTTTTTCTGTTAGGTATAGTTATATAACGAATAAATCCAGAATCCAGTATAACAAACAGTCCCAGTACATGAACGCTGGGAGTATAATAATTACCACTAATGTACTAGTGAAGTGTTTTTATACAACCGTTAAAACCTAATGACCTGAATTTTAATGCTGGGAGTTAATGATTGTCATAGTGTACTAGTTAGGTAGTGTAATATAATGAAGCGTTTCCATGTTCTATTTTGATATTAAGCAGTATGCAAATTTTGAAGTCTCTAGGTTAGTTTTTCTTGCAGATATACAGAGAGACAGACAGACAGAAGTGACCTGCCCCTTCAGAGATATAGTTCATTAAGTCGCAGCCAATTAGTTTAGCTTTTTTTAATACGTTTCATATCATTTGTGCAAAATGTAACATTTAAGTATGTAGTGAACACTTTACAAACTGTATAACATATTTCATATGTTGCAGTTTTTAGACTTGCGGACTTAATATACCTACAGGCAAATAACTAGAAATAATAGTATCATAGAAGTTTTACAGTTTGGCAGAATAGAATGTTTGCGGAATCGTATCAGTGCGAGCTTCAGCTAACCGAATACATAATCAGACTGGAATAACTAAAGGGTTAAACAGTATAATGCTCTGACGAGGGTCTGGCCAATTGAATCTGGTTGACACAACGATCCGCTCAGAGAGCCGGTCTCCACAGGACGGCGCGGCGCGGGGAGTCGGCATTGCCGGTTGTAAAATCTCATTACGTGGTCGGGCTCCATTTTAACATATACAACACTAACATCGGATAGTTGCTGTTATACATCAGAGTATTCCTGTATTCCAATACACTTTATAACTAATCCTGACACAACTGGCGTTTACTGTTTAATGTTTATGAACGTATTCGAATATTCAATATTAGCAACTTTAATCGCTGTTAACATAATAATCGGCATCGATTTGACACTAATGAATTTCGTTTTAAGGAAAATTTAAGCCAAATCAAAAACCGAGGGGAATCATAAACGTTGGTAATCCCAAAAGCTTATGTAGCAGAAATAGTTTACCGTTTTTGGTACGCAATCGCATTTTGCAAACGAGGGGAACCTGAGAATAAAACTAGGCAATTGACCATGAAGCGACTTAAAATGCGTTTACTCCGTATGTTGGTCAACAGTTTTTATCATGGGAAACCAAATTAAATCTTTCAAGTTTTATTGAATTTTTACCTCGTAACAACTCAACACATAAATACTGATAAGTGTACGTATAAAAAATAGCTAGGTTTTTTGTATTTACATCCACTTATGCAAAAACAAAGCTTGGGTTTAGTGCACTAAAAAAACTTAAACTGTGTGCCAACTGATTATAAGATCTCTGTTATAAGGTAAAAAATAATCGCTTTGTGAAACAACTAAAGTGTTACAAAAAACTATTGTACTATACTTATCAAAGATTAAACAATATATATCAAGTATAAGTTGATAAAACCACAGTTTATTTACCATAACCAAGACTTCCAATGATATGTCTCATACTACAAGTTAGTTTATACATACAGGATAGATATAACATGTTATAAGCAAACTTAATATCTTTTAAACCCTCAACAAAACTTGTGAATTTAAATTTTTACAAAAGTTACTCAAAGAAAAAATCTTTCAACCATGAAATGGTCAATGGCTTTACTGGAATTCGTCTCCCTCAATATCCATGAAGAGGGGCCGAGAGGACGATATGTCCCAGTTATGTCCCTTTGGAAGAAGAAGAGACCAGCGTTGCATCAGTATCTCTAGAAAAATGGGAAGGGGTAGCTCACCCAGGTTAGCAAAATCGGAAGTTTCAACAACCCCAACAGCCATCCCCTGCAGTTTACTAGATCTCTCGATCTACACTTGCACCCTCTACACTTCGAATGATTTGCCGCTCTTGGACCATATAGGGTTTTTCAGATATATGATACAACGCTTATACACACAGTGACATGAAAGCTATACTCCATCCAGAAGAGGGGATGTTAAAATGTTATTTAGCTTTGATATACATCTATAGTTTACACAAGTTGTGCTAGTGTAAACCATATTGTGATGAACTATTAAGAATTTATCGTTTACATATATTTTTTATCGATTATAAATAAATCCTCACCATCTGTAATGATTGGTGAAAAATCATTGATCGAAACCTATACCACCAAATTTATACTACTAAATTCCTCGGTATCAACATATATTTTTGTCTGCCCTTGAGTCCGCGTATTGAAAGTATTTCGTCCAATATGTATTTGCTAAGAAATTGATCAAATCATTGTCCTAAGGCGTTATTGAGAATTGCCTACTGTCGACTAATTTTTCCACACATATCTTATGGAATTACAATGTGAGGTACTTATCCAAATTAGTATTTTCAAAGATTATTTATTTTACAAAAAAAATCTGTTCGCATAACCAATAACTTAACTTCCCAAGAGTCGTGTAGAGAATCCTTTAAGGAGCTAAAATTACTGACATTGCCTGCGCTGTACGTGCTTGAGACGAGCATGTTCTGTCGTTTCAGGTGTACGTTGGTGCAAGGTAGGGATGTCCATGGTTGCTGGAAAAAACTAGAGAGTTGTTCAACACAGGCTACAGCTTCATGGCCATCTTCCATCTCATATGGGTGTCAGGTTTATTAATTGTTTACCAGAAAAAATCTGATATATAACAAATCAATTGAAAGTCAAAAAGGCGTTGAAATAATATCTAATAAAAAACACTTTTTATTCCGTGGGCGAGTTCCTGTAACACAGCAACCAAAGGTTGCGCGACTCAGTTGGGATGAAAGATTTTTAAAACACGTGTTTATGTATAGTTGTGAAATTTTAAATGCATTATTATTATTATGTATTTGAAATGTGTGTTTAATTTCAATTTTAAATATTTTATACATGACGAAGCTTATTGGCTGAAAAATGGGATTAGTGACGAATGTCATACAATTTTGTATAGTGTTAAATAATGGCAATAAAGAATTATTTAATTTAATTGTTTTTAATGAATAAAAAAGGGCCAATTCATTAGAGTAAAAACTCAATGCATCATTTAATAAAGTTCGGGGAAGGATTACTTGAACCCAATTGAAATTTATGTTTAAATAAATATAATCTGATTTTAGCAGAATATAATTTATACATCTACAAGAAATAACTTGTCATTATTATTTAAATATATCAGTAACTATTTTAATAATTCTCAGTACAAACGGACGCGGTAATACGAGGAGCATAATACAGTTTTACCGGGAGTAATAATGTTAACAAAGTTATTTTTCTTTCGAGCCCAAATGGACAACGCAACATCATTTCCCAGTGGAGACGCTCCTGGGATTTGCATGTGGACTTCATTCTAACTTAATTAGGGTGATTACATTACCATCTGCAGAAAGGGTTCGTATCCATGTACTCACTCTAAATAACGTTCTACAAATAGCAATGTCTCGTAATTAAGGAAAGTAAATAAGTTATTCTACTTTACCTGTAAATGAGTTATCCTTCGTGCATATTGCATCATGCGTCAAGGGATTTTTCAGTGCAGTACACTATTTAATTATCATTCTACAAGATCCATTTCTCTTGGTATGTTTCTTTTATATTATCCAAATTTTTAGTCTTTTTAATAAATATTCCTCTATTAATAAATATTACCTCTCAAATGATAACGCTCAGCCAATAATACAGCAGGAATTCATTTGTCTGTATGTCTGTGTGTCGGTATGTGTGTGTGTTTAGCTATCTATCTGTAACCAAGATATCTTGAAAAATAACTCAGATTTTAAATTTTTATGAAGCTTCATTTTTATATGAGTAACACTGAATTAGTTGATGGTCCATGTCACTCCATGTAGCTGAGCGTTATCGAGGAATATCACTCGAGAGATAAGAGATAAGAGTGAATTTAATATCTGTCTGTATGTCTGTGGCTCTGTGTGTCTACCTGTATGTCTGTTAGTCACTTCATGGTATTGAGCGTTAGCAAATATTTTTACTGTGGCCTTATGGTAATCATGATGGTCGCAATGAGAAAATATCAGAATAAATAGTATAAATAATAATAATATCAGAGTAATATCAGATAAATAAAATAAATAAATAGTAATATCAGAGTACAGTCATATGAGATTTCAACATGTGGAATTTATATTTATAGAGGACAATTAATAAAGTGGGAACTCAATTAAACATTTGTGACACAATTTAATTTCAGCAGCCTATTATAGGTAGAAGTAACCTTCCTTTTCTCAAAAACTTTTCTTCAAGCATTGCAATGAAATCTATCTCAATGATAAAAATTGTAGATGTATCATTTGTATGTGAATATACCGAAAAATGTTTTGTAGATTTTTGGTTTTGCATGAAACTTTCTCTATACATACACAGGGATGAATTCAGGACGATGCAGGTCTTACTATGAAATTTGGATGGATTTATTAAAGTAGTAACAGCTCTGAAAAATCAGAACATGCTTAGTTATTGTCAAAATCGATCAAAGATGTCAGGGCAATTTACCGCGTAAAAAGCTATAATGGCGTACGCCTTACTCACCTTGGTATCAAAAAGATATTACACCCTATAAAGGATTTGATTTAATTAACAGTATTGTTAGTATATCGTTTGTACATATTATTTATATACTGTACATGGGTATTTTTATGCATGAAGAGGTAAAGAACAACGTAAAGAACGATTGCACTAAAGTTGAAGTTCAAAGGAAGTTGGAGTGTTTTCAAGCACCAAGTGCCGCGGCAAGGTGCGGCGAGACTCGACACAGACCGGCTAATTAGCCGCCATGTTGTGTAGTCCTGCGATCGCGTATCACTGCCTGACAGTACCTACGAGCTTTACACAGGATATACAGTTGCAGTGCGTCAACACAGGCTGGCTAATTACCCTCCATGGTGTGTAGTCCTGCAATCGCGTATCACTGCATGACAGTACCAACGAACTTTTACACATAGTATACAAGTCCAGTGCGTCAACAAATACTGGTTAATTACCCTCCATGGTGTGTAGTCCTGCAATCGCGTATCACTGCATGACAGTACCAACGAACTTTTACACATAGTATACAAGTCCAGTGCGTCAACACAGGCTGGCTAATTACCCTCCATGGTGTGTAGTCCTGCAATCGCGTATCACTGCATGACAGTACCAACGAACTTTTACACATAGTATACAAGTCCAGTGCGTCAACACAGGCTGGCTAATTACCCTCCATGGTGTGTAGTCCTGCAATCGCGTATCACTGCATGACAGTACCAACGAACTTTTACACATAGTATACAAGTCCAGTGCGTCAACACAGGCTGGCTAATTACCCTCCATGGTGTGTAGTCCTGCAATCGCGTATCACTGCATGACAGTACCAACGAACTTTTACACATAGTATACAAGTCCAGTGCGTCAACACAGGCTGGCTAATTACCCTCCATGGTGTGTAGTCCTGCAATCGCGTATCACTGCATGACAGTACCAACGAACTTTTACACATAGTATACAAGTCCAGTGCGTCAACACAGGCTGGCTAATTACCCTCCATGGTGTGTAGTCCTGCAATCGCGTATCACTGCATGACAGTACCAACGAACTTTTACACATAGTATACAAGTCCAGTGCGTCAACACAGGCTGGCTAATTACCCTCCATGGTGTGTAGTCCTGCAATCGCGTATCACTGCATGACAGTACCAACGAACTTTTACACATAGTATACAAGTCCAGTGCGTCAACACAGGCTGGCTAATTACCCTCCATGGTGTGTAGTCCTGCAATCGCGTATCACTGCATGACAGTACCAACGAACTTTTACACATAGTATACAAGTCCAGTGCGTCAACACAGGCTGGCTAATTACCCTCCATGGTGTGTAGTCCTGCAATCGCGTATCACTGCATGACAGTACCAACGAACTTTTACACATAGTATACAAGTCCAGTGCGTCAACACAGGCTGGCTAATTACCCTCCATGGTGTGTAGTCCTGCAATCGCGTATCACTGCATGACAGTACCAACGAACTTTTACACATAGTATACAAGTCCAGTGCGTCAACACAGGCTGGCTAATTACCCTCCATGGTGTGTAGTCCTGCAATCGCGTATCACTGCATGACAGTACCAACGAACTTTTACACATAGTATACAAGTCCAGTGCGTCAACACAGGCTGGCTAATTACCCTCCATGGTGTGTAGTCCTGCAATCGCGTATCACTGCATGACAGTACCAACGAACTTTTACACATAGTATACAAGTCCAGTGCGTCAACACAGGCTGGCTAATTACCCTCCATGGTGTGTAGTCCTGCAATCGCGTATCACTGCATGACAGTACCAACGAACTTTTACACATAGTATACAAGTCCAGTGCGTCAACACAGGCTGGCTAATTACCCTCCATGGTGTGTAGTCCTGCAATCGCGTATCACTGCATGACAGTACCAACGAACTTTTACACATAGTATACAAGTCCAGTGCGTCAACACAGGCTGGCTAATTACCCTCCATGGTGTGTAGTCCTGCAATCGCGTATCACTGCATGACAGTACCAACGAACTTTTACACATAGTATACAAGTCCAGTGCGTCAACACAGGCTGGCTAATTACCCTCCATGGTGTGTAGTCCTGCAATCGCGTATCACTGCATGACAGTACCAACGAACTTTTACACATAGTATACAAGTCCAGTGCGTCAACACAGGCTGGCTAATTACCCTCCATGGTGTGTAGTCCTGCAATCGCGTATCACTGCATGACAGTACCAACGAACTTTTACACATAGTATACAAGTCCAGTGCGTCAACACAGGCTGGCTAATTACCCTCCATGGTGTGTAGTCCTGCAATCGCGTATCACTGCATGACAGTACCAACGAACTTTTACACATAGTATACAAGTCCAGTGCGTCAACACAGGCTGGCTAATTACCCTCCATGGTGTGTAGTCCTGCAATCGCGTATCACTGCATGACAGTACCAACGAACTTTTACACATAGTATACAAGTCCAGTGCGTCAACACAGGCTGGCTAATTACCCTCCATGGTGTGTAGTCCTGCAATCGCGTATCACTGCATGACAGTACCAACGAACTTTTACACATAGTATACAAGTCCAGTGCGTCAACACAGGCTGGCTAATTACCCTCCATGGTGTGTAGTCCTGCAATCGCGTATCACTGCATGACAGTACCAACGAACTTTTACACATAGTATACAAGTCCAGTGCGTCAACACAGGCTGGCTAATTACCTCCATGTGTGTAGTCCCTGCGATCGCGTATCACTGCATGACAAGTACCAACGAACTTTTACACATAGTATACAAGTCCAGTGCGTCACACAGACTGGCTAATTAGCCTCCATGGTGTGTAGTCCTGCGATCGCGTATCACTGCATGACAGTACCAACGAACTTTTACACATAGTATACAAGTCCAGTGCGTCAACACAGGCTGGCTAATTACCCTCCATGGTGTGTAGTCCTGCAATCGCGTATCACTGCATGACAGTACCAACGAACTTTTACACATAGTATACAAGTCCAGTGCGTCAACACAGGCTGGCTAATTACCCTCCATGGTTGTGTAGTCCTGCAATCGCGTATCACTGCATGACAGTACCAACGAACTTTTACACTTAGTATACAAGTCCAGTGCGTCAACACAGGCTGGCTAATTACCCTCCATGGTGTGTAGTCCTGCAAATCGCGTATCACTGCATGACAGTACCAACGAACTTTTACACATAGTATACAAGTCCAGTGCGTCAACACAGGCTGGCTAATTACCCTCCATGGTGTGTAGTCCTGCAATCGCGTATCACTGCATGACAGTACCAACGAACTTTTACACATAGTATACAAGTCCAGTGCGTCAACACAGGCTGGCTAATTACCCTCCATGGTGTGTAGTCCTGCAATCGCGTATCACTGGCATGACAGTACCAACGAACTTTTACACATCGTATACAAGTCAGTGCGTCAACACAGGCTGGCTAATTACCCTCCATGGTGTGTAGTCCTGCAATCGCGTATCACTGCATGACAGTACCAACGAACTTTTACACATTAGTATACAAGTCCAGTGCGTCAACACAGGCTGGCTAATTACCCTCCATGGTGTGTAGTCCTGCAATCGCGTATCACTGCATGACAGTACCAACGAACTTTTACACATAGTATACAAGTACAGTGCGTCAACACAGGCTGGCTAATTACCCTCCATGGTGTGTAGTTTGGCGATCGCGTATCACTGCATGACAGTACCAACGAACTTTTACACATAGTATACAAGTCAGTGCGTCAACACAGGCTGGCTAATTACCCTCCATGGTGTGTAGTCCTGCGATCGCGTATCACTGCATGACAGTACCAACGAACTTTTACACATAGTATACAAGTCCAGTGCGTCAACACAGGCTGGCTAATTACCCTCCATGGTGTGTAGTCCTGCAATCGCGTATCACTGCATGACAGTACCAACGAACTTTTACACATAGTATACAAGTCCAGTGCGTCAACACAGCTGGCTAATTACCCTCCATGGTGTGTAGTCCTGCAATCGCGTATCACTGCATGACAGTACTTTTACACGAACTATTGTATCAGTGATACAAGTCCCAGACACGGCTGGACAGTGTAGTCCTGCAACGTATCACTGCATGAAAGCTATTACCAAGTATACAAGTCCAGTGCGTCAACACAGGCTGGCTAATTACCCTCCATGGTGTGTGTAGTCCTGCAATCGCGTATCACTGCATGACAGTACCAACGAACTTTTACACATAGTATACAAGGTCCAGTGCGTCAACACAGGCTGGCTAATTACCCTCCATGGTGTGTAGTCCTGCATATCGCGTATCACTGCATGACAGTACCAACGAACTTTTACACATAGTATACAAGTCCAGTGCGTCAACACAGGCTGGCTAATTACCCTCCATGGTGTGTAGTCCTGCAATCGCGTATCACTGCATGACAGTACCAACGAACTTTTACACATAGTATACAAGTCCAGTGCGTCAACACAGGCTGGCTAATTACCCTCCATGGTGTGTAGTCCTGCAATCGCGTATCACTGCATGACAGTACCAACGAACTTTTACACATAGTATACAAGTCCAGTGCGTCAACACAGGCTGGCTAATTACCCTCCATGGTGTGTAGTCCTGCAATCGCGTATCACTGCATGACAGTACCAACGAACTTTTACACATAGTATACAAGTCCAGTGCGTCAACACAGGCTGGCTAATTACCCTCCATGGTGTGTAGTCCTGCGATCGCGTATCACTGCATGACAGTAACAACGAACTTTTACACATAGTATACAAGTCCAGTGCGTCAACACAGGCTGGCTAATTACCCTCCATGGTGTGTAGTCCTGCAATCGCGTATCACTGCATGACAGTACCAACGAACTTTTACACATCGTATACAAGTCCAGTGCGTCAACACACACATACTACATCCTTTTACACATCTTTACTACGAACGCGTATTTCATTGCGCTGTTTACATATTTTTATAAATATGTTATGTATGCTATATAATATTTTAAGAGTTGTTAATTAAATTTCACTGTAAAACCACCCCTTCATCCATTTTAACGTTCGTGAATGTTGAATGGAGTGGTTATTAATAAGAAACAATGATTCTTTCATATTGTATTTTATCTGAATTTGTACATTTAAAACCAATCGTTGGATACATAATTATTGCTACATTACCAAACGTGAGTAGTCAATTTTAGCGTATGACTATAGTTAGATTACGTACATTTAATATTTGTTAAAGTGTAAAGCTAAAAGTATGATGTAAGATAAATTCATTTCATATCTTTATTCCTTATATTGACCAACATCCACCTAAACTAGAAAGGCTAATGATAGTTTTCTTTCTTAAGGGAAATTGTTTATTTACCCGATTGTATGTTGTTCAATACAGGTAGTTCTCAAATCTTGAAATATAAGTTTCCTAATCTTATTTAAAGTTCTCATCCCTATTTCACGCCGTCGTACTTGGTAATGGTTAATATCACGTGTTTATTCCATTTGAAGTTATTTCCTAGGTTTGCTGTCAACGGTAGTCTGTAGTCCTATTTTAAAACTCAAAAATATTCATCTAATAATTTTAAATGAAGAAATGGGTATTACACTAGGCACTATTATTTGTGTGCAATAAAAAGCAATTCTGTTTTTGATAGCAGTTATGCAATATATGTGAATAAGTTTTTCTAATTTAATCTCAGTACCTAAATTATAAGAACACGTGAGTAGCAATTTATCATTAAAATCATTAAAAGAAAACTTTCTCTCAGACAATATTGTTCTTCACACGGTGCTACAATCGCCAAAACCAATTAGTGTCTCCTTACGTGAAGACGGACATGTGGCAGTGATTGTGTGGTCGAGAGGACAAACAAACATGCCAACTTTTCCAATCAACTCATAAAGAGAAGCTCCGCTCACGCCACGTCGGTGACAAGTATCATATAATTAATATGTCTTTGTTGTACAAACCCGGATAGCACTTTACCGTTGAAAATATGATTTTTAATGTACAAATCAATTAGGACTTTATAGAAACTATTAAGTTGTCGATTGAGTTATAAGTTGAGTTATCGATGATCCTACAACTCTATGAAGAGTTGAGGATAGAGGATATCATGCATACATGTTATATAATAGGCAACTGGGCATGTGAATAAAATAAAACGTAAATAAGAAAATTAATTTAACGTAATGAGAAGTCCGTCTATCTATATTCATATTAATGCTTAAAATAACTCGAATCGAGTTTTTGAAGCTTAGGACTAATTTCTTTTTAGAAAAAGTTCAAATAAAATTTCCTAATTCGTGTGGGAACAAATTTAAAAATTAAATTAATACTGACAATATATTTGCATCCAAATGGTGTCTTCTTTTTAGAGATATTTTGCACTGTTCAAAATCAGTATTTAATAGAATTTACATAGCCATTTGGAAAACTTAATGATGCAAGAAGTGGATATACCTGTCCCATAGCTATTTTATAAACTTAAAAATTAAATAAAACGTAGAAATATTTTTTAATTTTTTAAATATTTTTTGGTGAATAAGCCACTAAAATGAAAGTTGACATAAGGTGCAATAATTAAAGACTGTATGAGATTGAGATTTTTAAATAAAACTATTCTTGCATGTTATATTATTAAGGGAATCGTGTAGGTTTTTATGCATTTCCATTAGCAAACAGTTTGTATCCAAACTGTACCAAAATAAATATGAAATATAATAAACCTTTCGATTCTAGCAACATTAAATAACTGTTATATACAGGCATGTTACTAAATGTATATTTTTACTACTTCATTATGGGGGAATTAAAAATTTTGGAAAATAAAGTTACACATATCAAACGCCCAAAATCAATATTTAAAAATCTTAAGATTTCTAAGGATTAAAAAAAAATTATTATTATTGGCGTATTGTTTATAATTTTTGAACCAGATTATCACATTCCATACACCTACTAAGAACTCTAATAATTTAATTATTAACTTAAAAGTTTGAAACTGTGTAAATGCGTTTTAAGGTTTCAAAATGTTATTTTTTCCGAGTTTTGAAAATAATGTATGACTATGGAAGCCATCATAGCGATAATTTTGTTTAAGTTAAGATTAAAACTGTCAATACATCTTGAAATGTATATCTGAAGATAATAAACACATGCAGAGGGGTAGTCTACCTTCACCTTTCTAAACTCCTAGTATCCAATGTGCACTAGGTTGAAACACGAGTTGAACAAACCTTCCTCTTACTCTTCTTAAAAATTATGCATTAAGAGTGTAAACTTAGTTCTCGTCATATGTGGCTGTTAGCTGTACGTTTTATGTTAAATTTGAACTTTAACTTATAAAACCGAGAGTATAATTAATGATTTAGTAATAGTTCTAGATATTTTGCATTGCTCATTAAGTGGGTCAATGAATGATATGTAAAATAGGGTAGCTATAATCTTTGTAAAAGTGTGAACGAATTTTGTAAAATTTAGTTTTAGGAAAAATAAAAATAGTTTCCGTAAAGACTAACTAACAAAATTTTCATACAACTAGAATCCAATTTTCAACCTACGTAAATTAAAAGTAATTGAGAGAACCTGGCTTGAGGCTAGAAGCTAATACATTTGTAAATACGGGGATGTTTTAATGATGGGCTTACAGAGACAAATAAATCTATCTCGATTACCCGCACAACTGAATGGGAACAACGAACAATTGCTTTGCCTGTTGTGTGACAAGATAGCAGTACGCCACACCACCAGATAACAGGCTCTGCTAATATTACATGAACAGTTGCAATGTATCAAATCTCGTACGTACTCAGTTTGTTTACAAGTGTATTTATTCTGAGATTTTTGTTGCTGTTAAGTTTATCCAATGTACAAATAACCACCAAGGCCTTCCAGATCCTATATCATGATATGCACCATCATAAAATCGATGTTATTTACATAGCAAGCAGGTTCCATGCAAAATCCTAAGTCTATATATAGGTCGGTTTGCATGGGGAGAGACATAAATGGAAGCTTTCAAACCCCAATAATAGGCTTCGCTGACGCTCAGCAAATTATAGTTGAATGCGCAAACAAACCCAATCTGAACCGTATTTCCCAAGTGGTGATGCTATATTTTATTTCCATTTAACTGAAGAGCGTGCTGTGATAATTAACCTTGTGTTCACTTTCATCAAGCACCACTTTTGGGCGTCAAAAACACCCTGCCTTTCAACTTTATTTGCCTTTGACCATATATTGGTTACTGCCTTGCCTTTGGTACACGTTTCCCGTGCCTGTACAGGCACTGTGACAGGTTTACATGTATGAAAAATATAATATATAATGCTATTAAAATTATAGAACTTTGGAAGTGTATAGTTGTTAGAATGGCTTAGCAGTGTTTTAGTTAGTACAGCCTGCACATGTTTAAATGTATAACTGCTGTATTTTTATTCAGTTTTTGAAATGAAGAAATATATGTACAAACGGCAATAGCCTGGTTTAATTTAAAAAAAGATTGAATCACAAAAATCACTTGCCGGTTGAGTGCGCTACCACTAAATCAAAGAGCACTTACTTTTCAACCATACTGGATGATGAAGATGGGATTCCTTCAAAGACCGATTTAGGTTTTAATGATATATTTACTTTTTTAGGTTTCAGGTGATGCCGCTGCAGGTTTTATGTGAAATATACGAGCTATGGGACAGACTTGAGTAGAGAGATCGTCAAAAGATCACTATACACGGGGTTAAATCTCCACAAGCTTTCAGTTGTTATGAGAAGTTTTACTTTACGCCAGGAATTATATGGTACAAATCACTTCATTATCTTTGGAACGCAATGTGGAGCAATAAGACAAAAATAATGCGAAACTAAATCTTCTTTCAAAGACTATGATTTTCCGCAAGGATGTTGTGAAACATTCTGTTATTGTTTAAATTCTGAGCAATGCCCCCTTGATGTCGTGCTGGTGATAGGATAGAAAAGGTGCGTAATATACTTATGTCAGTGGTTAATATATCCCAGTTTCGGATAATGATAAAAGGATTAGTTGTAGACAAATCTGATATTTTATTTTGCATAAATCTGTTGTACACTATGTCCACTGTCCAAATTACTCCAATCTAACAAAGTATAATGGAAACACTAAAGTCCTTTTGTCTATTGGTTTAAACCTCTATATGGATTTTATTCAAATTAAACTATATGTTCAGGAGTAACTAATCACGTAAGCGTTGAAGTCCATTTTTACGTCAGAGTTACTAAACGGTAACTAGTCCTCTGCATAGCTCTTTGAGCATGACATGGAGCAAAGAACGTGATGCGTTGAAAGATAGAATTTTCTTTCATTGGCCTCTCTCAACTTAATAATATTTATTCTAAATTAATTCATAAAGCCGTTAATTTACTATGTGAAATGTTCTGAATCAATAAATCATGATGGAGAAAATTATGGTGACAAATGTAGTGGTGATTCAACGTTAACGTCACAGTTCCTGATTATGCCTTATCTGTAATCAGCAGTTGTGGAGTACTCAGATATAGTTTAAAGAGAAGAATGAGGTAAGAAAGTTCCATAACGCAGCTCCCTCCAATGACAACGACTTATCATATAATTTTGTAAGTAATACACTTTAATTACCTTCAATTCCAAAGAATTTAATTTCCCCTCATTAATTAAATTAGTTCAGTTGGCATTAGTTGAACCAAGGAATCTAATGTATTTTTAATTAAATAATATTCATCCATATCTTATAGCCAAACAATTTTATTTAGAATACTATTACCTAAGCCAATATCCAGAGTTAATATACACTTTAATTATTAATCCTACCATCGCTTAAGCTTAAAATAAAACTGTACGAGAAAGCGCTTTAATAAAATTATTTCTTTCGGATTTAATTGTAATACGTAATCGCTAAACTATTGTACAACTTAAAAAAGATAAAATGTTTAGTAAACCGTTAAACGTTTATTCATAAATATGTTATTTTTACATCGTAGGAATTAAGTTGATAGCGGTTACGTTCTAGATTTATTAGGACTGTAAACCCGTTTTACTCGAATCTAAATGAAGCGAAGACTGTTAAGGTCGAGGATATTCGGCAATATTAAGCGCAAAACAAACCATGGATATTTATGCCGGCCGCAGTTCAGGTGTCTAATGAGAACGGTTTAATATTCAGCCTTTTGTTTGACTTTACTCGCAATATTCTTTATTTCTGCTGTTTCAGCTTTATATTTCATGTACTTGGGGGTTGTGAGACCCTCTTTTAATCACTTTGTATGCAAAGTTTCCTGCTGCGAATGTTTTAGAAATTTGATAGAAGTTAGCTGTGTAAAAATATACATAAAGGTGATCAAAAATGCTAAGTAATCAATAAATATGAAAAAGTGGTAATTTTTATTGATTTTATATAAACTTTTATGTAATTCACTTTGTATTAGAGTAATTTAAGACCAAAACTTGATACGACAATGTAGTATAAAAAGTGAAGAAAGTATATGAGAAATGAATCGTCAATAAGTAGGTATATACTCATTAATAAAACGATATCTTATTAGCTGAGCGTTAGTCTACCCTATCACTCGAAGGGCTGCAAAAAGTTTAATTTCTGCCTATCTGGCCACACGATCGACATATATACTAAGTTTAGATGGAAGCTTCATTTATAAAGGTTATACCAAGGTCAATAATGATGCATGTAACTGAATAGAGTGTAGCTAAGCATTAGTAAACATTTCTACATTGGGTAACAATAATAGCAACGAGATAATTGGACAATATATAAATTGTAAGTAAGATGAGTAATTATATGGTATTGTAACATGTGACAAAGAAACACATAGATATTAACTTGAAATTTTACGCAACACATTATGTGGCGTACTCTCACGTTTTATATATATATATATATATATATATATATATATATATATATATATATATATATATATATAATAATCTAACTGATAGATTAGTCTATCAACATATTTCTGGATAGATTCTATCAAAACCTATTTATTGAACATGTTCCTTTTATTTACTTTAGGAATGAGACGATTTTATGAAACAAAATATTATATATATTATTATATAATATTATATATAATATTTTGTTTCATAAAATCGTCTCATTCCTAAAGTAAATAAAAGGAACATGTTCAATAAATAGGTTTTGATAGAATCTATCCAGAAATATGTTGATAGACTAATCTATCAGTTTTTGGTTTTATTCCTCCTGTTTGGTTTTCAATAACGACGGAACGTCATATAAATTATATTCTACATGAAATGGAAGGAACAGGATTTGCTAGTTGTTGTCTAACTTTTTGGATTTTTGGCGAAGTAGGCTTTTTAGTTCTACATGTTTAAATGTGTTCTGTCTATCAGGACAACTATCGGAAATCTACATTTTGTTCAACGAGTAAATAAGACAAGGTCAAATATAGCACTGTAAATACATTAGAGTATAAAATGAGTTGAAAAGACCGATCGTAGACATCTTTGGACCGGAGTAGGTTTCTCTATCTTATGTGGTTAAATATATTTTCTTTATCAAGACAACGAGGCAAACTCGTCTGTGGCGCTGAAAATAAACTAGACCGGAAGTAGATCACATTAGCTTTAAGAAACTGGGTTTTTAACTAAAGTGTTTTTTAGACCTTTGTATACATTATATTTAACGAGGCAAACTCAATTGTGGTATCGGAAAAATAACTAATTTTAACCATAAATGCTCCTACACTCGCCAAACTTGATATAAGAGTTAGTTCCTGAAATAATATGAACCTGATCGTATACCTACTTACGTTTGAAAATTATCCTACAGGATCATCATATTACGTCATAAGTGCTTTGATAAAATAGGCTACGGACTCTAATTTAAAAAAAAACTGCTTAGAAGCCGCGGGTCACAGCTAGTAACTTTATAGACACTTATTCGTTAATAATTACTTTAAATGTGTGTATAAATAATTATGTTTGTATTACTGTCATAGTATAGAATCGTCTGGGATGACTAAACTAAAATCGGATGCAAACCAATATAGGCAAATGTTAAAATAAATGATAAAACAGTAGAAAACATACACCTGATGGTAATGGTACTACATGCTATTGCTATTGCTATCTACTAAATGTAGTATTGCAGTTTACCGTTTGTAATAAACAGACCATTAATTTGGACTCAGAACGTCGAAATGCATTACAATATTTGTGTTTCTGCCACAGTAAAGTTTCATTTGAAGACAATGGGGAGACAGCACGGTAATAACCCAGAGAGCTGCTTGTGAAGGCAATATTACTACCCACAATATTCGCAGAAGCCATGATACGTTTCATATTCAACATTTCTTCACATTTTCAGTACAAAATGACGGTATTAATACTGTTATGGGACAAAATGTCCGCATCGGGTATTTCCATGAAGCCGTTATTGTTTCGTAGAGTAATATTTCAAAGTAAGTCTTTTTTAATAATGCTGCAATACATATATTAATTCATACGTGGAAAACTGTGTATATATGTGAAAAGGTGTAAATGTTGAATATTTAAGTTTATTAAGCATTCTAATATTTGCTAAGCCGAATTTCCCTGAAAAATTTACAGGTGAATGTTAAATGTGTAATTTAGCTGAGTTTTCAGACGAAACGGATAAGTTTATCTAGCACAGTTTATTTAGCTGACTCAGCACGTTATTAAAATCAAGATATTTATTTTCCACCTAACGAAGAGGATAGATTTCAATCCTTTTAAAGTTGCGTTATACTTGTCATAACCTATAACAATGGCAAACGTCTCAAATCATGTTATCCTTTCGAGATATTACTGTTGAGCTGTAAAACTATTGATTGAATGTTTTCACATCTGGATTTTTAACACAAGCAGGTATTAGTCATAATAACCTGCTTTATAGAGAGTTTTTATACCACTATGTACTGCAATTTAAAATTACAGTCATAAACTTATTATACATAGGACACTATATTTAAATATAAAGGAAACAATTTTAACAGTTATAAGGCTCATTTATAGATCAATAACTAGTGCTTTTTCATCGCTATTTCAACATGCATTTCTACTTTATTTATTACGAAAAATGGTAAATGAGTTGCATTTCCGCTGAATTTTTAGAATAATCTAAATAAAAATTAACACAAAATCTCCAATGTTTATTCTTCACAATTGTACTTAATACTTTGACAGCAGCACTCATAAATTATAACATTTTAAAATTAAACGTTTACTCCATCAATTTACTATGCTATTGTGCGAGTCATAATACTTAATAAACACACGCCCCACCTAAAGAAAAGATTACGTCTATTACACCTCAGTGTCACATGTTGTGACATGTGACACTCTATTCCACCAAAGTCAGGCGTCACACTACGTGACCTACGGGAATCCAACTATAGACTAAGGTCACATAAATGTCATTCATTCACATATTTGCTACACATTGTTAGGATAATAATTGAACTTCATTCTTGGAATCCAAACTAAGAGAATATTTACACATCCATGGATGTAAGATGTTGTTCTTTGAACACATACTTGTATTTGCACATGCCCTACAATTTTCCCTTTGACATGACCTTCGAGTTAGTGATATGTCCAAAGGAAGGAAATA
Organism: Homalodisca vitripennis; assembly: GCF_021130785.1. NCBI lineage: Eukaryota > Metazoa > Arthropoda > Insecta > Hemiptera > Cicadellidae > Homalodisca > Homalodisca vitripennis. The sequence goes on from NC_060210.1 coordinate 21,551,721, forward strand.
CGTTTTACTAGCGAATATTGAAAGGTGGACTTCTCTTAGATGAAAAGTGCCAAAATTTCTGGAATTCCGAGGATAATTTTCCCTTTGACATGGCTTTCGAGTTAGTGATATGTCCAAGGGAAGGAAATGCGTTTTACTAGCGAATATTGAAAGGTGGACTTCTCTTAGATGAAAAGTGCCAAAATTTCTGGAATTCCGAGGATAATTTTCCCTTTGACATGGCTTTCGAGTTAGTGATATGTCCAAGGGAAGGAAATGCGTTTTACTAGCGAATATTGAAAGGTGGACTTCTCTTAGATGAAAAGTGCCAAAATTTCTGGAATTCCGAGGATAATTCTCCCTTTGACATGGCTTTCGAGTTAGTGATATGTCCAAGGGAAGGAAATGCGTTTTACTAGCGAATATTGAAAGGTGGACTTCTCTTAGATGAAAAGTGCCAAAATTTCTGGAATTCCGAGGATAATTTTCCCTTTGACATGGCTTTCGAGTTAGTGATATGTCCAAGGTAAGGAAATGCGTTTTACTAACGAATATTGAAAGGTGGACGGCTCTGAGATGAAAAGTGCCAAAGTTTCTGGAATTCCGAGGATAGCGCCATGTAGAAATGAGATCACCACAATTTTGGGTATTCGTTTTTGCCATAAGAGCAAGCTACGAATGTATCCACTGACAACCAGGCAGTTCTAAAGGCATTGTACACCTGTGTTTTCCACTCAAAACAGACTATGAGGTTGTAATTAGGTCACTTTATCTCTCGGCAAGATCAGCAACTATACTGATTGTTGGATTCATGGAAATGATAAGGCTTTGAAAACCTTCTCTCAGTATCAAACTAGACGGAACCTTATCAGTTTTTTGGAATTACCCTACGTGGTTCCTAGAACTGACTTGAACTGGAGTGGACTCAGCGCACAACACGATGCGTACTTTAAATATTAGTATCGGCACTCCACGTCAATTTAAGTTTACAAATTCGTTCTACGTTCTACATACTACCTATCATAATGTATCATTGGACCTGAGAGAAAACAAACCTTAGATTAACTGCACTTGGAAGAGATGGTGTAGACACTATACTCGCTTATATCTACTTTGTGAACATCTGTACGAAGAATTTGTATGAAACTTTGATATATTTGGATATTTTTAAATTGCAGTGCATGGGTTTGCGAGCGCTCGCATGTATGAGTGGCATGTTTTTCTTCAGTGCAAGAATGCTTAATATTTTTGTTCTATGTAATATGCTCGTAATTTCTTTTATTTTAATTTTTTGTGACGTAATACTCTCAAACAAACAATTAAGGCCACAACAATAAAACACCATTTCCTTTATTTGAGAGGGGCGTTAAGAAAATATTAATAATATATACGAATATAAAATAATAGCTATTTATTTTAGCACATCTTATTTCCTTTAATAGAATCAATATTTGTAAAGATTTACTAAAGCTTCGGTTATCGATCATAATAGATATTACCAAACCTACAATATATTTTGCATTGAAATATAATTAAACTTCACTATATCATAATAGATAATGCTTCCTTTTTAAACGAATAACAAAAGATACTGCAGCAGGCAAATGTAAAGCTTTTAGCAAACGTGAATCTCGCAGTCTAATAAAGAGTCAGTCCTAGAATGAAGGTTTTAGTTAAATTTCATAAATAAAGTTTTTAATAAAGGAGAGTTGTTCATTTCTGATCTTTGTTATTCAGTTTAACAAGGATCTCTTTAGTAAACAAGGTTCTAATTGTATAGTGAACAATGTATTTTTATTTTTAGAAGGTTTCGAGTTCTTTATCGTAATTTGAAATTTTCATTACCTAATAAATACATTGTATATATTAACACATTACACAGCTGTTCATTTTATTTCCGGAAGCAAATGATTTCAATTGTAAAATAACAAAAACTTGTAAAGATTTTATCTTATGAATTAACTCACTTTGATTGGTAAAAAAGCAATGCCTTTATAACTGCATACAATAGTAATATTTTCATATTTTCAACTTAAAACTTTTACTTTCTTCCTTACCTCTAAATTCTTATAAAATGTTTTAAGTTATAATGCAATAATATCAGATTTGTATGGAGCGAATAAAAATCTCTTATATGATGTTATGATTAAAATATATAATAAATATATTAAGTAAGTCCTATATATTTAACATAACAATATATACGCTATTTTAAGGTTTAAGAAGATAACTTTATTTAATCCTTAGTCATGATAAATTAAATATTTGTGTATATGATGTAGTTAATAGGATTTCACGTGTCTAATTATACAATTACAATATCAGATAAAACAGAGGTAAAGAAGCATACTATTAAAATACATAATTAAAAGAAACTATTGAAATATATGAATTTAATAAAATTATAATTATTAAGTAAAACCATAATTCATCATGAAATATATAAAAAACTACGCTGCACCATATATATATATATATATATATATATATATATATATATATATATATATATATAATTTTTCAATAAACATTGAATCACAAAAAGTACTTGCTCCGCCGGGACTCGAACCCGGATCTCTCACTTGCCGGGTGAATGTGCTACCATTACATTTGTGTAATGTAGTGTAGTGTAATACTACCAGCTCTGTTGTGTAATGGTAGCACATTCACCCGGCAAGTGAGAGATCCGGGTTCGAGTCCCGGCGGAGCAAGTACTTTTTGTGATTCAATGTTTATTGAAAAATTATATATATATATGTACAATATATAACTCATTTTATTCTATAAATGTCCAGTGGCAGATACATGGACAGAAAGACAATCATACAGAAAATAAATAGAAAAAGAATTATACTAAGTCAAATTCATTATTGCACAGGCATAAATATATAACAGATTTTCGCCTGTGTAAAAATAAATTTTCATACGAAAATTGAAATTTAGCGGATAATATATTCTTCAGGACATTTTTACGCGTGATACATTCACATTTAATTTATTGAATAAGGTGTCATAGTAGTTTACAAATAATAAAAGTTCCTTTGTCATAGGATGTTTACTAAAATTCAAGAGTGTGCTGAAGCAAAAATACTTGGGACTAATCAGTTTCAACAATAATGAATAAAAATGTTACATTTTCAAATCTCATATTATTATAATCAACGTGTTTAAATATATGAGTATTCTATTATTTTCTCATTTGCATCTTGTTACCCATAAGACTAATTTAATAATATTCGCTAACGCTCAGCCAAATCCAATGCATGGAAATGTGCCATTATAGAACTCAGCGTTTCCTATATAGAAACGAAGCTTCGTGCGACTATGGATCATTTAGTTTTCGAGATGTCGTGCGGACAGACAGACAGGCAAGCAGATAGACAGAAATTAAATTTTCTCAGCATTTCGAGTGATAGACTTCGATAAAGCTCAGCCAATAAAAACGACAATAGAAATCGAGCTAATCTTCCATTTATAGTATTTGAGCATGAATGAGTGACGTAAAAAAGTACCGAAACCACAGGTGCAGAATGCCCGATTCTCTAAAGTGGTTGTGGTTCACTTGTTTACAAGTACACTTGTAGCGTTTGCCGGTGACAGCTTCAAAACGTTCCTCGTGAAAACGACGCGGCGTATCAAATATTTCCATGTGCTCTACCAGTGTCCAGTTTTACACACACATTCACTTATTTATTGCTGTAGATATCGCTTTGTTATACCAATTTCCTACCAGTTATCTATTCTCCTAGTCTGTAAGCAAACCAGCAAAATCTACAAATTCTACAAGATGAAAAACCATATAATACTGGTTAATAGTTTTATACGTCACAATTCTTCTAACTATGTAGTAGTTCCTTAATTACTTAATTTTTTAAATACATAACATTACCATTGGTCTTTAAGAGTTTTTGTAACTTCATGAGAAAATGTAGGAAGTTAAAGTAGTAATAAGAGGGTTTTTTTGTATTCAAGCCTTAATAAACTGTTTAAGATAAATTAAATTCGCATACCACATATAATTGAAGAGATCGACATATTTTTATTTACAAACTATTAAATTTCCTTACGTGTTATTTTATTGCTATCGATACCAGTAAGTTTTATTTTCGTCAATCAGTATGAATTTTGAGTTCAGCTCCATTTCCACCAAAGTTACGTTATGTGTATTAAAACCATTTCACTCTCTAAAATTGTAACTTCTCCACGTACTGTAAAATAATTACTTTCTTAACTTTACTTCAATTTGAGTATTTTTACAAAATTCTCAAAAATTCTTACTTTGAATGTATATCCTCGTATACGAAACAGCAAATATTTTAATTATTTTCCTGTCTTCAAGAAAATTATTTTAAAGGGAATGAATGTTTTAAAATGCTACTCCGACAAAAATAAAACAAAACTCCGATACAAAATATTAAACATATTCAGCTATCCTATATTAAATGTAATTATTAGCTTTAAATACTATTATAATATTTGTAAATACCGGAAAAAATCTGATATAAATAAACAACATGTGAAATATCAAATCTTAAACCCTAATGTATATTTAAATTATTACTATATAAGCATTGTATCATATATCAAATTAAATTTTTCACATAATCAGCCAAAAACCACGGTAGGTATTTTATAGGGTAAAACTATTTTTGTATAAGTCACAATACCATTAGAAATATACCAAAATAGTTTAAGGTTGTAGATTGATTAAAACTGTTATAGAACAAATGATAAAACTGTTATTGATATACATTTTGATTAACTAATATTTCTCTACTAATATAAACTGTCTAAAATAATGGGTATTTTATAAGAAGCATATTAGGTCTAAATATGCATAAATAAAAATACTCCCGATAATTTATATTTTAAAGATGGTTAAATTTTGTTGGTAAAAATATGTGTAAATGCTGCATCATTAAATAAATATTTATATCTTACCAATTTGTTTAGAATTTAAATATCACAAACAAAGTTCTGAAATATTGTAGTGTGAGTAAGGCAGATCACCATATTAATGGTGAACTATCTGATATTTGATACAGTTGGGTAAAACGATGCTAGGCATTTCAGTACTCTAATAAATTCCTTCATAAATGAATACGAGCAAGAATTCAGCATCAAAGTTAATAGTTCAAAAAGCTCTATTTACTTAGCCTCAAGTGACAAAAGCACTCGGCATGTTTGACTTAATGAACCTACACGCGCTCTGCCAAACCTTTGTTCATTGGGTGTGTTTGTACGCTGAAACGCTTTCAACATGAAAGACCGCAGAAAAAATCGATTTAGTTGTTCACGTTACTTTACAACTAATAACAATATTTGAGATGTAGGACTTTTATGATAAAATGTGGTAAAGCTGCATATTTACACTGAAACAAGCTTGAGTCATTACAACATATTTAATTGTGATGTGTTAAAAATGTGTAGTGCTAGTTTGTTATATATTCTTGTCTAACAAAGAAACTTCAATTAACCACAACCAGTATTGTAGAATCTTGGAGCATTGGAAAAAAAAGGGTTTATCGTACTATCACTAGTATAAACAAATTCAACATTTTCCAATATATAATTTTTATTCTGTGCAAGGCCTTTCTGAATCAAAGATTCCATCATCAGGCACTTCACAAATTATCAAATTACAAAACATTTGATAATTTGTGAAGTGCCTGATGATGGAATCTTTGATTCAGAAAGGCCTTGCACAGAATAAAAATTATATATTGGAAAATGTTGAATTTGTTTATACTAGTGATAGTACGATACAACCAGTATTATTTAAAACGAAATGAATAATACAATAACCCAATATGTTTTCATAGTAGCTGCTTAACGAGTTCATCTGGAATGAACCAATAGCAAATGAAATAATTCACTGATCTTTATTTTCTTCAGTTCAGTTAGTCATGACGATTGATTTTATAACTATCCACTGCTTAAAATTGGTATTGAATGTCTTATTTTACTAGGCCGAGTTAAGGCAAGAAGATCTGTTCAACAATTAACCTAACCAAAGGTCGAAATATGAGTTCCGAACCACCATAAATGGCATGGGATCGTAGTCGACTTGCAAGGATAGGATCGCTCTGCGGTCGGTCACTCATCTTGGACACAGCAGCCACGCTCGACGTTGTTTGACTCGATTCTCTTGTGAAAACCGCCGAACCCACTACGCTATGCTGCCAGCAGATTCTTGGTACTTGGTAGATTGTTCTTGGCACATGTGATTGGTTGTGTCAAACTGCGACCTGCGTTCTTTAGTAGTTTAATTCAATATCGTTGGTTTATTTTGTGTATGATTTATAAATAGTGTGTATGAATTTAATCTGTTGCGATTACCAGAGTTACACATGTTTTACTCATCGTAACCCAGTTTACAATCATTGTTTGAGTGAGCATTCTACTTGAGGAAGAGGTTACATTGTAAATCTCGAATAGTACTCCCTTGTTACAATCAAACGTAGCCTAAACACTTTTGTTACTTTGTAACACACATAGATCTTCTCTTCTTGATACCAGAAAACATTTTACGTTGTTTTAAAAATCATACTATTCCGATATGGGTAATTAACAGTATGTTATTGTCTCGACGTCTCTTGCTTCATCTTCAACATACCCAACCATTCGTTCTTACCAACATATTACTTTTTATAAAGTCGAAAAAGTGTGAATGTTTAGGTTCAATAGACAAGCAGCAACATGTTCTACTGTGTAGCTCATTTATTAATTATCCTAATACGCTTAAAAATTACCAACAGTGACGTAAAAAACCATAAATCAGCGTTAAATATTTACATACATCCTCCGATATTAGTAATTGCCAGCCTCTTTGCCTAGTTGGCTGACGTTTTAATTTTTCAAGCCAGGATAATTATAATGTGAGAAAATATATTGTTTGATTTTTTATACCCTTCCATCTTCGCGTGCTTGATGACCAATTCGTTTTTTTTAAATAATGCCCTATCGATTTTAAGAAAAACTATGTTGAGTACCAATACTATACAAAACTATGTTGAGTACCAATACTGTACAAAACTATGTTGAGTACCAATACTATACAAAACTATGTTGAGTACCAATACTATACAAAACTATGTTGAGTACCAATACTATACAAAACTATGTTGAGTACCAATACTATACAAAACTATGTTGAGTACCAATACTATACAAAACTATGTTGAGTACCAATACTATACAAATTCGTCTTAAATGTTCAAAACACGACGATTTTTTCAAATTGTAACAACTGTTTTTAAATTACCTCAGCACCTATTAGAAGATGTAAAATAGTAGGCTTAATATAACGGTATGATCTAGTTGCAGAACAACATCAACTTTCATTACATTACATTACAATTACATTACTTTCATGTAATATTGTCACGCAAACTCGCAACGCCAGAACAAGAGGAGATGTGTGAAGAACGAAACAAAGAGGATTGCGCTTGCTATTTTCATGAAAGAATCATGGTGGGATGTGACGTCATCAATAGCAGATGAGTTATGACTGAACTGCCACACAGGTGGGAGCTCCGAGTCCACGTGTACCACATTAATGTGACGTGCAGCATCGGTAACATATCATCAAGCTTTATATAGTTGTTGCAGAGTAAAACTAGTTTTGTGTCAAAGGTACTCGACTTATAACGGTTTATATTTCTACTATGTTATACTCTATGGAATACACTTACATAAATATTATTTAAGTTTAAAATTTAAAAATACAAATCTAACTTAAACCTTCTTATTTTAAACATAAAAAATATAAATAGAGGAAAAAACTACAAAGTATTTAAAATGTTTTGGACTTATAAAGTTATTCAGTCATATTGATTTCTATAGTATACTTAACAATATTAGATTGCGTAACGGAAAATGTCTTTTCTCGGGTTAATACGAGTTTCTAAGCAGGGATGAACATGTTGCAAATAACACTTTACCATTTTCAAAACTTAAGTTTGAAATATAACTTAGATTTTTTTAGTGCAAATGCAATGGGTTTAATTTTTTAATATTCTGAATTAAAGTATGTATTTATAAGTTATACCAACATAAAGAATCATATTTAAAAAATCAGTTAGAATATACAATTTACAACAAAAAATAATTTCAAATACAAACATTTGAATTCATGAGAATAATTGTTCCATTATTTAGGAACCAAAAGCATATTTAAGTTTGATAGTTACATGAGAATTAGAATTTGAAATAAATCGGATTTCTTTCAGTACCAAAAGACACAATTCATTTTCATTCTGGTGCGTGGACCTAAAGTTATGTCAGGGGTGAAAATATGTTTCAACAAGAACAATCCACCTGGACTTAATGTAATTTTATTTACTTGTTGGTTCAGTCCCACATAATTGCGATTTAAAATAGAATGAAAAAACTGTTTACGCTATCAAATTGTTGAACTACCGAATAGGAATATATTTGAATTTATAATCCCCACTCCTAGGCAATTTTTTAAATTTTCATACACTTTTTGAGATTACGGATACTTAAGCCGGATTACATTTAAACCAAATAATAAATAGATTCAAACCACCATTAATTAACTTTCAATTATCCATCATGCTTAGTTCTAGAATAAAAACAGTTAAATATATATATATATATATATATATATATATATATATATATATATTATATATATATATATATATATATATATATATATATATATACATATTTCTTTTCCTTTTACCCATTCAATTTTTTTAAATATCTCCGTCTCACACGGGGTGGAGTCGAGGAAGATTTGCTTATATCCTAGAATCATGTTTACACATCAACGACGATCGTCTCACTAATTATTATACATATTGTTGTTATCCGTTATCATACTTGGTCTTGGTTGTTTCTTTAAAACTATTTATTTAGAACGTTATATTAATTACATCGCAATTAACCTAGATTAGGCTTAGCCATACGACAGTTAGTTTTAGTTACTGTTTGTTTGTACATGGTTAGTCAAAATTAAATACAAAAATAGTTTTAGAATTTCTAGAATATCTACTTTATTTGTTTTTGTGTCAATTCAATATACTATTTTTCTTTACAAGCACACCTGAAATTGTCATAACCCTAACCTCTGAAACTCTAGTTGAGTAATAACGGTGATGGTTTTTTAGCTTCAGGGGAAGAGTGACAATTAAAATTTTCCCTGAAATTACTATGCTTATGTACATAGCCACCTCATATATGGTATCTTATTGTAAGGCAATTTTCATGCTTCTTAAAGCACTTCGTACTGCAGATGAGAGCAATTAATGGATCGAATTGAAACGCTCTTTGTTGACCATTATTAAATATGTTTTATCTGCTGACCTTCCCCTCAATCTATTTACTGTTAGCAGTACTTTATGGTAAACATAACCTTCAACATTTTGATAATTTTACCGCTGTACATCTACTGTATATGGAATATATTTTCACATACATGGACAATAAAAAAATATATTTTTAGATAATAGAGAGTGAAAATGTTCAATAACGTACTGCAGACATAAAGAATTCACATTTTCTCAGATTCGAACAGGCTGTAAGGATTATTTAAATAAATTAATGATTCTGTAAAGAAAAAACTGTACGGTGTGAACTTCGGATATTTTTTACTTTAATCACATATTTTAAGATTTCTAACTATTTCGCAAATTATATAATACGTTAAGGACGGTAAAATATTGATAGCTTTGTTTTGTAACAGTTAAAACACATATGAAGGAATAAAAAAGATCTAAACCTTTTCTGGGATTATTGATTTAAGACTACGCTACTCTTATCAAGTTTCGTTAAGTCTTCTTTTAATCTTATTACTAATATATTTTAGATATAGTAGGGTATTTTCATAACGATTCGGTAGTTTTAATCGGGAATCATTAGAAATAATATAAAGTATATTTGCCCAAATCGATACGCATCTGATTTTACAAATAAAATGTAAAATAATATATTTCTTGCATGGTGACTGTAAGTTTAGAACACATTATGGTACAGAACACACCCAGAACTTTCAATACGTAAGTTCTAGTGAGGACCGTTGTAAAGATAATGGTATTTGGACCGAAGTTGGCACCAACTCAAGTGTGGAACAACTTCTAGATGAGATCAGAAAACAAACGAACTCTGTAAAAGTGTCTGGCTGGCTGAAACTGTAAATGGCGGTATCCAGTCAAAAGAGAAAACAATCACATGGGTATTTGTTGCTTTCGATTGTGACACTTTCGCTTTTTTATAAAAAGTATTCAATGGAAGCTCGAATTAAGTATTAAAACTGCAGGGAATAGAATGTATTAAAAAAAACATTACATTTACTTCAATCATATCTAAATTTTACAGTTATGTTTTCAAAAAAATATTACTTACAAATAAATAAAAATTATCTTAGTATAATGAGTATCCTTGATGCATAAAATTTGCTAGTAAATCATGTACTGTTGCAAATTATGATCATTGTAGTATAGTGCTCTAAACATTTATCTATATATATACAGGGTGTCCCATGAAGAAACGGAGAAACTGTCAGGACTTGTTCTTACGGTGAAAATAATGAAAAAAGTTCATATACACATAGGTCCAGAAACGCTTAGTTAGTGAGCTATGCAGGGTGAAAGATTTCACCCAGATTTCAGTGCCACCGTTAAAAGTGAGCCCTATTAAATTATTTTGGGCGTTACCCAGGACGTAAAATTTAATGTATATTATGCAAATTGAACTGAAAAATTGAATAAAATTGGTACCAGACCTCTAGCTGTAGTAATTTTTAAGATATCTGAAGAAATATGCAAAATTCTGTGTCCAAAAACAAGTTTTATTTAGGTTTCAAGTAGATTAACTTTGTTAAATGTGTAACAAACACGTAAAATTCTTTAAAAAAACTTGTAAAGAATTAATTTCTTAAGATAATGATGTATTTCTTGAACTGGATTGGGCGTGGTGAAAAAAAAACTGGCCACCATGATCGCCTGACTTATCGCCTCTTGACTACTTCTTATGGAGACATATCTAAGCTATGGTGTATAAACGTAAAGTTGATACCAAGGAAGAATTACTCGTTAGAATTCGCAACGCATTTGACAGTATAAGAAACAATCCAGACATAATTCGCAGAGCCACCACAAATATTTTACGTCAAGCAGAGTGCCGTATGCATTGTGAAGGAGGGAATTTCGAACAGTGACTAAACTAAGGTTAGTTATTTTGTTAGCATTTATTTTTTTGGAATAGTAAGTTAAAATAAAAGTTTATAAAAACATGTACGTTAGCAAGAAAAAAAGTGTAACCGATTTTGTCTATTCTTCGTACGTTATTTATTTAATTAAAAATTGATTTTCTTAAAGTTTACGTATAATTTTTACTGGCTTATTTTACATAATTATCTTAAGAAATTAATTATTTACAAGTTTTTTTAAAGAATTTTACATATTTGTTACACATTTAACAAAGTTAATCTACTTGAAACCTAAATGAAACTTGTTTTTGGACACAGAGTTTTGCGTATTTCTTCAGATATCTTAAAAATTACTGCAGCTAGAGGTCTGGTACCAATTTTATTCAATTTTTCAGTTCAATTTGCATAATATACATTAAATTTTACGTCCTGGGTAACGCCCAAAATAATTTAATAGGGCTCACTTTTAACGGTGGCACTGAAATCTGGGCGAAATCTTTCACCCTGTATAGCTCGCTAACTAAGCATTTCTGGACCTATGTGTATATGTACTTTTTTCATTATTTTCACCGTAAGAACAAGTCCTGACAGTTTCTCCGTTTCTTCATGGGACACCCTGTATATATATACAGGGTGATTCATGAAGTTCTCCCCCCGCTTCTACAGTACATTGTACTAGTAAAAATAATGAAAAAATGTTATATAAACATAGGTCCGAAAACGCTTTGTTAGCGAGTTACAGCTAGCGAAAGATTGCGCCTGAATTCCTGGGTAAAGAGTAAAATAAAGCCATACTGAACTTTTGGAAAGGTTAATTAAGTAAGAAATATCGTGGATTCTTATGTATTTTTACCTGATAAAGCTAATAAAATAGGTTTCAGAACTGTACCTGTAGTAGTTTTTGAGGGATTCAGGGTTAAATTCAAAAAATTGGGGCACGAAACAATGTTTTTTTAAGTTTGATGTACAATAACTTTGTTAAATTGGTAATAAATACATAAAATCAACAAACATTAATTGTAGAGAATTTAATTCTGAGAAAATTGATAATATCAAAGTCTAAAATAAAACAGAAATAAGTACCAAACAATCGATTTTATTCAGTATAATACATTACTAGTTTTAAGCAAAATTAATCAGGTTGGGCCAACCGTACGCACCTTTTTATAATAGATGTTCGAAAATGAGGCCATCATTATCAATACATTTTGCAGCACGTTTGTGTATTGCTTTTGTTGCGTTTCTTAATTTTTCAGGACTTCCCTGTATCTGCACAGCCGAATCCATAATACGGGCAATTAATTCATCACGAGAATTCACTTTTGTCTTGTATACAATGTCTTTCATCCATCCCCAGATGCAATAATCCAATGGAGATAGATCTGGTGATCTTGGTGGCCAAGGGTGAGGCCCTCCACGACCAATCCAGTGTCCAGGAAATTGGTGATTTAAGTAAGCAGAAACGGCACGTGAAAAGTGGGGAGGTGCTCCGTCATGCTGGAAGTACAAATTTTGTCTGAGATGTAAAGGAACATTCTCTAACAGCTGCGGCAACTCTTCTTGAAGGAAATGCAAATAGAACTCAGCATTTAGGCGTCCAGGTAATATGAAAGGTCCAATCAGCCGATTGTGCAAAAGACCACACCATACATTGACGCTAAATCGGTGTTGAAAGTTCTGTTCCACTACCTCATGTGGATTTTCTTCTGCCCATGAGTGCTCATTGTGCAAGTTATTGACACCATCCCGAGTGAATTGTGCCTCATCCGTAAACAAAATATGCTTGTAGAGTTGATTATTAATATTCAAAAAGTTGCAAAACTCCAAGCGAAGCGGACCATCCCCTAGCTGTAGATGTTGAACCTTTTGTTTGTGAAACGGATAAAATTTGTTTCGATTAAGTGACCTCCACACCGTTGACTGCGAAACTCCTATCCGCCTAGAAATACGTCGTGTACTTACACCTGGACTGCGATGAACAGCATTAATAACAATATCATCATCAAGTTGGACAGCTCGTTCATAATTGGTTCTAGTACTTGGTAGTGATCCTGTTTCCCGAAGAGTACGAAAAGTTCCTGAAATTGTTTTGGTATCTGGAATCCTCCTATTAGGGTAACGTAGTTCATATTCTTCTACAGCAGCTCTAGCATTACCATTACAGTAACCCAAAATAAAAACTATATCAGCGTATTCCTCTGATGTAAATAAGTAAGGCATTTTTTCGCTGAATAAACAATCGAATTATAACTCACAGAAAAATTGCATTTAATAACACGATTCACAGAACCCGATCTCCTGCTGTAGTTTGCAAAACACCACTAATACACAGTTCTAACGTAACAGTACAGAATACCATTGTTGATCAGCTGTTATTCGTGCGTTACCAACTTAGAAATTAAAAAAACAAAAAACTGCATTTCGATGATTAGTAAACAATAATGGGAAAATGTTTGCTTCATTTATTTTCGAACATTTGATGTAAATTTTTATTAAAAAAAAATACAACGTAATAAAACATGATATTTTTACTTACAAACAAATTTATTTAAAAGTTAATCTTGTTTTCTCAAATTATCTCATCATTGAGGAACAAAAATTTTATTTTTGTTTTATTTTAACTAAATACCGTACGGTATTTCTTTACAGCTAGTAATGTATTATACTGAACAAAATCGATTTTTCGGTACTTATTTCTGTTTTATTTTAGACTTTGATTATATCAATTTTCTCAGAATTAAATTGTCTACAATTAATGTTCGTTGATTTTATGCATTTATTACGAATTTAACAAAGTTATTGTACATCAAATTTAAAAAAACATTTTTTCGTGCCCCAATTTTTTGCATTTAACCCTGAATACCTCAAAAAATACTACAGGTACAGTTCTGAAACCTATTTTATTAGCTTTATCAGGTAAAAATACATAAGAATCCACGATATTTCTTACTTAATTAACCTTTCCAAAAGTTCAGTATGGCTTTATTTTACTCTTTACCCAGGAATTCAGGCGAAATCTTTCGCTAGCTGTAACTCGCTAACGAAGCGTTTTCGGACCTATGTTTATATAACATTTTTTCATTATTTTTACTAGTACAATGTGCTGTAGAAGTGGGGGGAGAACTTCATGAATCACCCTGTATATATATATACAGGGTGTACATAAAGTCCTGCACGGGTATAATATTTTCTGAACGATAACAGATAAATCAACAAGATTTGGTACATCAATACTACACCTAAAAATCTACTTTTTGAAGGAACTATCAGTTTTCAGTAATATCATGGGGACGTCCCGCAAGGAGTCAGAAGGAAATCTTAAATAGGAGCATAGGTCAATATGCACATCATTTTAAAGGGCTTATCTAGCAGAGTTTAATGCCGCAAACCGCACTCAAAAAGATTGATCCAGTACAAAATGGCGGCTGTTCAAAGGTTTTACTTGGTTACATTTTATTAGTAGCCATAACCCCAGTAAAACAAAACTGCAACCAAACGAATACTGCAGCTAACTACTACATTATGCTTTTCAGTTGTACAGAAGTGAATTATGACGTTAGTTATCCTCAAGGGTTACAAATTTGGTTCTAATATATTGATAACGGGGAAAACCTGATAACAGTCACAATTAGAAATCTCTTATCTTTGGTTCGCAGTTAGGACTTTCCTATTAGCCAGTCTATTCATAATAGGCTATTCTAGTTTTCTTGTTTTAGTAGTGCTGTCCATCCTTTCTATCAGTGCGCTTTAGTACAAAAGAGTTTGTTGTATTGCTTGTAGTTCTTCAACTACACTAGCTTGACGAACGTGAACGTATAACACTTCTTATGATGGTTGGTTCGGGAAATAACAGACGATCACACGAGGAAGCATGCCATTTATTTAATGACTACGAGGCAGCCAATTTCTAGAACAACTGTAGGGAGAACTGTTCAACGCTTTATGGAAACAGGAAGTGTTTCCGATCGTCATAGGTCAGGAAGGCCCGCTACTGCGACAACCGAAGACAACTCTTTAGATGCATTGCAGTCATTTATTGAGAATCAGCAAGAGTCCCTACGCTCAGCGGCACAAACTCATGACATCTCTGTTACGTTTGTTAAAAAACTTCTGAAAGGGTCTAATTTTAAGCCTTATAAAGTTCATTTGGTGCACGAACTCAACGAAGGTGATTTCGATCGAGGTATAGAATTCTGTGAAACTATGATGGCCAAAATAGATCGCAACGAAATTGATGTAATCAATATTGTGTTTTCGTACGAGTGTTGATTTATGCTGAATGGAAGCGTAAACAAGCACAATTGCCGTTACTGGAGTAGCGAAAATCCTCACTGGATACGGGAGGCACATACGCAGTATCCACTAAAGGTGAATGTCTGGCTTGGTGTGATAGGTAACCAGTTGTTGGGTCCTTTCTTTATTGAAGGAAATTTAAATGCAATATCATACCAACGTTTGCTGAAAAATGAAATTACAGACTGGCTAATAGGAAAGTCCTAACTGCGACCCAAAGATAAGAGATTTCTAATTGTTACTGTTATCAGGTTTTCCCCGTTATCAATATATTAGGACCAAATTTGTAACCCTTGAGGATAACTAACGTCATAATTCACTTCTGTACAACTGAAAAGCATAATGTAGTAGTTAGCTGCAGTATTCGTTTGGTTGCAGTTTTGTTTTACTGGGGTTATGGCTACTAATAAAATGTAACCAAGTAAAACCTTTGAACAGCCGCCATTTTGTACTGGATCAATCTTTTTGAGTGCGGTTTGCGGCATTAAACTCTGCTAGATAAGCCCTTTAAAATGATGTGCATATTGACCTATGCTCCTATTTAAGATTTCCTTCTGACTCCTTGCGGGACGTCCCCATGATATTACTGAAAACTGATAGTTCCTTCAAAAAGTAGATTTTTAGGTGTAGTATTGATGTACCAAATCTTTTTGATTTATCTGTTATCGTTCAGAAAATATTATACCCGTGCAGGACTTTATGTACACCCTGTATATATATATATATATATATATATATATATATATATATATATATATTATATATATTACAGGTACACTGTTGAAATTAGCTCCCATTACGAATGGAAAAAACAATATTGCAAATCAAATTGAACAAAAACCCATCCGTTCTTTCTTATAGTAATAATATTATTAATCTATTAAATGGAAAAACTTGCTAATAAAATATCTTTAATAATAAGAACTAACTAAATCGAGATAAATTGTTACTAATCTTTATAAGGATTTTGAATTCAATAGGTAGAAACTAGCTCATAGGTCTACACAGAATAAGATCGTCACCTTAAAGAATCAGAAAATATTTTAAATTTAAATTGGGCTTTTTTGAAAACGTCATTTAATTCATGGGAATTATTATGATGTTAATTAATAAAGTGGAGCTAATTAAGTAATAATTAAACATTTATAAGAAGATAATATACCGAATTAATGAGACATAAATTAATAAAACTATTTATTAACAAGCTTTGCTTTAAAGAAAGTCAATGTTCTCTAAGGAGACATAGTGAGTGTGTTTCAGTATTTGTTACTATTACTTTTATAATAATTGGCATTTATGTTTAAATATAACAACAGTCTCTCTTTCACCTACGATGTGTATCTGATCGTGGTATAAATACTACAATAGTAAACTTTCCTACTACTGCAATAAATATGAATCCGTGTGTACTGTGTATATTTGTAGTAACACACTTTCTATCCGTTTATTCGAAGCAAATAAAATACACAGATTGTCAGTTTTCTAAAAAAGCCCAAGTTTTTTTATAAAAAGCACAAAATAATACATAACTAAAACTGGCATTTCAAATAACAAACAATGTAGTAGCAAACTATTTTCAATGTTCTTCTTTGATTCTGTAAAGGCATTATTGATAATTCATTGTATGCAAAAATGTGTATATACAAGTTTAAACGGATGCATGACTTCGAGTCAGTAGAGGGGGGGGGGGTTGCGCAAACCCCCCAATGGAAAAATTCTGGCCCAGAGAAAAAAACATCCCGAATGAAGTGATGGTTACCGTTTCCTATTTCGATATAGATGTAATGAACGTGAGGTTTCACATCAAATTAAAATCCTCTGAATAAACTTGTTAATGTGCGTACAGGACACACATACAAACTGTAATCTTGTTTAATAGTTGGGAGAGTCCATTAAATGCTCAGCTAATATTTTTTCCAGTACCAGAATCAATATGAGAGCATAAAAAGTATAAATTTATTAAATATTTTGTTTCATATTAACGTATTTTCTAAGGCAAACGGTTTTAATAAAAGTAAAGGTGTATCTGAAACATAGTAATATATTCTAAATTTCCCATATATGTCTCCAAAACAGCGTAACGTACTTTAAAAATGTTACTTATTTCTTTTAATACGTTATGTAATATTTTTTGAGAAAAATCTTATTCTTATTTATCTTATTAAATCTTATTAAAATTTATATAAAGCCCAACCAAATGACTTTCTTGCTGGTAGATATATTTCATGAAATAAAAAAAGTTACTTTTCATAATTATTATTCTAATATAAAAACAATAATAAAAAACTTACTACTAAATAACACTACTGGTAAATTATTATAAAATAAATTAATAGAGTATAGCTTTACCAGATGGCACAATTGAAAAACATCCTACGAATGATTAAGGATGTTTACGATAACATTCCGAAATAACAGCAACAAAACTTTCTATCAACTGAGCACTTGTTTTATAGTGACAATTGTATCACTGTAGTAACGCACGTTTCATCTTCAATAAGAAACGATTTTCAATAAGAAGATTTATGATTAAATAAGACTCAACTGTGAAAAAACTAAGAAACCAATTAAATAACATGATCTTTGAGAAATTTTTATATGAATTGTATTGATGACATTAATTTGTGTACTTCAAGAAACTAAATAAGTGTGTGTCACTTCGGCATTATAATGCTGACTACAATGTTGAGATAACGAGCACTTTTTTAAACAAATTTACAGAAATTAGGAAACAAAATACAATAATTATGATAAAAATTAAAATATACTTCGAAATATAAATTATATAAATATATTAGAAATATACGGTATTAATAGCACTAAGTATTCTTGAACAATGTAAATGCATCTTGAAGATGTCTTGTCTCAACGAGTAAAATGATTCTGGCTCGTTTTGTCTAATGAACATTGTTAGAGACCTTTGTTGACTTGATCTAATTAAAACGTCAGAAACCATTCCTCCTGGAAATGTGGGTTCGCCATACACGAGTAGGATTTGCTCCAACAAAGTGTAAATCCGGATATTGCAAGGCAAACTCTGAAATCCACGTAATCAAGTAGAAAATCCTTCAAGCCTTATTAAAGGTACTTTTGTTTTCGTTTCTTTTATTGAATATTCATGTGTTGTAATCCCAATGTATTCCTAAAACAACAGTTTTTGAATAATTATTAATTTATCTACGTAGTATTTGGAAGTGTTTAAATATTTATTAAAATCTTAAAGTGGCTAAATTTAATAAACACGACTGGCCCCATTGTTTCTGTTGTTCTACAAGTTCGTATATTTCAGTCCTTTAACAAATGTTTCATTGCTGATGGCAAAATAAAAAGCCAGTCCAACCAGCCGGATTGTGCTCACAAAACAGATAAGTGTCTTCTGATCTGACTTTAGTTTATTATCAACAATTAAAAAAATATTTAACATTAAAACCCATAAGTTCGTAATGGATTAAATCATTGATTACACAGTTAAAGTTCTTAAATTATTAGACCTCATTATGGTTCTTAAGTCAACAGATTTTAAAACGAAACTGCCAATGATAAGCAGTCGTCTGTACAGGCGACTTGAAGGGGCGGAGCTTTCTCGTGATTGGCTGAGACTTTACCAACCATCGACCAGTATTGATCAATGTAGCTTCCGCATCACCTGTAGCCAGCTTTCAAACAGTTTCACACTATCTTCTTTGTTGAAGTTATTTAAAAAACTGTGAAAACTTAGTTTTAGTTATGACACCTGCCGCGTAAACCTAAGAAATAAGATAAAAAAATGTGTGCATAGTTTAATAAATTACAAATTTAAAATATTCAAATATATGTATATATATATATATATATATATATATATATATATATATATATATATATATATATATATCTGTAAAAGAGTCACCAAACGATCAGCATGCATCATAATTTTGCTATTTCAAGATGTAGATGTAATCTACAAGTTAACTTTGAATATCTTTCACCTGTGAAGGAGAGGAAAATTTTATTTGTAATCATGGCATTTATACAAGTTTTTTATCTCGATGTAAATTTATAAATCAACGGGCCAATAAATAAGTGCAAATAACATAATACTAACAAATATTACTCATCATTTTTACCTGTGGTAGATAAATTTACTGTAAATGTTTTGCATAACTAAATATTTCTTATCAACCTCGCCAAGCCTTTGCAAGATTTAGATAAACTCTATTAAAATATAGAACTTCTCAAAAATAGAGGGATCCATAATTTTTCCCCCACTTCAAAAAGAATTCAAATGAATACACACGTCACTGCATGTGCATAATTTTAAAGATGTTTTTGTCTTATACATTTGGCGTAAATCAATTTTATTAGCTATATTCGTTCACAAATGGTGATCTAAAATGTTTGTAGCATAATGTTTTTGATTTGGTTGTCATTGCTTCAACTACGATAAGAACCCACAATTGTTTTAACATATTTCATAAGAACAGTTTTCACATGATACAATGCCTAGCCATATTTTTCTAAAAACTAATTAAACTACAGCTAAGCAGTTTGAGTCTGGAGGTCAGAAACACCCTGCATATTAGTCTAATCAACTACTCTTGGATTAAATTATAGCCTTCATTACCACTAAACATTATTTAAGAATAAACACGTACAGCCAGGTAAATTATTTACTCTTTTCAGCAGTTTATGACCTGACTCTGCTCACTTGAATGAAATAGCGACATTAAGGTGATGTAAAGTAAAGTACGTTGCTTGTCAACATGATGGCCACGACGGCTGGCAATGACATGATCAACAATGGTCCGTTAGAGTGTGCTTACTTGAGTGAAATAGCGACATTAAGGTGATGTAAAGTAAAGTACGTTGCTTGTCAACATGATGGCCACGACGACTGGCAGTGACAGGATCAACAATGGTCCGTCAGAGTGTGCTCACTTGAGTAAAATAGCGACAGTAAGGTGATGTAAAGTAAAGTACGTTGCTTGTCAACATGATGGCCACGACGACTGGCAGTGACATGATCAACAATGGTCCAGCAGAGTGAGTGTGCTCACTTGAGTAAAATAGCGACAGTAAGGTGATGTAAAGTAAAGTACGTTGCTTGTCAACATGATGGCCACGACGACTGGCAGTGACATGATCAACAATGGTCCAGCAGAGTGAGTGTGCTCACTTGAGTAAAATAGCGACAGTAAGGTGATGTAAAGTAAAGTACGTTGCTTGTCAACATGATGGCCACGACGACTGGCAGTGACATGATCAACAATGGTCCAGCAGAGTGAGTGTGCTCACTTGAGTAAAATAGCGACAGTAAGGTGATGTAAAGTAAAGTACGTTGCTTGTCAACATGATGGCCACGACGACTGGCAGTGACATGATCAACAATGGTCCGTTAGAGTGTGCTTACTTGAGTGAAATAGCGACATTAAGGTGATGTAAAGTAAAGTACGTTGCTTGTCAACATGATGGCCACGACGACTGGCAGTGACAGGATCAACAATGGTCCGTCAGAAAGCGCTGCCACTGCTCTTGCTGCTCATTCCTCATCTGCAGTCGGTTTCATTTAAATAGTACAAACGACCTTTCCTCTTAGTACAGCCTTCATATTAGATATCACCCATCTTAAATATAAGTTTTAACTGTGTAA
Source organism: Homalodisca vitripennis (assembly GCF_021130785.1). Taxonomy (NCBI): domain Eukaryota; kingdom Metazoa; phylum Arthropoda; class Insecta; order Hemiptera; family Cicadellidae; genus Homalodisca; species Homalodisca vitripennis. The sequence continues at coordinate 21,572,798 of NC_060210.1, forward strand.
AAAACGTTAGTAAAATGTATCACAGCATGTAAGGTAATAATAATAAAACCGTTTATTATGAAAAGACAATATAAAAATTGTATCACAACCATCCTAAATCTAACCTAACAATGCTCGCTGGCAATGAACCATTCTAACATACATGACCTCATTCAAATTTTTCTCTTACTGTTTACACGTCCGGCAATACGATTTTGTGAATTTCTGTGTTCTTAATTGTCCCAGCAATTTATTATAAACTCGTCAACAGAGTAACATGCCTTCGACACGAAAATTATTTTCAAATGCCAATTTCTTAAAGCATTTTTTCTATGTCGTTGAACTCGAAAGGTGGTTCCTGTCTCTAGTCCCGGGATGGTGAACATCCCCGCCTCGATCCAAAGCGCATTTTGATCTGGAGTAAAGGATCACCTCGAGAATATAGAGACAGGGGAAAGTCAGTAACACCAGCTCCCTAAAAGAATATCTACACGACTATCTGGCTCTCAAACCAAAAATCACTCTTACTGCTCTTTTTTTGGAATCTGAAGGCCCGTTACAACTTGTGTTTTGCTCAACTACCCCAGAGTTTAATTACATACCCTATATGAGGATAGATAGACCAAAATGGAGCGTCTTCAATACTCCTCGATGGAGTATACCCGATGCAATTTTTGCACATGCTGGTCGACGTGATTATCCCAAGTCAGACCACGACTTAGTTACATTCCAAGGAATTTTTTGGATTTTGTTTCCTGGAGTGGAACATCTTCTACAATCACTGAAGGTTTTGTTTAAAAATCTTAATTTCTCAATGTAAATGTGTTGAAATTTATTTTTGATTCGTTTGTTTTTAGGTTGATTTTAGAAAAAAGTAGTTTAATAATAGACAGCTTGTTCATTTAGGACAACAAGCTGTGAAAAACTTTTATTGCACTTAAACCTTTAAGAATTTCTAAGTGGCTTTCAGGAGGACATAATATTAAGAACATGTGTTGAGGTCACCTTCTCCTAGACCATATGTATGTCCTACAAGAAGAGCGATTATCGACACTATCTCAGCCATGCCACTTCTGTAGAACGGAAGCTTTCTCAGTTCCTGAGTGGCCAGCTCTGATGTTTCATAATTTGGTATATTTTACATCAATGAATGGTGGCCCTTTGATACGCTTGCAAAAATCATTAACACCAAGGGAACCCTCTTAAAACAATCATCCTCCACATTAAAATAAACCTATCGTTCCCGTCCCACCAATATATTTACGACTGCCACTCTTCGACATCCATTGAGTTATCCAGATTCAGTAAACAAGCCTGATGCAAATCCAAAAAGGGGAGTAAATGTCTTTACCTTGCTTTTAAAAACGATGCCCTAAAACTAAAGAGTGATTTAATGGTGCTCTTAGTACACTTAGTGTGCTATGGAGGTATCTACAATTGACTCCCACTATCAACCAGCTCTTTAAAATTTATTCATTAAATATTACAAGGAACGTTTACATTGTTACATACTGCTTTAAATTGGTAAACGTATTATTAGACAGAAAGCCTATTTGTGTACGTAATTTTACCAATAACCAGTGATGTATTGTTGTATTGTGCACAGCTGTAGCCTCCAATACGAGTACTCCTCGTCTTTACAATATATCACAAAGTTTCATGGTACTCCAACAACTAGACGTGACTTGTATTGTACGTCTGCAGAAAAAAGCATTAGATGTTCTCTAACTTGTGGTGACGCAACAGTTATTATTAGACAGAGAGCCTATTTGTGTACGTAATGTTACCAATAACCAGTGATGTATTGTTGTATTGTGCGCAGCTGTAGCCTTCCATGTGAGTACTCCTCGTCTTTACAATACATCACAAAGTTTCATGGTACTCCAACAACTAGACGTGACTTGTATTGTACGTCTGCAGAAAAAAGCATTAGTTGTTCTCCAACTTGTGATGACGCAGCAGTTATTATTAGACAGAGAGCCTATTTGTGTACGTAATGTTACCAATAACCAGTGATGTATTGTTGTATTGTGCACAGCTGTAGCCTTCCATGTGAGTACTCCTCGTCTTTACAATACATCACAAAGTTTCATGGTACTCCAACAACTAGACGTGACTTGTATTGTACGTCTGCAGAAAAAAGCATTAGTTGTTCTCCAACTTGTGATGACGCAGCAGTTATTATTAGACAGAGAGCCTATTTGTGTACGTAATGTTACCAATAACCAGTGATGTATTGTTGTATTGTGCACAGCTGTAGCCTCCCATGTGAGTACTCCTCGTCTTTACAATACATCACAAAGTTTCATGGTACTCTAACAACTAGACGTCACGTGTATTGTACGTCTGCAGAAAAAAGCATTAGATGTTCTCCAACTTGTGATGACGCAGCAGTTATTATTAGACAGAGAGCCTATTTGTGTACGTAATGTTACCAATAACCAGTGATGTATTGTTGTATTGTGCACAGCTGTAGCCTCCCATGTGAGTACTCCTCGTCTTTACAATACATCACAAAGTTTCATGGTACTCCAACAACTAGATGTGACTTGTATTGTACGTCTGCAGAAAAAAGCATTAGATGTTCTCTAACTTGTGGTGACGCAACAGTTATTATTAGACAGAGAGCCTATTTGTGTACGTAATGTTACCAATAACCAGTGATGTATTGTTGTATTGTGCACAGCTGTAGCCTTCCATGTGAGTACTCCTCGTCTTTACAATACATCACAAAGTTTCATGGTACTCCAACAACTAGACGTGACGTGTATTGTACGTCTTCAGAAAAAAAGCATTAGATGTTCTCCAACTTGTGATGACGCAGCAGTTATTATTAGACAGAGAGCCTATTTGTGTACGTAATGTTACCAATAACAAGTGATGTATTGTTGTATTGTGCACAGCTGCTAGCCTGCAATGCGAGTACTCCTCGTCGTTACAATGTATCACAAAGTTTCATGATATTCCAACATCTAGACGTGATCATTTCGTACATCCTGTGAAAGGAAAAGGCTTTAATATATGCCTTTCTGAGACAATTACTAACATTAATTGCGGATAATATTTTGCAGCTGCTCAGTCGAAGCTTTTATAAAGGGCACTGAAAAATTAATCTTCTACTTTGTAGTTTTTTTACTTCTTTTTTTTCTTATTAGCACGCGTGGTTCTCATTAACTTTACCTGGTTCTATATTACGAACGTATTATCATAATAAATCATGTAAACATATATTCTCGTTATATTTTTGTATTTATATGTGAAAGATTCACCTTTTATAATTTTAATTTCTTATACTGTTGGTTTTCTTAAAATGTACTACACAACCGGGATTGTGCACCTTTTTACTTTTTGGCAAGGCCTCATTTTCCTCTGAAATACCTAAATTCTAATTATTATTTGTAATTTCAAGAGTTTGATCATATTTATTGTTCTAAGAAATCCAATCAAGTACCGGTATATCAAAATTAAACCAGTTCAAATTTTTTATTCATCCTTAATGTTCCCTGGTAGGAGATTGAATTAATAGGTGGATAACGTTAAAAGAGTATTTAGTTTGATAAAATGCATTTAAACTTAGTATAAACACTGAAAGTAAGTAAAAGTAGCCAGTTAAAACGTTGACACATAAATAATGTTTTGAGCGTGGAAAATTCAGTTGGTAAACAAACATCCTGACGAACCCGATTGGTAACGTATAAACATTACTTACAAACACTTTTACTGAGGCTATTTCTCCGATGTCCAGGCAATTTAGTTTCTCAAGAATGTTTATACCTAAACTTAAAAATAACATTAAATCTTTACACATATGTGAGAGGTGTTTGAAAAGTTACAAATTTAAGCCAAAAGTGAAAAAAAAATTGTTTAATGACGTGACCCTCCATATGTATGTAAATCATAAAATAAATGTAAAAATGTTATTTATATTATAGTATTTAGGGAGTATTGATGACATTAATTTGTGTACTTCAAGAAAATAAATAAGTGTGTGTCACTTCGGCATTATAATGCTGACTACAATGTTGAGATAAAAAGCACTTTGTTAGACAAATTTACAGAAATTAGGTTAAATAAATACAATTATGATAAAAATTAAAATATACATCGAATTATAAATTATATAAATATATTAGAAATATACGGTAATAATATCACTAAGTATTCTTGAACAATGTAAATGCACCTTGAAGATGTCTTGTCTTAACGAGTAAAATGATTTTGGCTCGTTTTGTCTAATGAACATTGTTAGAGACCTTTGTTGACTTGACCTAATTAAAACGTCAGAAACCATTCCTCCTGGAAATGTGGGTTCGCTATACCAGAGTAGGATTTGCTCCAACAGAGTGTAAATCCGGATATTGCAAGTCTAACTCTGAAATCCACGAAATCAAGTAAAAAATCCTTAAAACCTTATTAAAGGTACTTTTGACAAAAAACGTTTCTTTTATTGAATATTCATGTGTTGTAATCCCAATGTATTCCTAAAACAACAGTTTTTGAATAATTATTAATTTATCTATGTAATATTTGGAAGTGTTTAAATATTTATTAAAATCTTAAAGTGGCTAAATTTAATAAACACGACTTGCTCATCATAAAATACATGTAAACAATTTTATTTATATAATAATATTTAGGGAGTAAAAACATTTTAATATACATACTATAAAAACAATTTTTTTCCTTTCTTAGGTCACAATACATATTCAAGGGCATGCTATATTTATCTGTAGAATATTTACTTGAAGTTTATTCTATCTATTGTAAAAAACTGTACTCATATTTAAAAAGAAACATGATGAGATTTCGGGCATTTACCGTCGTTATATGTCACAGATCCAATGTTCTCTTCATTTACCGTCGTTATATGTCACAGATCCAATGTTCTCTTCATTTACCGTCGTTATATGTCACAGATCCAATGTTCTCTTCATTTACCGTCGTTATATGTCACAGATCCAATGTTCTCTTCATTTTGAATGATGTGCCTCGATACCACAGGAATTACCAACATTGATATTCTCGTCAGTGTCTCACCTTGAGTTAGTGATCGTTATATGTCACAGATCCAATGTTCTCTTCATTTTGAATGACGTGCCTCGATACCACATGAATTACCAACATTGATATTCTCGTCAGTGTCTCACCTTGTTAGTGATCGTTATATGTCACAGATCCTATGTTCTCTTCATTTTGAATGACGTGCCTCGATACCACAGGAATTACCAACATTGATATTCTCATCAGTGTCTCACCTTGTTAGTGATCGTTATATGTCACAGATCCAATGTTCTCTCCATTTTGAGTGACGTGCCTCGATACCACAGGAATTGCCAACATTGATATTCTCGTCAGTGTTTCACCTTGTTAGTGATCGTTATATGTCACAGATCCAATGTTCTCTCCATTTTGAGTGACGTGCCTCGATACCACAGGAATTACCAACATTGTTATTCTCGTCAGTGTTTCACCTTGTTAGTGATCGTTATATGTCACAGATCCAATGTTCTCTCCATTTTGAGTGACGTGCCTCGATACCACAGGAATTACCAACATTGATATTCTCGTCAGTGTTTCACCTTTTAGTGATCGTTATATGTCACAGATCCAATGTTCTCTCCATTTTGAGTGACGTGCCTCGATACCACAGGAATTACCAACATTGATATTCTCGTCAGTGTTTCACCTTGTTAGTGATCGTTATATGTCACAGATCCAATGTTCTCTCCATTTTGAGTGACGTGCCTCGATACCACAGGAATTACCAACATTGTTATTCTCGTCAGTGTCTCACCTTGTTAGTGAGCGTTATATGTCACAGATCCAATGTTCTCTTCATTTTGAATGACGTGCCTCGATACCACAGGAATTACCAACATTGATATTCTCGTCAGTGTTTCACCTTGTTAGTGATCGTTATATGTCACAGATCCAATGTTCTCTCCATTTTGAGTGACGTGCCTCGATACCACAGGAATTACCAACATTGTTATTCTCGTCAGTGTCTCACCTTGTTAGTGATCGTTATATGTCACAGATCCAATGTTCTCTTCGTTTTGAATGACGTGCCTCGATACCACAGGAGTTACCAACATTGATATTCTCGTCAGTGTTTCACCTTGTTAGTGTGATCCTTGATTATGTGCAGTGGTATCGCTCGTGTTTATCTCTCAACGTGGACTCCATGCTGTTCGTGTAAAAGTCGGGTAGTATGTAAAACACTTTTGAGTGTTAGTCGACAGTCCTACTTTTTAGTTTTGAATTGAATGTTTGTTTATTAGGTGTTTTTGTCACCTAATGAAGAGTGTAGCTTTAAATATATTTTCATCCTTTGTGTAAAATATAACAAATGCAAATGTCAGAAATCCTAGGATCCTATCAAACCATTCATCGCCAATAATAAACTTTAAACCAACAAGAAATAACATAGTAAGTTTTGCATCTGACGACGGATGGAAATTAACGAATGTTTTTGTGATGAAAATGTGGAATACGCCATAATGACAATGCATATTGTTTTTAAACAGTGGTGATAAAAAAGCGATGCCACAAACGTAGTACACACCAAAATCCAACGTAAATATTTATTCTTTGAGATGAAGATATTTGGACAAGTTTGGCAGCGAGTCAAATATGTAAGACAACTACCAGATACGATGAGACAACAAGCATCCTCGGAAAGTGTAGCTGACTTAGCGGAATTGTAAATAGCATGACGATTTGTTGGCAAATGGAAGCGTTCACATCCACGTTACATCATCATCTTGCTAGACAACACGGATGCTAATTAGTTTTTTTAGCATTCATGTATATAAAATTTTACCAAAATAAAATAAAATCTTGCTTTACAATCTATATCAATACATGATTCCTAATTTGTATTATTGCGAGCAATGGATTCTTTCTTTTTGGGAAGGGATTTAATGCGTAAAGTAATGTCATATAACATTTTTTATAACTAAATTTACGTATCTTTTCATTAATAACATCACTGCTATTAAGTTCTTAATTATTACCAAAGGTTTGAGACAAATGGTATAAACTAAAAGCTTTATATTTATATTATATCATAGTAAGATCCTTTCAAGAGTTTTCTTAATCACCTGTTTTACGATAGATATTAAAAAAATATGATAAAAAACCTTCTTACGTTTGTATGTTAATTTAAACATATCTGACTACTTTGCGAATCAACGAAAGCTCTCTTTGCCTAATAACGTCTTCACCTTCAACAATGCAAAGTTAAAAAACGGATTAATAACATGCTTTTGAAATAATTTAAGGATATCAACCGAAAATGAATTCTATCGGTTAAAAATTATTGTAAGATCTAAATTCAACTAAAGGGTACAAAGTATTATTAGGACACATTTAAGTTACGCCAGCATACGTGGAGGTAATAGTTCCTTTTTTTTTTGTCTAATAGACTTTCCTGTTAAATCTTAGTCTTAAGACGTGCTTATGATTATCAATAAAAGAGTAACACCTTACATTAAAATATGAAAAAATATTAGAGCTTTGATGTCATAGATTTTATATTAGATCGAGTTGCAGTTTAAGCGTAAGTAGACAAGTATCACTGGAACATATTTAAAGAAAATTGTGTATCACATATTTTATATATGTGAAACGGTTCTAAAGGAATTTTTGAAAATATTACTTAACTACACCCTACAACTAAACCCTTAAGAAGAGTACCACAATTAAAATTGTGGAAAGGACGATTTGGAAAAGTCCTGAAAGTTTTTCCTCCGTAGAAAGAACCAACTGAGCCACACCGTGCCGTAGTCTGGAGGTCACCAGCGCTTGTTGAGATTGTTAAGTGATTAATAAGCCCGTAGTTATCGTATCAGTCTGGTTATTATGATGTTACAGAGGACCATAGCTCTGTCAGTTTCGAAAATGTAACATTGAACTCTAAAGTAGGAAGCTTTACGATGGATGAAGATTAATCTGAAAGGACAACAGGATTCCGGACACTTGTCATCGTTATAGGTTGTGGGACTATCCTCTTCGTCAGGTGGGGAATACACTGAAGTATGTTAGTAAATTCACTGCCAATTACATTTGTGAGGAATTTTGTTTTAACTTAATTACTAGTTTGGAGGACGCATATCCAATTATTATGCTGGCTTTCTTGCTGTCAAAGGCGGTTTGAGATAAAAACCCTTAGACATTAAATTTTCACCTTTTATAACCTATTACGATGGCAAATATCCGAAATCCTGTTATTCTTTCAAACCTTCCATTGTCAATAACAAACTTTAAACAAACAAGATAACTCCTTTGATGTAAAATATGATCAATGACGAATTTTCGTAATTCCATTTACAGTTGGATTTGGAACAACACCAGTTCTTACGACCGTTTAGCGTCTAGAGTAGATAACTATATAATTGTGTTTGTGTACGTTATTCAAACTTTCCACCCGGTATATTTATCTCTTATTAGGTGGCAATGGCAGATATCGAGATAATAAAATATGCAATAATTCCTTATTAGAAGATATCTTATCTATTGGATCTTAGTGTTCAATCTAAAGATGGCCCCAATTCCATATAAACATTAAAAAATTTCCTGCTAAAACCGGAGAAATGTAAAAGTGGTTATATACTGTACTTAATTGCTTGCAATCTTAAAAACTTTTATCTAACAGAAAATACCTCTATTTGTATTGAGTACATATTTATTTACCTTATGATTACTCACTATTTACGATAGCAAAATGATCGATTTGATTTACGGTCTACATACTTAGATGTCTTGATCTCTGTAACTCCAAAAAACCCTTGTACCCATAGTTGTTGAAACCCATACGAAAAAATTATCTCCTCTCTCCTTCAGTTTCTGAACTCTACACCAAAAAATCATTTATTCAACGTCCGATACCTGACCAATAGTACTTATTACCGAAAAATAACATGAAATCCATCAAAATACTTAGTTTAAAAGGCATATAGTAACGATTTACTCAGTCTCATGAAAAACCAACTCACTTAATTTATTTATTTTTTGTATGAAAAATTCGTTTATATTTCATCCACTTACATGCTATTGTTGGTTAAATATACTTGGTATATATTTAGTGTATTCTCTGAAACTACATAAACACACAAAAATATGACTTGCTTTTCTGGAAAGAAATTGTTTGAAATAGATATTTTCAAAAACAACCAATACTTGACTTTGAACACTCCTTATACTTTCAGTTGTGCTAACTAAAGAATAAAATAATAATTATATTTAAATCACCATAGTAAAAATATACTTGAAGTGTATTGATTTAAGCTACACTATAGTATTTGTTTCTGTACTTAAATACATATTGAGTATTATAATAAACATTATAAATAACACCGTGTGATTTTCAAATGCATAGTAACTGGCTGAGTCTTAGTGAAGCTTTTCACTAGAGGGACTGTAAAAAAATAATTGTAACACAATCCTAGATCAATCTCTAAATTTTTTTTGAACATCCATATTAAGATTATTAAACAAGCAAGGTGTGATGTATAACATCCTGTACCTCTAATTAAACCACTATACACTCTCCAATCAACTTAAACGTTTGTACTCTCCTAATTAGTGCATGTAAATTTGCTCTAGCAATGTTGAACACTTAGCTGGTGGTGGTTTCGGATATTTAGGTAAATACTAGGTGTCTGATAAATGTTTTTGAGGACCCAAATCAGTTTATGGAACAATCAACGTCTGATTCAACATTAACTTGCACTATTAATTAAAATATGCTTATAGCATTAGAGAGTTAGTATGACCTAGAGGTTTATCTAATCATATTACAGCATTAAACAAAAATATATGACAACGTAATAAGTGTACATCCTTACAATGAATACCAGAATGAGCGATCTAGTTCTTAGGTAAGTAAACTACAAAGCAGAGTTCCACACTACTTATCCAGTAACGGGCTACGCAGAGGTGCAAAACTTCATATCTATAGTTCATTTCATTCTCTAAATGTTCTGCGTGCAGATATACATACAATAGTACAGTACAGAGGTTTCACATCCCTCCTGCAGATATACATACAATAGTACAGTACAGAGGTTTCACATCCCTCCTGCAGATATACATACAATAGTACAGTACAGAGGTTTCACATCCCTCCTGCAGATATACATACAATAGTGCAGTACAGAGGTTTCACATCCCTCCTGCAGATATACATACAATAGTACAGTACAGAGGTTTCACATCCCTCCTGCAGATATACATACAATAGTACAGTACAGAGGTTTCACATCCCTCCTGCAGATATACAAACAATAGTACAGTACAGAGGTTTCACATCCCTCCTGCAGATATACATACAATAGTACAGTACAGAGGTTTCACATCCCTCCTGCAGACAAAAGAGAAATGTTGGCCTGTTGAGTGATAGGCTTCAATGACAATCAGAAAATTTCTATGTTGGGACATTACCGAACTCATAATTGTCCATTTAGAAATGAAATTTCAATCAAAATCTGAAATCAAAATAATTTTTCTAGCTTGCTGCATGAAACTTTCACGTTTTTGCTGATTAAGTTAGGTCTCACATCAGTATTCAAATAATAATACTTCTGGTGAGCTGGGATAGGTACGGTAACGCAAGAGTGCACTGGGATTAAATATGTTTCCGACTTTTACCGATGACTTTCCACTCTATTATATATACTTTTAATCTATCAATAAAACTATTACATGTTAAAATAACATATAATTGTATTCAGTTAGTTGAACATATATTTATTCTCGTTGCCATCATGATTACCAATGAGACCAAAGTAAACATACGCGCTAATGCTCAGCCCGATCTCGTGGAGTGATAGTTACTACATACGATTAACTATGTCACTGACCAGGATCATTAAGAATACGTTAATCATGCCAATTTTGTGGTTCTTCATGGTGATTACCGTGATTAGTGGTTTCACTAACGTGACGTACAAATTACCTAATTCAAATTGTACAGCTCTTATTATTAATATTTGGGACGGTTTAGGTATCTTAAAATATTTTTCTATTATGTCTAAAGTCTATAGATTTGAGTCATGCAAAACCGTTATACGATTTTTACAGTTGCAAATTAATTACTAGCTACAAAATAAACATTATTGTCACCATAATTTTGTTTCAAAACTAATTGAGGCAAATTGGAAAACATTTACCTTTGTTATCATGCTAGATTTTCAGAGCATTTCTATATTTTCAATAAAATACACTATGTGCAAAATAAAATAAAACCTACATTAAAAGTTGGTATTATTATGTTATCATACATTCACTTGTTAAGTAAAACTTATTAGTACGAAATAACACAATATTTATATTCCATGCGAAGTAATTTCATAGGAAACGCACCAATACAGTTGTTGTAACGATTTGTTTGTTCTATATTTCAAATGTTCTGGGATTCCAAGCAATCAGTAGTTTATGACTTGTATTCAAAACACTTTCGACACAAATGTATGCTGTTTTCAGTTGAAGTGCTGCGGTATCGCAGTTCCGATATAGAAGTGATATTTTTAACCTGATTGGAACCGAATTTGTTTGGCCACCAGAGAGCAACAGTGTTCATAAATAAGCAGCATTTCGTATATGTGGGGGTTTAACAGCTTTGCTTGCACTCATGTTATAAATTAGTTTACAACTTATACTCACTCACCTCATATAGTTTATTCCATATTTACCCATTAGGGTAACGCTTTATTTTTGTAAATTAGTTTTGAAGTATTAGATTAGTATGACGATAGCATTATATGTTTCATACGTTTATGGCGCAAACAATGGCACAATGTAGCGAGTACGGAGGTTATCGCGAGATAACACAATCAAGAAACGAATCAAGCGTAGCTGCTGCTTGGATGGGTGGCCGCTGAGCGATCCTGTCCTTGCAAACAGCCCGCTTGCCCGGCCACTGGTAGTGGTTTGGAAGTCACATTTAAGACGTTGGTCCTCATGTTAAGTTTTAGAGAGGACTTCTTAGCCCTAACTTCTTCACCTCAAAAAATATGGCATCCTATATTTTACTTATGATTAATGGATTTATTAGTATTACGAGCCATACAATAAGGATTGGGTCACACGAAGTGTCGCGTAAAAGCCTTCCTTAAGGTTCCATACAAAATTTGAAAAATTTACCTCATTTCATTGTAATATGAAACGTGCAATATGGCTGTAATCAGTTTGTTTCACACATTTTTAAAATTATTCTGTAGCTTTCTCGTTGCCATCAAGGTTACAGATAAGATAAATGTAAAACTGACCACTAACGCTCAGCCTAATCTAATGTAGTAACATCCACCATCACCAAACTGAATGTTGCTATAAAGAATCCATAATTTATGACAGTTCGTTTTCAAGCTATCCTGCTGACAGACATAATTAGGTCTTTCCAGCTCCTTAAGTCACAGGCTTCACTAACGATCCATTCTGATAATTTTTTGCTTTCTTAGGATAGTAAACTTAGAAATTGCACCTAGCCCTAAAAATACCTCTGCACAGCTTTCGGAGTGACAGGATATTTTGTGTGGGTAAACTCCCTCTGTCGAGATTCATGAGGAAGGGTGTTGGGCATTAATTTTAGTCATGTGTTATTGCAAGGAGGGGAGGCCAGCGTATAAAATTGGCACGCCCTTATGTCCAGGCTAGCAACTGCCTTTAACACTTGGCGAGCCCCAATATCTCCAACAGTTAACCCACGCAGGCAGTCGACTAGACCTATCGATCTACCCTTATTTGCGATTAGTAATGTGCCACTCCTGGACATCCATTGGGTATTTCAGATTTAAGTGACACATCGATTTGTTTCTGTACCCATTGTAGATTCAACAATGAGGTATAAACCTGCCACAGTGAACCTTCCTGGGAAACCCAATAATTTGTATTTCGCTAACTCGTGAATAACAGAGGGTGGAGATGTTCAATGATTGTTGCGAGATGATAGGTTGTACTAGAAGTTGGAGGGCATTAGATATATTTTCAGGATTTTGTATGTCATATAGCAAATCATATATCTATTAAACCGTTTCCTAGGATCCATCCGTGTGTTAATAAATATGTCTTGTATATAGTGTTACCTCAAAAAATTCTTTCCAAGGCCATGTAGTTCTAGGAGGCTGGATTCATATATCGATCATGGGAAGAGAGTTCCCGGAAACCATATTGTGCTGAAGGTGGATGCTATTAGGTGTATGGCACAAAGAATATGAATCCAAAACATTTTTTGTTATATTCTTTGCAAGCGCTTAAAGGATCCTAATCCGATGATGGTTTAGGAAAGTGGTTAGGAAAGCTTCTTTTGAGAACGAACCCTTATAGGGTAAAGGTGTTCCTGGGAACACTGACTGGTAACCAATTGAATCAAAATTAATATATATATACGTAAATAAATAGTATAGGATGATTATTATTTTAACTTATATTGGAAAAAGTAAGAATTTTGTTATTGATGATTAACGCTATTATACAGTGTACGCTAATCTAACCAACATCTTTAAGTTTGTGTTTGAAGACCCATTGGAAACACTCTTTGACTTTACAAATGAGTTTTACAAATGTTCCGCACCATTCACTTTTCACGTTAATAAGATAGACGATCATAGGGTAGAGCAAACGGGTAGTTAAAATTTGTAAAACTCAAACTAAAAGCAGTAATATAACATTTAAATATATATCTCTTATTGTAAATGTTACTGGAGATCATGCAATACCAAGATACCACGATATAAGCAGAGGAAAAAATACCTAGGAATTTTAAATATATAAAAGCACAAAATTAAACAGTAAACTATAAATAAATCATCCATGTTTAGAAATGTTAAACGGTTTTATTTATACAGAAATTATCAGGACAGAAGAAAAAGAAAATAAAGTTCAAGGTGAAGTCAGAGACCAAACAAAGTTGCGTTTTTATTATCAGCGGCGATCTTTGTCACTGACATTTCTACAACCTTTGTCTTGGCGCCCTGACCTGGATTGGGACTGTTGCTTACCCTAGTCACGTGACTGATATTTAGGCATTCCCTGGAGCTCATATTCCACACCTTTAATTAGTACTTCAATAATATTTTCTTTTATTTGTGAAAATGAAAAGAAATGTCAATATTTGGAGTAAAACTGAACCTTTCATGACATTTAAAACAACATTAAACGTGTAATAATTGCTATAAAGAGTATATTATTTGTCTTTTAGAAGTTTCTTTAATTTAGAACGATTCCTTGTTTTACGACTACATATTAGTTTTATCAAACTATTTTTATTACATCTACAAATAACAAAATCAGTAACTACAAAAAAAGTTAAGTTTATTCATTTTATGCTGAATTCGTGCAAAAATAATAAAATCCAGATGGACAGACTCAATTATTGTAAGGAAAGTTTTTGTACACTTTACACAAATGTTTACTGGTGAAAAATAATGCTGTAGATGGAGCTTATATCGGTCACTGTTAAATTACATTAAAAACATAAAACCAATATTTAATACATTTTTTGTTTTGTGAGGCCTTTCTATATCCAAGATATCTTCTTCAGACACATCACAAAATAAATACAAAAAGTAAATTTGATTTTTGTATTTATTTTTGTGATGTGTCTGAAGAAGATATCTTGGATATCGAAAGGCCTCACAAAACAATAAAATGTATTAAATATTGGTTTTATGTTTTTAATGTAATTTGGTGAAAAATATATTCATAAAAGTAGAGCTTAGCAATAGATACTTTAGACACCATGCGAGAAAATTTCTCAATAAATTATAATAGGTGCAATATATGGATAACGCGCTTAAAATAATTAGAACATAAACATTTTCATACGTTAGTAATAATTTAATACCCTCTGCAAATATTTTGTATAAAAATACATCATAATAGTAATCAATTGAATGTCTGGTATTAAGATACATTATGACAGTTGTACAATGTATGTATATTGTAACAATGGAACATTATACATAGTGTTACAACGCAGAACTCAGCGCTTCTGACACGGGAAGCTGGAAATAAATCACAGTACTTTCCGGATATAAATCAGTTAATATTGATGACGTTATATCCGGGAAGAATCCTTCGTGTGACAATATAACAGTGAGATAAAGCGATTGAGTATCAAGTGTTTCTGACCAGCGATCCAAAGCAGAACTCAGCTCTTCTGACACGGGAAGCTGGAAATAAATCACAGTACTCTCCGGATATAAATCAGTTAATATTGATGACGTTATATCCGGGAAGAATCCTTCGTGTGACAATATAACAGTGAGATAAAGCGATTGAGTATCAAGTGTTTCTGACCAGCGATCCAAAGCAGAACTCAGCTCTTCTGACACGGGAAGCTGGAAATAAATCACAGTACTCTCCGGATATAAATCAGTTAATATTGATGACGTTATATCCAGGAAGAATCCTTCGTGTGACAATATAACAGTGAGATAAAGCGATTGAGTATCAAGTGTTTCTGACCAGCGATCCAAAGCAGAACTCAGCTCTTCTGACACGGGAAGCTGGAAATAAATCACAGTACAGGTTTCCAAATATAAATCAGTTAATATTGATGACGTTATATCCGGGAAGAATCCTTCGTGTGACAATATAACAGTGAGATAAAGCGATTGAGTATCAAGTGTTTCTGACCAGCGATCCAAAGCAGAACTCAGCTCTTCTGACACGGGAAGCTGGAAATAAATCACAGTACTCTCCGGATATAAATCAGTTAATATTGTTGACGTTGTATCCGGGAAGGATACTTCATGTAACAATTTAAAGTTGGATAATGCGTTTGAGTATCAAGTGTCAGCGATCCAACGCAGAACTCAGCTCTTCTGACACGGGAAGCTGGAAATAAATCACAGTACAGTCCGCCTATAAATCAGTTAATATTGATGAGGTTGTATCCGGGGAGACTATAAATAAAAGAACATAACGTTACTGAGCGGGATAAAGCATTTGAGTATTGAGAGTTTCCAACCAGCAGTTTAGAACAGAACTCAGCTTTCCTCACACGGATAGCTGTACATAAAATTTTTAAAACATTTATGTACGATTTACATAGTGAAATACTGGAGATAAAGATTTTGCAAAAATGCTTGAAACAGCCGTCTTGAAACGTTGAATTAATTGATTAAGACTGGTTAACGAACACAAGCAAATTAAGTGTAATATCTTTGTACCACGATTAACCTGAAGAACTACGGAAGTTATAGTGTTCATTAATATTCCAGAAATGTATACTACTTAAATCTTCGAATCCCTGTTATCTAGAAATCCTTAATTGCCCACTTTATATTTCGATAATTAACTTACCTATATATATTGCAGAAACCCCTTTGGATAAGTCAATTACTTAGGAAGATATTTATTCAATACAGTCGTTAAATGGATCTATATCGTGCTATATATCAGAGCGAAAACACCGCAACCCAATGCAAACCGCCTTTCAGATTGCCGGTAAGAATGTAAACAACTGCATAGAACTAAACTAGTAGACAGCCGGTGTGGCCAAGTGCCAACCACTATGTATACCATAAAGTTACCCTTGACTGGCTTGCTTCCCGACAATGTTTGTTTGGTTGGCCACAACTGTGTCAAACAAAACATGGTGAGGCGTCATCGCCGGTTTCATTGCCGTCACGTGCTCTATTTTATGATGCCCTACATGATGATTTACAGAGTCCTTACTATTCCATTCTGAGTTCTTTCTTACATAGTCTAAACCACGTTATTATCTCTCTTCCAGTTCACGTAGTCTATTTTATGATGCCCTACATGATGATTTACAGAGTCCTTACTATTCCATTCTGAGTTCTTTCTTACATAGTCCAAACCACGTTATTATCTCTCTTCCAGTTCACGTAGTCTATTTTATGATGCCCTGCATGATGAGTTACGGAGTTCTTGCAATTCCATTCTGAATTCTTCCTTACATAGTCTACTCCATTAGATTACCCCTGTTTCAGTTCACACGCTATATAGTATGATGACCTGCATGGTAATTTACAGAGTTGTTCCTATCCCATTCTGATTTCTTCGTTACATAGTCTACACCATGTGATTATCTCTGTTCCAGTTCACGTGCTCTATTTTGTGATGCCCTGCATGATGATTTACAGAGTTGTTCCTATCCCATTCTGATTTCTTCCTTACATAGTCTACACCATGTAATTATCTCTGTTCCAGTTCACGTGCTCTATTTTGTGATGCCCTGCATGACGATTTACAGAGTTGTTCCTATCCCATTCTGATTTCTTCCTTACATAGTCTACACCATGTGATTACCTCTGTTCCAGTTCACGTGCTCTATTTTATGATGACCTGCATGATGATTTACATAGTTTTTCCTATTCCATTCTGACTTCCTCCTTACATTTTCTATTACATTTTCTCTTTTCCAGTTCTGGATACACAAGAAACTGAAGTTCATGTTAGTAAAGGTTCATTGGGTCCATTAGATCACTCTGTTAAACAATTTCCTTTATTTACTGAATGTTTTATTGTTCAACTACTGTATGCATCAATAACAGACGCAAGGTTTATACACAAATTTGTTTGCACTTTTTCATTTATGTATTTAAAAAAATATTATTTTAAATTTTATTTAAAATTGCGTATATAAGATTTACTGTAAATTTCTGATTAATTAAAAGTAATAAAATAATGAGATAGGAAACTCCTTGACTGGAGTAGATCTTGGAGTGCAGATGAATGTGTAAATGGATGAGCTTTTTCTATGCATAAGGTAGCTATGGTTCGAAGGGTTGATTCAATGTGAATGTTGAGTTTAGTACGACTTAACCCTTATTTAGACTCAATATTATATAAATATGAAATAAATTTAAATATAAAATCTAGAAATGAAATTTTCTTTGTGTTATATTTATTTTTCTGTTTGCTGCCGTTAAATGTTGTATGTTCCTTTTCTCAATATAGTGACAAGAGAAAGATTTAATATCTGAAAGCATGAGTCGCAAATACATTAGTCAAATAAGTCAATTGTATTAATAAGATTAAGTAAAGTGATTAGCTGGCGGCACAGCGTAAAGAAAAATTTTGACTTTAGCTAATAAACATTTTTTATTATTGCGCTGCCATACTTTTGTATGAAGTGGGAGTGCATATTCCTAGAATGTAGATTGTTGTAAAACCGTATGTTTGTGAAGAAATAAACTCATTATTTCATTTTTTACATAGCTGATTTTCCTCTTTCCCGACCAACAAGAAAAACACATACACGGCTCCTAAAAGTCTACGTTTGTCAAAAGACAACTAATATATGTTTCATAACAGTCTTTAAATGTATAGTAAAAATTATATTTCGTTGTCTCGCTTATATTGCTTTGCATGCAATTTAGTAGGAGTTGTACGTTTATGACCACTACTACTTTAAGTGAATTATTGTTTCCCACGCCTATGTTGAGTTTGCCTTGTTGCTACTATCAAAAGGCATAGGTCAAAAGGTTTATATTTAAGGCCGCTTTAATTTACTTCGTTCTTAGTATTATTTATTCCATAGTTGATTTTGCCTTGTTTATCGATCAATAAAATATATATCACGGATCTGAGAACCTTACGTTTTTAGTAAAAGTTAGAAAGTAACTTTGTCTGTTATGTCAAAAATAATTTACATTTGATGAAAAGTTACATGTACAATTTCACTATACGCGTTTCTTTCTTTATAGACTGAACAATATTTGTAATATAGTTCTTTCTGGCTGCTTGAAAGTGAGTCTTTGGAGTGTCAAATTCTGACCATCTTATGTTTAGACATTTTCTAAGGTAGCTGAGTGCTTACCTAATCACTGAAATATTAAATGGCGTGAAAAATAATAGTTAATGCTTAGAGAACTTACTAACCATGTTTACTAAGAAACGTTGATTACATTTTACATGCCCCAATTAAGATTTCATAACTTTAGAGACCAAAATGGGATTCTTCGTTACTTTAAAGACCAGTGGGGCGTATTCCAAGATGACAATAGTCCCAATCCCAGAGTTCGTAACAATATCCATGTAAAATTTCAGTACAATCGAATGAAGATTTTGCTCGTGAATGTATCAAAAAGGAAGCAACGACACTTTCACAAATATAAAGTTATTACGTTTCGGCACAGATTATATCTTACGATTAATCACATCAAAGCTGACCTTTATAAGTACATATGTGTCAACCAAAGTAAAAGTAAATAAAGCTTGAACTGGTACAGTAAATATATTTGTAGTAAATTATTATAATTTTAGTCTCATTAACTTGAAATAATTTTTTAATACTAAAAATATTAATAAAATAACAGTAATTTCATCGATAGGAAACATAGTTTTGTTGAAAGTAATGATCCATACTGTATATGCATGCTTATAAACACAAAGAATTATTATATTGCAATACATATCAGGAAATAAGTTTATACGCTCGTAAGTAAACTATATAAATAAGAAACGCAATGATATATCTCACTGTACAGACAAGACAACTGAACCAGAGCAATGCCCACACACATAAGCGACTAATCCATATCTGTTGGCCCCCAAGTCTGTTTTGACTGCGGAAAAGATACAGAGGTT
This sequence comes from Homalodisca vitripennis, assembly GCF_021130785.1. NCBI lineage: Eukaryota > Metazoa > Arthropoda > Insecta > Hemiptera > Cicadellidae > Homalodisca > Homalodisca vitripennis. The sequence continues at coordinate 21,592,337 of NC_060210.1, forward strand.
TGGAATCTAACACTATTAATCAACTGGTGTTGTTTCGAATGAGAAAAAACATCTACAATTCTTGTTCAATGAAAGTTACAATTTTTGTTTTATAGTTTAAAACTTAATATCAATATTCTTGATCTTTACTTAAGTCAGAAAGAGTTTAGGACTAGTAAAACCTTTTGTTTCAGGAATATTTTATTGTATTTTTTTGCGGAATGTAACCCCGGAATGCCATAGCCTTGTTTTGTATTATCAGTGCACCGGAATTAAATCTAGATAGTAACTGAGAGAGTAAGTTATTTCCATGAACATTAAAAAAAACATACGTATATGTGTGTATTAAGTTTTTAAATAGTAATAGACCTTGCGGCTCAGTCTAAGAAAACTTTGTGATAACTAAAATATTAATTACTTCTCATGGGATCTAAATCCACTCAATATATCAAAAACCGTTGGCGATATAACAAATGGCTATTTATATAACGTTTTGGAAATTTAAAAGCATTCCAGAATACTCCTCTTTTTCTCTAGTTTCTTAAATAACGGTGTTGTAAATTGTTTTAGGTTCCAACGGCCACCACATTGAAGTACAATGCTGCCCAACAAACTTAGTGGAGATGCTAATATTGAGTTTAAGCTCCATTTCACCTTCCGCTTAATTCGCCGTCTGAAGTTTGACACTGATACAGACTGACTTCTGGAATCTTGAGTCCACGTCTATCCGAAGTTACCCACACAAAACTCGGCGGCAAAAACGTTCAAAACTAACTCCTTGTTGCGTTTCGACATCATACGTTGGAGCGGAAGGTAAAATGGAGGTAACTCAATATATGCATTGAATTATCTCTTCCCATAATAGCTAGATTAGCCGAGATATTTATAAAATCATTTAGTACCCATAGTTTTAACTTGGGCTTTTTTGTCGTTTTCCCAAACCGCGTTATATTTATAAATTGACTTTTGAATATGATAACTTGAGTTCTGGGGGTCACGTTCGGTGGAGTTATGTATGTATACATCTTACTATAAGCTGGTTGTGTGCACGGGATGCACCTGAAGCACTAAACCATGCCCTGAAGACTAGGACCAATAAATCGCTCTCCCTCCATGCGTATTACACTGACAAGAATCAACGCACAGATTAATTCAAAACATATTTATCTCCCGTATTAATGCAGCACCATCCTACCGTTCAATTCAGTTTCAATTACCAACGCGTTCAAGATTAATTAGTCACAGACATGCATAAACAACCGTATGTAGATGAGGGTGGACATACTGCCTCTCCCTATCTCCACACGTCGCTGTTTATTATTGAAATAATTACGAGTGACCGCTGATTGAAAGCTTCAAAACCACCGCCAGTTATTGCCAAACAACCGACACACGGGAAGCGTTGTCATATAACTCTGTCCAAATCTGTTTTAATACTTTAAAACTGTTTATTCAATACAAATGTAAATTTACATTACTAAACTCTTGCATGAGAGATCGGTGTTTATTATTGAATTTCTGTTAACTTTATACAAACCTATAGTTGTAAGGGATGTTCCGTATAATGGGTCTGAAATAGATTGTGAGAGACTTGTTTGAATTACATAAGTAGATGGTTTCAATCCCCATAGGTCCCGGATTTGATTTTAAAGTTTTGCATTGCTTATTTTTTAGAGTTTTTTTGTAAGCCAATAAATGGTATGTAAGATGACGTTTTAACCATATTAAGACCAAACTTTCAATTTGGTACATTTAAATCGTAGAATTTCCAATTAATTTATCAATAAATTACAAAAGAAATGAATTGTTTTATTGTTAGATTGATATTGCATACTAATTTCTCTTCTGTTTTTGTCGTAAAAGTTCATACAATGTTGAAAATCTCTATAAAAAATGTGCTTTTACATAATTATTGGATAATTTTTGAATCGAATATATACTTTAAATTTTTATTTTTATTACAAAGACACGAATCAAGACAGTTATTTGAAAGCTGCACTAAATTATTTCTCCCTTTCTAATAACCTATTACACTATAGCCTTGGCCTTTTTTTAAGAATTTAAGTGAGAAGAAAATCTTCGGTGAACATTCTGCTATGATTTTGAATACGTCTAAAATATGTCCCATGGATTTAAAATGCGTTTTATAAAATTTCATTTATATTAGGAGGGCAAATTAAAATGTTATAATAGACTTTATGACAATCATGTATAAATTAGATACTTACGTAGGAATTGAACCTAGGATTCCAACACAATGTGTTTTTCATATATAATTTTTATGCTATCTTACTGAGACACTGATAAATATTAATATTTCTATGGCATATAGGTACGTTAAAATATAATACGTGTCTGTGTACAATTATTGTTAATTTACTGTATATGAGATGAGGTTAAGTAGTAGAGGGCTTCACAGCCCTAACTCCGCATCGTTAGTACAGGCATTCATTATTTCTTTTTTATTTGCAAAGGCTAATATATAAAATTTAAACACATTATAGCTCAAAGTAAATGTACTTCTATAAAGAATGCTCACTTAATAAAAGAAATAGCCTTATGTATTTAAAACAACGATAATATTCAGCAAAAAATATTAAATTGAACGTGATTTTGAACATTTCTTGCTATAAATACAAAGGATGTCAGACTTTTATGATACTCTGTCTCCTTCAATAAAAGCCTGCAATTTTTATTGCATAAACGGTAGACATTTTGCAATGTATGTAAATATTATCAGCCAAGGTAAAATATAAGGGAGTTTTCACATTCTACACATCCTGCATATTGTAATATTTCCATATGAACATAATCAATATATTTCCTATTTTAAGTATTTATAAATTGCTTTCAAATTACATTGTATAAAACTATGAACTACATAAATACAGCAAATTAAATGTAACCATTGATTACTATAAAACTTACCTCAAAAGTCTCATATAATCACGTGTACGCGACTTGAGATATTTAAGGTCAAAATTCACGAAAATCAGTTTTTTGGAAATATCTCGTTTCCCTTACGCTAAATGACTTTGAAGGGGGTTAGAGAATTGTATAACAGAAAATTCTCTTCAACTTTTGTCTGAAGTAATTTTATGTACGTTCAAATCCTCTTTGAGATACAGCACAAAGAGTAGGGGACCGCTTACCTGCATATACGATAATACGAGGTCAGCCAGTAGAATACAATAAATAAATGAGTATATTGTTAATTATTCACTTAATATTATTATTATTACCTAATAATATTATTATTGCTATTATTATTATCATTATTATTAAATTTTTTTATTATTATTTATGGTTTAATAGACCATATTTATAGATATTAATTATAAATTATATATTTTCTAAAAAATAATTATATATTTATTTATTGATCCAATAATCAATTTATTAAAATTACAAATATAAAATATTTTTTTTTATTATTAATGATTCATATTTTTGTTTTAATTTTCTTCTTGTTCATCGTCTTCTTCTTCTTCTTCCTCTGGCTGTTCAATATCGGATTCATTATCATAATTCTAGTTTACTAAAGTATACGAATAGAAAGATTCAAGAATATCATTTGCATACTTACTTTTTTCATTGAAATCATCTGAAGTTGATGAAGCGTTGAGGCATGATTGTCCATTACACTACACTACCCACAAATTAAAGTGCATCGCAATCCTGATTTCCTGCATCAACAATTAGAACCACAACCTTTCTTGCAATTATATGGATAAAATATTTGACTGTGTGTCACGAAAAGATATAATAGTGAATGATCCAACTTTAGTTGTAATTATTATATGATTCAAATACTTCTCCCTTAATTTAGAAATGATAGTCTTATCATCCGGTACGTACTCGGTAGGAATATCATTCAACTCTTTTAATGTAAATTTTGAATCATATTATTTTCTATATAAAAAATCTCTTTCATGGCCTGTGTTATCATCTTTGTGATGCTTTTTATCAGTAGGTATTCGATTTAAAAAATGAGAGTAGAAAATAGCATTATATTTCAGCAGCTACCATAATAATAATATTAAGTGAATAATTAACAATATACTCATTTATTTATTGTATTTTACTGGCTGATCTCACATTATCGTATATACAGGTAAGCGGTCCCATAATCCTTGCACTGTATCTCAAAGAGGGTTGAACGTACATAAAATTACTTCAGACAAAAGTTGAAGAGAATTTTCTGTTCTACAATTTCTCTAACCCCCTTCAAAGTCATTTAGCGTAAGGGAAACGAGATATTTCCAAAAAACTGATATTCGTGACTTTTGTCCTTAAATATCTCAAGTCGCGTACACGTGATTATATGAGACTTTTGAAATAAGTTTTATACTATCAAAATAAAGACGTATGCAAATTTTAAGCTTATTATCTTTCATTCCGAGGTTGCATCCTTATTTTGCCTTATTTTACTGATTTAGATTAGGATACTGGAGAATGTAATTATATTGAAATCAAATTGATATTATTAGACAAGGAGTACGCCACACCACGCGTCGCGTAAATTGAAAACTTCCAAGGCTTCGCCGAACTAGCTTACAAAGTTTCAAATCTATAATCCTTCCGACTGGTGGATACACTGAAAGTTATACAGAAAGTACATTTTTTCATTCTTTAGGCAGGTAAAAGAGAAATTGTGCCAGCCTACTGAGTGGTAGGCTTCAGTGACGCTCATCTAAATTTCAACGATGTCCATGCAACGTAATAGGACATATTCTCGTCTATGTAGCGATAGATACAAAATATAAAGTCTACATATGTACTTTTTCTCTAAATATCTCAAGCACTATTAAATTAATAAAATTCTTAGTGCGCTAAGGAAAACTAACCCATTTGTTCTTGTCAATGACTTTTAACTTTGAATTTCCATTCTAATATTTTTTCCTCTTTACTCATTTATTTTTAATCTACGAAAAAATGTCACTATTTTGTCATATCTCACAAGCTTTTATGTAGATTCATGTGTTCGGAAAATTGTTTTTACCATCACTGTTAACTATAAGACTAATTTTAAAATATTAGCTATAAAGTTCAGCCAAATTCTGTGGAGTGACTTGAATCAAAATCTAACTCAGTTTTTCTGATATGAAAATACTCTGAAAATTATACAGAAAATAGATTTATACATCCTCTAGGCAGACTAAAGATAAAATTGTGTCAGTCTACTGAGTGATAATGATCCTCATCTAATTCCAATGATATGCATGCAACCTATTCTTGTCTATGCACAAATAAAGTTGTATGCAAAATTTAAAGTCTACATTTTAAATTTTTCTCGAAATATCTTGAGCACTGTTAAAATAATAAAACTCTCAGTGAGCTAGGGACAACTAACGCAGTAATGCTCTGAAGTTTGGTCTTGTCATCGACTTTGCCAATGGCGCAGTGTGGCGGGTACAACGATTATCACAAGATAACCAGATCAAGCAACGTCTAGCGTTACTGCTGCTTGGATGGGTGATCACTGAGCGATTCTGTCATTGCAAGCAGCCCGCCTGCCCGGCCATTGGTGGTGGTTCGGAAGTCACCTTTAAGCCGTTGGTCCCCAGGTTAAGTGTTAGAGAGGCCTTCTTAGCCCAAAATTCGCCTGGTGAAATAAGGTATCTTTACTTTTTACTTTAAACTTTGAATATCTGTTCTAATATTTTTCCCTCTTTACTCATTCATATTTACCCATGAATAAAAACGTCATTAGTTGTAAAATCTCACATGCTTTTTCATATATACGTATCCCGCAATTTTCTGAAAATCGTTGTTATGCATAATACAAATGTTAAAATATTAGCTAAAGCTCAACCAAATCCGGTGAAGTGACTCAAATCAAAATCTAGATCAGCTTATTTATATAAAAACGAACCGTCGTGCAAACTTTAAAGTATTTAGGTAAGTTCATTTTCGAGATATTGTGCAGAGAGATATATATATATATACAAATTAAATATTTCCAGCCTAATAAGCGATAGGCTTCGCTTGAGCTCGGCCAATTATCCAGTGAGGAAACTCCAGTAAATAGTACAACCACCCATGCTTGTCACTACAGTGACACTAATGCTCGCTCTCATTGCTCCAGTAAAATGTGTACTGCAGGTGATACCCGCACTCTGGCCGCCAGCCAAGCGTTGCAACCTCGCACCTTTACACGGCCCTGGCTTAGTTTTGCTGCATAGTTAAAGGACAATTAGAATCCTTTATAAAATTACTACACATGAGTAAAATTACTTAACTGTGCAATAACAACGAAAAGAATATACGACTTGAAAGTTCAAGATTGGAATGTTTTGGGAGAAATGGAACGTGTTCCGGGGAGTACTCGTATTATTCTGTAAGATTATTCCGTCATCATAGATGTCGACGGAATAATGAATAATAAATTAATTGTATTAAAGGATTCATTTTTGTCTTGAACATAAATAAAAAAACTACTGTAATTATATTTAAAAAGTGTCTGAACTCTTAAAACACCACATCATATCTTTATAATTAAAACATTAAAGGTTAATTTAATGATTTATAGATCCTGAAATTGGTCTTTCTCCAACTTCAAAAAGATCGAGACAGCCTTATTTGCTGGGCTTTAGCAAAGCCCAAATAAACTCACCTATAGGTTTAAAATTGTGCATGAAACTCTATTTGTACATAATGTAAACTGAGTCCGATGATGTTGCATATTATTACGTTGGATTTGGGTGAGTGTTAACGAAAATGTTACATTTTTCTAATGGGCAACCATGATGGTAACGATTAAATATAAGAATTAATAAATTTGTAAACAAACTCAATACATCCATGACAGATTCACATAATATACATATTAATACATAAAGTCTATATATCCCAACACGTACAACATAAGTTTATAGATACTTATTGTGTAGACTTATAACAATAAAACTCCAATATGAACTTTAAAAAATGAAATGTATCATGTGGAAAGAAATGGTAAGACGTGTAGACTTTAAATTTTGATTGATAATTAATTTTAAAAAGAAAAAGTTAAATGTTGTAATTTTCGTGAAAAATGCTATCTATCTGTGAGCAGACATCTACAAAATGAAATTAGTTATATATTTGAGATGTTTGCATTCAACCTTAGTGAGGCCAGTAAGATTGCCTGAGAGATCTTTGCGTCACGCAAGGATAACAAGCTAAAATATTTGCATCTTTATTTTTAGATTAGTTAGATTTGTCTTGAGACATATAAGACAACGTTAGTGACCAATCCCATGTACAAGAGACCAAGACACCTTTGTATCTTACTCCGTTAAAATTTTCCTTCAGGGTCGTGTTAAGAGCCTAGACATACGTATCGAGTAATACTGACTCTGACCCACAGGAACAGTTTTGCAATCATTCAGTAAAGCTTGAAGAGTAATCATTACAAAGCGAACTATTTTATGCGGAGCAACCACGTAATATTCGTAAACTGGAGAAGCTATTACATCATTCAACAGATGTGTTGTCATTTTTTTGACTAAGATAACAAATTTAATACAACATAAAAACGATTAAACACCCATTACCACTAAACCCATTTTTTGTTGCATTCAACAATTTTTTCAGTTATAGTTTGTTTTTAATTCAACTGGTAGTCAAGTAGAGATACGCAAAGATGAGGCTTGGTATAAAATAATTGTTTAGTAGCTTGGTAGGCTTACAATCAGTGGCTAACCGAGGCTACTTAACAATAAACAGGGTTATAACAGGGAGTGACGTGGTTAGCGGTAACTTTGCCGCACTGTCGCACTGCCTGTCAACATCAATTCATGTCGTTTCGTTACTTGATCTAACTAAATTTTAAGAAAAACCGAAATTTTAAAGAAAATAATGATTTTCTACATTGTATTTTAACCGTATATTAGTTACTTTATACTTGAAAACATTTGCACTTATGGAACATTGAATGGTCTCACAAACAATTATATCCATGATTGTTATTCAAATAATATTAATATAGCAAGAGCTCTTTGGCATTCGCCTAAGTTTGAAATAAAACATTGTGTAATTAACATGTTATTCGTTGTCACATTGTGTACAGCTAAAACTATACAATGTCAGTTAAATGTAATGGATACTCTTTGTTTAGTTCTTGATGGAAAAAGATGGAGGAATGGAACTCAGGACACCTTTCTAGAAAATAGAAGGAACTTCTTAGTTACTGATAAAACTTTGTCCATTTCCAAAAAATGGGATTTGGGGGTGGGGTGGCGGCTCAATTTTGTTTTATTAATTTAAAATGTCTTGTTAAAAGAAGAATAATAGTGGAAACTAGAGCTTTGTATCTCAACCCAGTAAAAATGGCAGCTCGCTTATAAATAATTAAGAGTCGCAACGCCCAAAATCCCAAATTGGCAAAGTTTTAACGGTGACTAAAATTTAACATAATCTCTCCAACGTAATCTCACAATGTAAAGCTTACAACTGCTTCAAATGGGGAACCCACGATAATAGATTCTGTAATCGTGAGATGTTAACAGGGTGTAACAGAACCATAATCTAGAACACGTCCTTCGAAGAAAAAACGAGAATATGAGTTATTTTTGGATTTATGGCTTGCGTTATTTAAATAAAAGAGTATTGTGCTTTCCGCAGAACCAAATCGTGGAACAGGTCCTTTGAAAACAAAAACAAAAAAATGGATATGATGAGTTATTTCTGAAGTCATGGACCATGAGGTTTCGTCCAAAGACTATAATCGTACTCTAGAGCCCAAAGATAGGAGTGTTGATTTATACAAAGCACATAATACGAATATATCCTCGAGCCTTAAAAAACCTCCAGGACATATTACCAATAGTTGTAACAAAGAATTTCGGCTTCTATTTGTTAAATTTTCCACAGTTCCTTCTCTAGGTTCCATGTTTAGGAAATCTATGGTCAAGGAATAATCATGGTCCTGGGACAGCAAGTAAAAATACTCATATTATTAGCTCAATCTAAGGAAATCGAATGCAGTTGAAATAAACAAAGTTTTTTGGATTCTAGTAAATTGTAGGTTATTGATCGATGAACAACGAGATATATAGTCAGTCAAAATATTCTAAGCACCTTCAGATCGCGGCAATACAAGAGATGAAAACAGACTGAGTATTGATAAATAATTAAGCTTTTACTTATGAACTGTAGTAATGGTATTGAAAAAACGTTTATTCTTTTAAGTGTGGACTTAAAAATACTACATTACGATTATTACTTAAAACAAATGAAACGGCTTACCACAAGATAAAATGTCATGTTTACATTCACAGAAGATGTTTCCGCATTGTACTATACCTGCAACAAAACAGAACTTAAATAAATACTAGTTATTGTGTAGGGTACACAATAATAATGTAGGCAGTTGTTACATCAGTACAGAGGTAGTTTAAGGATACAACTCATTTCATTCTGATCGGCTACACGTGTTATCATGTAATAAATCTTAATATGTCAAATAATTGTACTAATTTTGTTAAAAAATATTTACTCTACAATTTCCTCGTTACCATCATGATTACCCAATAATACCAATTTAAAAGTGTACGCTTACGTTCAACCGAATCCATACGGCCATACGGCCGATGGCATGCGCCATCTTCGAACTCGACGTTATCAGAATTGACATGAATCATGACAAATGCTAAAATGGTAGATTCATTTGTTTTCGGGTTACCATGCAAACAGGTAGGTGGGCATGAATGGAATTTTCTCAACCCCTATTGATAAGCGTGAAATATGTGTAATAACTTATTTATGTTTAACCACTTATGCCAACATTTCATGGTTTCATAAACTATTATTTCCATGAATTTCATTCAAATAATATTAATGTAACAACATCTCTTCGAGATTCACTTAATTTTCCAATAAACTTTGTGTAAACGATATGTTGTTTATTGTCAGATTCTATATATTAATTGTACGATATATATTGTAATACAGTTATCAATTAGACAGTAAGAGCAGAACTGATTATTATTTAAATTTATAACTATCTACTAATATTCATAAAGACTTTGATTATAGTTAAAACCGTAATGATTTAGATTTTACCAACTATTATTCTTTAACTACGCGATCAATATGGCTTTTGGTTATCTCGTCTTCAAACACAATTTGAAAAAAACTGTAACAAGTACTAATTCAGCATGTGATCAAACAAAACACAACAGTAATAATTTGACATAAAGGAAATCATTGTTCGGTAAAAAACGAACTGCAATGTAGCGTGTAATAAAAAGATGAAACATCTTCGGTTATGATCTGTACCAATGTGTCAGCGTTATCACATCACAGACGGGTGCTTCCTTTGTTGTCGCCGTGACCTGAGATTATTGGGGCTGAATCTGCAGTGACTTTGTCATATAGAAATACAGTTATTTGTTGTGGGTTCTTCAACGGAGTCTTCCACTGTTATTTTGTTCTCTTACCGGGCTAGTAATTACGCTTTGTGTATTTGTTTATAAGTAATTAACTATCAACAATCTTTCTTTTTATAAAATCCGGAATTCCCATTAATAATTTTAGATACTATAATACTTCTTACTATATCTTCTCCATAAAGAATCATTGAATTGCTTAAAAATAGAGCTTAAAAAGTTTTAAACTTGCATAAGGGACAAGGGTGGTATTGGAATAAAAGCAAATATAAAGGTGGTTTTGGAACGTCCATGCTGGATGAAGATTCTTTCGGAACACTCTAAATAGTAAATGTAATTTAAATCGCTTTTGTTCAATGATAAGTTTTAAGGATGAAGTTCATTTGTAACACGCGTACTTGTTGAAAAGCAGTTTTGTATTGAATAAAGACGAACTTAGGACCTAGTATGATTTTTAATTCAATTTTAATACGATAATAATTATTTTTCTAGAATTTAAACACACCACAAGCATGTATACCTTAGCCACCTTTTTATGTAGGTAGTAATAACTTAATTTTAGATTTTCGGACAGGGGAATGGTTTTATAATTATAGATAAAAGTTATTTACAAAACATAGTATTAGTTTAATCGGACTCTAAGTGAAGTAGTAAAAAACACTTTGGAAAATTGTGTTAATACAATTTGAATATGACAGTGCAATGCATTACTGAACTCATTAAGGGATGGAAATTAGTTGTTGCAGAGAAGGAAATATTCGCTTCATTGATTAGGCTGGTTTCATACTGAAATATTCCAATCGTACAAACAGTTTAAATCTTTTTTGTATAATATTTAACCGAAATGTCTTTTTCATATATATACATATCACACGCAAATTGAAATGAACTTACTACGGAATTTTCATAGTTTCATATTATAGTATATTTTTGCACTATATTTGCTTATTATGTATTTGTATTTCATATGAACTATTACTAAATATTATCTTAATAGATACATTTACAGTTTTAGTTGTTAACAAACAATTAAACATTCACATCCTAACCCTTCATTAGTTTCAAAGTATCTTCAAACTACTGTATGTATGTTTCTTGATTTTTTCAGCAGTTTCATAATGCTATATGTTTTACCATAAAAGTAAAATTCTCTATCTTTCACGCAAAGGTCAATTGGAACAAAATACACCATCATATGAAACAAGCTGGCTATCACGATAAAGGCTTTCTAACTTATTTTACATATTTAAAATATAAGCAATTACAAAAATGAGCTCTCTTTTTGGTTTCACCACTTCGTAATTCTTCGTAATGCACTCTATCGATCAATAATTTAAAAAAAGTAAAACTGATGTTTTTGCAATGGTTACAAGTTAAAATAAATTATAGATGAAAACATTTGAATAGTATACGTATTATTAATTATGTATAGTATGTTGTTACCATAAACCATGTTAGTATAAACCATACCAAATGTAGGCGTGAGGAAAAGGTGAGAAAGCATTCTCGGACTAAACACCTTCAAATTTTATAATCCCTCCCCCCTCATCCATCAAGTAGCCGGTTGTATTCAGGATGGAAAAAACTTTTTTAAATTTTTCATACGTTGTGGTATATGTGTTTGTATTACGATATGGTACAAATTGTGTTATGTTTTATGAATTTTCTAACTGCAAATACTTTTAACTAAATAAATTCAAGATATAATTACTACATATTGACTATTAGGATTATAAAGATACATCCAAGTCGTAAATGTACCATTCATGTATTCTAAAATGTTGGACTGACCTTTGTCACCCAGTAGAGCACATTAACATAATAATACTTTGCTTGATAATTGGGCATCGTGCATCTCAATGTATTCCTACGTGAACACAGAGTTAATATGACTAAGTTGTTTCACATAACAAGTTAGGCTTTATTATTAAAGGCTTTATTTTTGAAGAATTGTAGCCTGAACAGTTGGTGCAACAACTTAATTAAACAGAAGATGAATTAAAGATTTCGACTGCTTGGCAAAAATAACTTCACATGACACGAAAGTGAGCTAAATCTCTAAATACATTTATAAAACGTATTTCAAAACTGAATTCTGCCAATTCGACAATGATCCAAAACAATTTAGATGTTTATTCACTCTATCCTCAATTATCTTGTTAGGTCTTAATTGTAATTTTTACATGTACAAGTATCGTAGTTAAAAGAGGATCGTATGTTTGCAAGATATTAAATGAACAGCACTGCGTAAGACAAAGCTCTGGCGGCGACAAGCCAGTTGGATATTTTAACAGTTGACAAGTTCTGTCATGCTGACATGGATGTTTACAGTTGTTGCGTCAGGCGAGGGTGGCCTACTGCCAAACATACAGTTTACCATAACATTCCACTTGACCGGTTTGTTTATATGGTACACCGCAACTGTGTCAAATAAAACTTTCCTTCACTCGCAACTCGGTTCTGTTTACCCGTTCCTCCAGTCTAAACGTGTCTTCAGTTTTCAGCTGACACCCGGTTTGTTGTGATAACTGCTTTGAACAATATGTTTTGTTTGTTGATTGGTGTTGCTTGGTCTACTTGGTGTCATCGTTCAAATTACAAGCATATCAGCGAGGGATACGGAACATTTGTATCAATGTCTGTCTGTCTAGGCGTACGTCACAAAATAGCATATAAGTTTGAAACAGCATTGCGTTGACATAAATGTATACAAGGTGCAAATTAAGTCCTGATACACCTGGATATATTCCAAAAATTTGAGGTATTGATGTAAAATCTTCAACATAACTATTATAATAATTTTTGTGACTTTTTGTCAATACCCCCCTCCCTTTTTATAAAGGTGGTAGAGGGGGTCACTTTAAATTTTCAAATTGCAACCCCCATCTTGTGACATGTCAATTGAAAGGTAAATTCAAAATACACACAATGACATGAACGAAACATATCTATGACAATCTTAGCAAAGGTTATGGGCAAACAAAATCTTACATCTAAGGGTTTAACTTAAGACCTGATACGCCTGGATATATTCCGAACGGATTGAGATATCAATTTCTTTTTTTTTTTTTAAGGAGAGGCCGATCTCCTTTTAAGCCTTATTCTGTCCGTCCTCATGGCCCACAGGCCTGTGCGAGTATCTTATCAAACAGAATAAAGGGGGGAGTCGATATAGTAAGAGGTTGATTGTACTGATAAAAAGTGCAACGGTCACAGACAGGATTTGAACCTGCGCTATCTCTAACTCAGACCGGACTATCTCTAAGTCCAACGACTTAGACCGCTCGGCCATCGGCACTCCCAAAGGCTTCACCATACGTATTAAATTATTTTTTGGTTACTTTGGGGTAAAACAACTGCACCCATTTTTAAACAGGGCTAACTTTCAGTTTTTTAATGACGTTTACGTGACTATAATTTTATATACAATTTTTTACATTGCATATAGATAAAAAAATACAGTTTTCCCTAAGTATATATAGGATATTAGTTAGACATGCTCCTTATATCAATAATATATCGTTTTATATTATGGGAAAGTTTATAACTTACGAAAAGCTTGGTATACATGTTTTGTGTAGCTTTTAAATCCTTAAAAGGAAAGGACATTAGAATATGAATTTATATCATTTCTATATTTATACAAAATCCGGGGTTTCTGCGTAGCAGTTGATGAAACAATATGATATCAAAATATGATTACTTCGCTACAACGCTATTAAATAATGTGGCATCTTCACATTTAATTTCCACGAATGCATTTTAGAGACAGCACTTAAAGACATTAACTACCTTGAATCGTTACTCGTTTTTCCTTTTAAATTTTATACTTAGCATTTTACGAAATCAGGAATTTTGTGCAATTATAATTGACCTAGAATGAGTGACAGGAGGGAGACAATATTTTTACATCTTATCATATGATATAAATTATACAAACTTCCATCTAAATGCTTCATAAATGTATTACTTATTACACTATTTGCTGAAGACTTCCAACGTCTAAAGAGTTTATCAATTGTAAAATTCAATTCAGCCATTGAAAGATATTTTGTATTAAACCTCATTATTTTGCATACATTCTTTTCCACTACATCCCCAAATACGCAAGCTGTTGCATCTTGAACATTAGAAGTACAACGCAAAATTTAGCATTTACATGAGTTGTATTTGAATTGTAGATACCCGTATGTGTGATGTTGTTTCAGTCTACTGCGTTTTACGGGGTTTACACCTCGAATCACCGAATTTAAACTTTTCATGCAGAGGAAATCATTTAAATCTGAGACAAAAACACATACCACAAGCTTTCGTTAGTTGCTGAATATATTACTATAAAACAGAACGAGGTCAAGGTAATAAGACGTTTTTGTATCTCGAAAAACTATATAGAATTCGTTTATAAAAATGATATAGCCTGCTAAGTGATATAGAATAATATGGGCTTACTCTCACATTCTACTGTTGGAGGGGCATAGAGTTTTTTATAATAGGCTATTAAAATGTGTAACTATTAAGCCTTGAAATAAATATAAAGACGATTTGTTAGATTAGTTGTACTTTAGGTATCAAATCATTCACATATAATTTCATTTTATTTCATCATACCAGAAGTATTTGCTCTAAAATAAAGGTCACCTAGATAAAAAAGTTATATTCATCCACGGAGCCGTAAGAATGTCCATGTAAAATATCAGTACAATCGAGTGAGTAGTAGAAAATAAAACAAACAAACAAAGGCAATTTCGCATTTATAGTATTATAAGGATTAGTAATGTAAAGAGATCTTAATTAATAATTATCGTACAGACGTTATCGCAGTAAGTAGTATTCTATCCTCATGTGAAGATTAAACAATATATTACAAACCTAATTGCATTAACGTACTTGCTAAAACCAAGGCTTGCAATGATATGTCCTCTTACTTCTGGGTTACCATACAACATTATTTAGTCATCACTTATTACAATTATGTAATTATTGGTGAATGTGATAGTTCAGTAACTCACACGTGGCTTTAAACATATTATTTACACATTCTTCAGAGGAGAGAGATGAATGGTAAAAAGAGTTGCAGATAAACAAGACAGCCATTGGTGACATTTTAATATTTTTTCACAGTTTTAAGCTTCTTTATACTCATTTTAAAATAATAAAAATTACGATTTTACCTTTAACAATTTAATGGGCCTTAAATATTGTGTCGCCTAAAAAGAAATTCCTTACAATTTTTGTAATTAAGATAAAATAATTAACAATATCGCACAATCCCGTCTCATCGCTGACGTATCTGTATGTGAAAATTAAGCGTCTAAAAATACTTTAATGTTACACTTATGAGTAAGCTATAAGTTTTATGAAACACTAACATATGTTGGCACACATTTAGACAACAAAAAAAGCGCAATGTTTAACAAAGTTCGGAATGATATATTATTTTATATTGTATTTGTTAAGTGCTGTTGAACAAAAAAATTAATATATTCATTAGTGTTGTAATGAAGTAAATGCTTATTTATTTTGATATGCATTCAGTACTAGAGATAGTAGCAGCTGTGGTATATTCAATATTTGTTCACGTTGGTTCACTAAAAATTTCTATCTGAGTTTAATGTGATCAATAAAACACCTTGCTTTGAAACTGATACCCTATCTACAGAGAATTGTTTCCCGGCGTAACTCCGTATTTACCTTTTTGTTTCAAACAATCAAAGCTCTATTCATTCTCTTTGTAAAATAAATTTCTGCTAAAGCTTTGTGACATACTTGAACCTTTTTCCACATTTAATATACAAGCGCTTTTCTCTATTTTTCACGTTTTTAGTGGTAATTACCTTATTGCAGTTGGAACAGAAGTAGGCTTTCTGTATGATTATTTATGTTCCCCTATAAGAAGCCAAGTTAATCACTGTTCACCGGACATGTAAGATACGTTGTTCCTAAATTAGTATATCCCTAAAATATGCGTTGAATATTTAATATGGTGAACTTTATTAATAAATCATCCACTGATCACCACTGTTGTTTATTACCATGTCTTTCAAAGAAATCAGAAACAGTTATTCATAATAAAAACAATTATCATAACAACATGTTGTCAGAAAAAAATCCGTAAACCATATTTTCTAACTATTATATGACAAATTAAAACGTTTTAATATGAAGGCATAGAAATACACTCAAAAATGGTGCATATATAACATTTAAACTCCAGAAGATACTTTAAAAGTAGTACAATTCAGAAATAAAACGTTTAGTGCCAAAGGTGCTGGCATGATGTAATATTAAGCCTAATTTAAATTTAAATTCTGATTTATTTGAAATATAATATAGTAATTATTTTACTTGTTGCATTATTATTCCATATTTATATCAATAAAATTGCCCCGGTATCAAGGTAAACAAAAGCATTAAATCACCATTAGGGTACTAGTTTAAAAAAATACAGTATTCGATTTTAAAAGGCCATGAAATATTGTATTATTTGTATTATCACTAAATTATGGTTTATACCTAATTTTATAGCAACATTTAGCCAATCGACTCCTTGAAATAGATAATCCATTGTTTTTTATTAATTAGTTTGTATAATCCGTTTAATTTACTACACACTACAAGGTAGAAACTATGGAACATGGATGTGACTTAGCGTGCATGTTTAGAATGTGAATTGTCCAGACCTGTTCACAAACACGCTCGGACGTGCCGAGGTTGCCTTAACCCAACTTTTATTTATCCACCTTTTTTATTTACATTTTATGGACGGATCAAAAAATTAATTTGAATTGTCCAGACCTGTTCACAAACACGCTCGGACGTGCCGAGGTTGCCTTAACCCAACTTTTATTTATCCACCTTTTTTATTTACATTTTATGGACGGATCAAAAAATTAATGCTTGGATCTTTTAAAAAATATGTTGGCTCCGTGATACTATTCAAATAGTTTCCTTTATGCAAAGATTTCTTTAAATAGTTATTTATTAGAGCAATAAAAAGGGGTTTTCTCAACATCTATAAGATTAAGGTATATTTTGAGTGTAATTTGAAGACTTTTTGGAACTAGCATACGCTGGACAATCTGCTGACTAATTTCTGCAATTACACCAAAACTACTTCTGGAACCCAATAGCCCGTTAGTCGACTGGACAAAAGGATAATTTAATTATTGCCCTGCTTAGGTACTTGGGACCTCCAAACACCGGGACGACTTGTCTTGAATCATTTACTTCCTAATTGATCCCTTCTCCGAGAAAAGTGACTAGGTATTTACTGGCTGTGCGTTTGTAAACTTTCACGTCAGTATACAAAAATCGATTTCTGTTTGATTGTAATACACGCACCGTAACTATAACTGTCTATCTCCAAGCTACGGAAATGGTAAACATTGGGGGGTCCTAATTTTACCCCGGTAAAAGTTAAGTTTGTGGATTTTGCCTTATGGGTAACTATAATTATTAAAACGGGAAGACCTCAGAATAAACAAATTATAAACAAAAACGTATATTGTGAAGTATCATATGGAATGTTTTAGTAACTTATCGACATTTTTTATTAAGCTTCCTTGAATTGATTACGATTAGCTTCCTAATGATGTGGTTCTTAATCGTTCATCCATACAAATTCGAGTCTACGACCCATTTTATCTCAATTTCCTCCGTCCAAATATATAGAAAGCAGAAAAACATTTTTACATTTTGTCAGCTAACAAATAGAATTATGCCAGTCTACTGAGAGGTAGACTACAAATACACTCAGCAAAACTCCATGGAAAAACATGCATAATGGATAGAACTCCTTCTTGTTCGTGTAGAAATAAAGGTTTTTGGAAAATTTAAAGTCTACAGCTGAAATATTTTAGAACTTATCTTTTTCCAATTATGGGATTTTCTTTTTATGACAGTATTAATAATAACTCGAATCACCAAAGGGTTATGTTACATGTATAAACTAGTATTATTTTAAGTTTATTTAAAAACGTAGTTCTTCTTTTTTTCTTGCTTTATGGAATTACGAAATCTACCATCAAACGCAGTGATGTCTATAAATAAATGGTGATATATAAATGAAGGATCAAGTAAACTCTCTATAGGTCAGTTCATTTTAGAGATATCGTACCGGACATAGAGACATCATAGAGACAGAAATTACATTTTTCTAGCCATTTGAGTGATTTCTAACGCTCAGCGAATAAAATGTTTCGTATTTTACCAAAATTTATTATTAACGTATTTTACCAAAATGCAGTATTAAAATACTATGGATGAACAAACATTAATGTAAGTTTATGTTAACCCACTGCACTACCGTAAACGTAAGGTTGCAATAAAACTATACAACGCAAAAACGTAGAAAAGCAATATTTAATTGTTTAATACATTTTTAATCTTAGTAAAACATTACACAACTGGCCTAAAATAATAAAACTTCCAAGTTTGCAAATATTTATTAATTATTCACTTCCTCTCTTGGTCTCAATTTGTAAAACTATTCTTTAACAATATATTCACGTGGAAAGAACCCAAAGTTTACCGAGGTATACTGCTGTGGTGTTGAATTATTCTCCAATACTTTATCGCTTACACCGATAGTGTAAAGATTTATGGAATGTTGAGGGTGAAGTACTTTTCCCTTGTAACTTAAAACCCAGCAACAAACTGATATACACTTTAACCTATATATACCGTAATAAGAACGATATTTTTTTCTCGTAAATAAATTCATAATTGTCTTATTGAGAATTGTTACAAATGAAATAAATAAATTTATGTCAAGTAAATTATTTTTCAAAATTCCGTACTTTAGCCACCTGTAGTGCACATACATTTTCACGTTGTGGTAAAATAGGTAACTGAAAATATGCGAAACTTTTTAATGCGACTTCAAGATTCGACCTAGTCATTAAATTCCAAACTAAACCAATAAAGAGATAATTTATATGTGTATATATATATATATATATATATATATATATATATATATATATATATATGTAAAAAAAGGTCAACATATTAATATTGATTAACTATATTTCGCATTACGCTTTTTCAGGTCAAAACAACATAACGAAACACATAAAATAATCAAAAACATACATGTAAACAGATAAATAAATTAATAAGCATAATATTCTTGAAATGATAAACATATGTTCAGACTGTGGGTGTAAATATGTGATGAGTGTTCAGATGATTTAAATTTATCGAAGATTTAATCCATAGGGAAATTTAGATTTTGTGACAATTTGACATGCTTGTTCTAAATTTCTTAATTTTGATGTATTTGAATTATTTTTTATTGATCGTATTGGTTTTACTGAATATAAATTTTCAAAAGATTGTTTGTGCATTTTACTATGAATGACTAATGGTTTTGATTCATCATTATGCTTACAATCATAACGGTGACCTGTCATTCTTATTCTTAAATTATTTGTTGTAGAGCCGATGTAGTCTTTAGGAAATTGTTTACACTTAATTTGATATACTACATGTTTTGTATCACATGTCAAATTTCCAATAATTTTGTATACTTTTTTACTTGAAATACTTTCGAATTTTGATGACTCTTGTATTTGATTGCACACCATGCATCTTGATTTATTACATGGATGTGCTCCTTTAAATTTAGTTTCCACATCAGAATCAGCTGGTAATTTTGGTTTCGATATAATGTCCTTTAAGATAGGAGGTCTTTTAAAAACAATACGAGGAATACTATTTAGAAATGAGTCTGTCAGTGGAGAATTTTGAAGAATTTTGTAAGCTACTTTTAAAATGTTGTTAATTTTGTAGAGACCAGGATGATATTGTGTTATTAATTTAGGCTCATCATAATATTTCTTTTTGGCATAATTATTATTAAGGTTACTTTCATTGAGCTGTAGCTTTTCATTTAATAGCTTCTCAGGATATCCTCGTTTTAAAAAAGCATCATATATGTTACTAACGTAATTTTTAAGATCTTCACTCTCACTGCATAATTTGGTTGCTCGTGTAACCAAGCTTTTGGGAATTGATCTTTTTACATATACAGGGTGACAACTGTTGTAGTGTAGATATTGAAAAGTGTTAGTAGGTTTTACATTAATTTTGTGTTTCAAGTAACCTTTCTTGATGTAAACGTCAATATCCAGAAATGTAACTGACTCTGTTGAAATTTTCCAAGTAAATTTTAAATTGTTATCGAAGGAGTTCAATGCGTTTAAGAAATCTAAAGTTTTTCATTACTCTCTGTCCATAACATAAAAATGTCATCTATGTATCTAGACCAGAATAAAGGTTTAAATGTTTTAGAATGTAGAAAGAAAATCTTGCTCAAATTTTGCCATAAAAAGATTTGCGTATGATGGGGCCATTCGGGTACCCATGGCTGTTCCTTTCTTTTGTAAATAAAATTTGTTTTGAAATCGAAAACAATTGGAAGATAATATAAAATTTATGAGAGCAATAATGAAGTTAGTGCTTGGTTTTGAATTTCCAGGTCTTTTATTTAAAAAGTGTTTCACAGCTTCCATACCTTTATTGTGGTCAATATCAGTATATAAGGAAGTTACATCAATCGTAACTAACGTCACATTCGTTGCAATAGGTTGGGGTATTTCTTTTAATCTTTCAATAAAATGATCAGTGTTTTTCAAGTAGGATGGTACATTTTTGACAAACTCCTGTAGGTGTACATCTACAAACCCTGATATTCTTTCTGTGGGAGATGATATTGAGGCGACTATGGGACGGCCAGGTGGTGATATCTTTGTTTTGTGTACTTTCGGTAAAAGGTAGAAAACGGGTGTTTGAGGATTTATGTTTATTAAAATATCAATTAGCTCTTTTGGCAATCCCTCTTTAATAGAATTTTCTTTCAAATATTTTGTTATTTCCTTATTGAAGTGGTTCGCCTTATCAGATTTTAATAACTGATAAGTGTCTTCATGTTCTAATTGACGGTTGGCTTCTCTAATATAATCTGAAATGTTCATGATTACTGTTACATCACCTTTATCAGCAGGCAAAATTACAATGTTTTGTTATTTTTCAACACTTATCTTGGAGCCCTCAAGAACTGACCATCAGCCAGGAATATTGCCTTTCATTGAATAGGCATTTAAAATAACCTGTGAAAAGATAGGGATTGCAATTTGAAAACTTAAATTTACTTGTTCTACCCCTTTTGAAAAGAAGGGTAAAATTATTTATATTCTGAAACAATTAAAAAAAAAGTTATTTAATAAGTATGTTGAAGATTTTACATCGATATTTCAATCCGTTTGTATTATATCCACGCGTATCAGGATTTATACCCCGTATTTTCTTATTTATTCATAATTTAAAGCTCTTTATAATACAACACACTTGCATTGTAACTGACCGTAGGTTATAATAACAAAGTATCTACTTATATAAATTAAAAATAAATAGTAAAAAATAGTAATGTAGAATTCCAAAACAAAACAGAGTTTAACTTGATAGTCAACGTGTTATGATTTATTTTATATCTAAACAGTTATCGAGTGTTTTTATCAAACACTAGAAAGCGAGCGAGCGTGGGCCAATTTAGACGAGGGAGGGGAAGATAATTTAAGGGCAAGAAACTTTTTTCCGGTGTTCAGACTCACTCTGGGTAAATGAAGCTGTCTGTCATGATGGATGCTGCGCTGGGTGCTCCTCTCGGTAAATGAAACTCTCACGTAGAAACTCTACTTTAAAAATAATAATCTTGTGGAAACACTTCGTTATCTGTTGAAGTTAATGGAGAGTTAATATAATTAATAAAACACGTAACCTTGTTCCAACGTTTTAAGCTTATGTAAAATAAATGCCTATAGCTAAGTTATTCCTTTAAGGGAAAGGCCCATTTCCTTTTTATCCTTATCCTGCCCGTGCTCATAGATTTGTGTGAGGAGCTTACCAAACAAAATAAGAATGATACTCTGTATAAGTCCTTTATGGAGCTGGAATATGGAACTGTACAAAATGTGGAGATCAGCACTCAACATTCCCATTGGATAAACCCTTTCCACCTTAGCTATATTCTATGTAAAAACCTTGGTTGCTCCACCGTGATTAGAGATCGTGTCTAAAACATCGTAGTGCACTCAATTGTGTACCTGATGAGACAATGAGAATATCTGTTCACCTAAATTACACTAAATTTTGTATTATAGATGTCTCTGATGTCAAAGTATGTAAAGAGCTCATTTTGAGCTTCTTCGTCGTCGAATATTTTGGATCGTTTCAGGAGGAAATCACTCCAGATTCCAGAAGTTAAGACTGTTCCAGCGTCATATTACAGAGGCTGCACTCAGAGGAAGGTGAAATGGTGCTAAAAGTAACAATACATATTGAATCAACCCTTCCAACATACATTAATTGTAGTACAAATATGATGTTAACGATAAAAAGTACAATAGTCTTGAACAGGCTTTAGACTTGGTAACCGGTTTTCTCTTTGAATATTTAAGCTTTCAGTGTACCAATTTTAGTACACACTAATAATGCCCATTCCTCTTTATTATTTCAAGGTCAAAAATTTAGATAACCAAATTAATACAATGAAAAAACCGAATAATTATCCTCCTGGATGGAAACTTATGAGTCTAACTCTCTTATCATAGCCCCTAAACCAAACTGAAAATAAGTGAATTATATATACAACTACGAATCACTTTCATTCACGTCACAGTGTTAATTCCAAGACTTTTCGTTACACAACCTGTGCATTTTCAGGTTCTTAATGTATAAAATGACAAACTGGAAATATATTTCTAAGAAGGTAAACGGTACATGTTGCCCATAAATAACGATACACTGATAAATAAATAGTTAACTGAACAGAACAATGAGATTTCCTACTGGCCTGTTACTAAGCGTGGTGTTCCTGCTCAAAACTCATATGACTAGGGAGAATTATCTCAAAATAAACTCTCAAAGTTGAATGAAATAATTTAATTTCATATATAAAACTTTCATCCGTTGTTTTTTTCACACTTAACTTATTGGATACGTATTAAGTGCAGATATTGTTTTCTCCCAAAATCGCTAAGCCACCCATGTTCCACTATAGCATTAAAACACGTGACTTTTACATTTTCGTACATGAGTTTCAAGCCAAAGGGAGTGAGGAGATACCCTCCCCCCCAAACAGGGGGTGTTGGGGGTGGGGAGCACCTCAAAAGCGGTAAACTGAAACAACCTTTACACACACGGACATCTACAATTCAAATCCATCTCATGTGAATTCTGGATGTCGTGTTGTGTTTTCAAAGCAGTAAAATGCAACAACGTTTGAATTTAGAGATGCAGTAAGAAATAGTGCAATAACGGGTTATTTTATAATAATAGGTTAATGATGAGCCAAGCAATGTAGTCTAACAGGTAACTAATTGGTAACTAAAACACACACACACACACACACACACACACACACACACACACACACACACACACACACACACACACACACACACACACACACACACACACATATAGTGATGATGTTTATAAACATGTCTATGAAATTGTAATTACACACAGAGTAATACTATTAAGCTTAACTTCTCTTAAATCAAAGATACAATTGTAAGGTAGTATCTAAGATTTACCACTACATATTCACAAGTTTCTTTAACAGTATAGCAACTATTTCTAAGCTAAAGAAATTTGTATTCAACGTTTAAAATTGTTTCAAACTAATAAAATCTATAGAAATGCCAAAACCAAACTAATTTTTATGATATATACAGTAAAATAATTCTGCCACGTCAAAATTTGTATAATACTTGCAACGATACAGAGAAAATTTTAAAAATACTAAATAATATGTATTTAAATATAAAATACCGTAAATATAACACTTAATACATTATTAAAAGTAATACATTTTGACTTAAAGTAAGTGTTGAGCGCGCGCGCGCGCGCGCGTGTGTGTGTGCGTGTGTGTGTGAACTTAGTTGCCACATCGCCTGGCACGCTGATTTAATTTCAACTTGGCACCCTCACCTTGGGGTAAAAACTGCCAACGCACGTCCTTCACGGTCTGCCTCTACTGATGTGCCTTCTTGATTATGACATCATCAGCGTTCAACTGCTGTACATTTCACTCTAACAAACCACCTCGGTAGTTTAAATATTTAGAAATAAAGTATAGTATATCTATACATTTCTTTTCATTACCTGTTTGTTTAGAGTTTATGAAACAGCGGAATGTTTGTGAAAGTACAGTAACATATTTTTCCCTTCCCTTCATTGTGTATAAATGTTAAGTAAAAATGTGTAGTAAAAATGGAAAAGGTTGTAAGTGCCAAAAATAAAAAAAATGACTTTTTCGGTGAAAAGCGAAGTAAAAGCCAAGCGTAATAAGATAGACAAGGTAGTAAGTGCCAGAAAAATTTGGCCCCTAGTTTGTAGAGCAGTCGGCAGATGTCAGCACCGTGTAAGAGCCGTGCGGGGTTGAAGTGGAGAACGATGTAAGTCCACCCGCCATGATGTATGTTCCTTGTCTATTCCGTAGTTATTTGCTGTTGCCGGGCGGCAGTGACGCTACGCATGCTCGCCGCTTTTACGTTTTGTGTTGTTTTACGTAGTGATTATTTTTATTTAAGTGTGTTTTTGCGTGTAACAGGCGTTGAAGTATTATTAGTTGCAGTGTTCTATCTTACTAAAAATGAGGAAGGCACCTCCTGTTCGTAAGAAAGTTCTAGTGGAGAGAAGACGAAGGGCTCGGGAAAAAGGAACAGTTTATGTTACTTGTAAAGGAAAGACTATCCCCGCAAAAAAATCCCCCACCTCCTGAACGAAGCTGTTCATGTAAGTACCAATGCAAAAACTTGAGTAACGAACAAAAACTGATATTGTTTATGGAATTCTACAAAGTTGAGACGAAAAAAAAGCCAGGGAACATATTTACTCAACCACATGCAGATGCTACCCTATTGCCCGTAGAAGACACGGGAATTTACGATGATCCCAGTGAGAGTAGACGCACCTGCTCGTTTGCATACAACATTCCTGATGGTTTCTGGCAAAAACATACAAATTTGCAAAAAAAACTTTAAAGAAATTTTTGCTATTTCTGAGAAAGGAAGATTGATTGGTTTACAAACTATAAAAAAACAGGATGCTTGATTTTCGAAGACAAAAGAGGGGAAAAACCCCTGGATCAAATGAACACAAGGTGAAAGTATACAGAAAATGACCGTAATCTGGTTAGGTGTCGTATAAATTCTTTTCCCAAGATACGAAAGCCATTATTGCCGAAAAGTATCAAGCAATGAGTTTTTTGTCCCCAGACCTGAACAAACACAGAATGTTTATGGCATTTAAAACCCAATACCCTACAAGTCCAGTCAACTATAGTTTTTATACAGAAGTATTAAAAAAAGATTTCCCAAAACTCAAGTTCAAGGCTCTTGCAGCTGATACTTGCAAAAATGTGATCTTTTTAAAGTGCAGATTTCATCAACGACCAATGAAAGGGCAAAACGGGAAGTTAAAAACTAAACAAGAAAATTCACCATCGAAAAGCTGAAAAGGCCCAATGTCTGCATGAAAGAGGATATTACTTTGTCCCAACTTCCAACTGGTACCGCTACAACATTATGTATGGACTTGCAACAGGTGATGTCGTGGCCCATGCTTACCCATAGCACCATGTTTTACTGCAGACACAACCTTTTCTTGCTGATAATCTAGGAATACATGTGGGGGATAATGGACTCAGCGTTTATGTGTATGTGGCATGAGGGACATCGGAGGTCGGGGAGCCAATGAAAATAGCTTCTTGTCTGTTTAAAGTTGCTACTGTTCAAGGCCATTTTTTCTCGGAGAAGACTTGTAATATGGTGCGACAACTTTGGTGCTCTCAAAATAAAAACAGGATGCTCTTAATGGCAATTATTTACCTAGTTCACAAAGGGGTTTTATCGCTCTAAATTAACTTGAAAGTATCTTGTAAGTGGGCACAATTATAATGAAACTGTGAACAGAGACTTTGGCATTATTGAAAAACGCCGCAAAAAAAAATGCAAAAGCAATGGTTCCTAAAGACCTGGAAGATGTAGTTTGCAAGTGCAAAATTTAAATCCCCCTTCACAGTTGTTTCTATGAAGACAGAAGACTTTATAGATTTTAAAGGTCTTGCAAATCAGTTCATTAACACAAAAGATCTAGCTATCAGCAAAATTTTTCCCACTTCCACTTCCGAGTTTCTCATAAGAATCCAAGCACAGTGAAGGTAAGCGTCAGTTTTGGCACTTCAAGATGATGGTATGGGTAACATGGAACAAAGTTGACGTCTTAAAGAAAAAAAAGGCCGACCTTGGCAATCTTCCCGACTTAAAGGACTTGCCAAAAATCCAGTATAAATCAAAAATCTCACAAGAAAAGAAGAACGATCTGATAGGAATGATAGACTACATAGAAAAAGGCAGAAGACAAGCAGTTTTTATAGAGATCTTCTGGCAGCAGACACCGTTCCTGATGGTGTCATGGAGGTGGATGGCAGACATTGAAGACAAGGACTACTAGTTGTATTAAAAAGTAAGGTATTTTAATGTACAAAGTCCTAGAGTTAATAACATTAAAAATAATATTAATAATATTACGTATATTATGTAACTTTTTTTCAGAAAGTCAAGACTATGACTAAAAGTGTTTTAGTCTTTTGTACGTATTATCAATGTATCCTTGTAACATATTTTGATATTATGGGTGTAAACATTAAACGCTTCTAAACAATACTGGACTTACATCCTTTTTTTAAACTAACCCTTCACTTACATCATTTATTAAATAAAGAAAGGCACATACATCCTTTTCCACAAAAAAAAACCGATTGCTCTTATATCTTTTTCCATATTTTTTTTGGTTTTCCGCTTATATATTTATAGCAGAAATTGTATTATATGTTATTCCTATTGATTTTTTTATATTTTTATAAATAAAAAAAAATATTTTATTAGTAAATATTTCAATGTTTTAGGACATATTTTATTGAATACTGAAAATTTTAGTTTCTGGCACTTACAACCTTTTCCATTTTTACTACACAAATTGTTTCTTGTAAGGTTAAGTGTAAAATGTCATAGATCGTCATAGATAAAAAAGCTCTGGCAAGTCTTTTATTTATAGATCAAAGATTATTTCAAATTTTGATAGCTTTCTTCAAATTTTTCTGTCCATATTTTGACAAAGATTGAGGAGGATGTCGAATACCAAAACCATTACATTGGGTTTCGAGAGATGTATAACGTTTACTCTTCCTGAAATGCTTAAAGATTTTTTAAGTTTCTTAACTAAACATATTTTCTGTTCACAATACTATCTTATACAATTTCCAAGCTGCATTATCAGACAAAGAAGAAAGACGTTGAATGCTATAACATAACAGTACTAGGAGTTAAGTCGCGCGCGATATTTTGCAGGTTCTGCACCTGAATGAGTACTTCTGGTTCGAGTAAATTATATTTCCGACGCCAATTTTAAATTTAACTTCTTCCCACGATCAGGAAAATATGTTAAAATATATATTTATGGTCATTTTAATTACTCCTGTGTTAGTGTTTTTTGTTCCAAAGCTGCGTTTGCCTCTCTCCCGAACAAGAGTATATATATATATATATATATATATATATATATATATATATATACATACACATATACATATACAGCTCTGAGAAGCTTACTTATGTCTAGGGCAGTTTAGATAGGTTTCATAACGGATTTTAATTGTATAGTAATAGTTAGACAAGATTTTCTCTTATATAAGCACTGCTAGCAGTTACCTGCTGCTTACAATGCAAATTAGTAGGCGTTGCACGTTTATAACCACTGCTGGTTGGAGTGAACTGTATTTCTGATGCTTTTTTCACGATCAAAAAAATACATCAAAAAAATTTTAATTGTGGCTATTGTAATTTACAGAATTTTTGGTATGTGTTGTTAAATTGTGTATTTTTTTCGATCAAGAATATATATAACACAGATAAGAAAAGCCTACTTCTGTCAAACGAAAACTAAGACGGGTCCTATTTACGCTAGTCTTATAATTTATAGTCAACTTTTGAAATATTTTAGAAATTTTAGAACTGGATTTGGTACATTAGTTCAAAAGAACAGTCCAGAGAACTTTCATCTAGTTCTTGCCGATTGCTTCGAAGGGAGTCTTCGCGGTTAAATTCTGACCTTGTTGATGTTTTAGGGCATATTCTAAGGTAGATTATTACCCAGCTATTCGCTGAAATCTAAAACGTCGTTAAAATTATGATCACTTATTAAAACCTTTACTCACTATAAACGTACATAAAAAAGTTGAAAATAATATTTACACAGAACAGCTGATTGCATTTGACAGGCTCATTCAATTAATATTGCAGAAATTACCAAGATGGGATATTTCGTTACCTTAAAGATCAGTGGGGCGTAGCCCCAAAGGATTTACGAAAAAATAATAGGCGTATATTCATCCTAGGGACCTTAGAATGTCCATGTAAAATCTCAATAGAACAGGTTGAATAGTTTTAACGTGAAAGCGGAACAAAGAAATTTACTTTTTGCATTTATAATATTATTAGGATATTTAAATGTATATAAAAATTAGTAAACTAAAGATACATTTTATTATTCTAATAACATCAAGTACATTTCATGACCCAGGCTTCAAATAACAGTTGAATGCAGCTAGGATATTCCTAGTAGTTTTTCAAGTGCGAATAACAACTAGCGCACTGCTAAGGTTTTTTCCGTTTCCGAAAACATTCCGTTCATTTATTCTATGATTATAAATCAAGGCGAAACTAACGGAATATTTCAGAAAAATTCCTGTCTATTTATATTCCTTTTCCTCGCCGAAACCAGAGTTGTAGTTATTTAGTTGTTATTAAACTGTGTATGTAGTTTTTGAAATTGTATCCATACGTAAAACTTTTAAATCTATAACCCTAGAAGTTCAAATAAACCTAGTAAGCAAATAAAACATCAATTAGATCTAAATGGTAGTAATATTTTCTCTATATTTAATACGAGTATGAATTCAGCCAAAATAGTTTGCCAAACGTTCTGAGTCAGCACACTGATTACACAAATGAAGTTGGTGGGATGGAAGTTTCCTATTGACACATCGCCATCACATCACATTCACGCGCTTTTTGACATTTACATCACACTATTGACGTGGATTTTACACTCTAATTTCCTCGTTATCTTCCAGCCGAATATTAAATACGAAGGTGTCAGGTTAATCGCGTGCAATATGAAGAGGGAAGTATTTTACTTTGTCACAGTTTCCATCTTTGGCTATGTACAAGTGACGAGGTGGCCTGCCCAAAACGTTGGCTATGAGGTGGCCTGCAAGGAGAGGGAGAGAGAGAGAGAGAGTGAGGGAAGAGAGAGGGAGAGAGAGCGAGAGAGATAGTTCAAATCTCACAATCATTTAACAGTATTAGATAAGCTCGTAAAATTGTGGGAAGTCAAACATATACTTATTACGTAACATTTTAATATTAATACATTATTTTTTACTATCTTTATGAAACCAACTAAGTCATCTTAATAGACAATTAAATTGCCATGGGATTGGAACGAGTATAATATAGAATCATATTCATTTCCAAAAGGAAAGTTATGGATAGTTTGAAGAAAAAGGAAAAGCGTTTCTACGAAACGCTTTTGAATGATAGATGTATTAATTACGAATGAAGAGAAAATAATCATCGTGATATAATGCCTAAATGTTGCAAAATATTCTGCAAATTGCTTTTGCAACTTTTAACTTTACATCCCGAACAGACTTTTTTATCCAGGATTAAAAAGTTAGGAACGGTTTATTGTTACTCTTTTGTTTGATAATTCCATTACTTTTAGTGCTTCGCAATAAAAAAAACTGCAGTAAAAGGAATAATACAAATCACGGAGTCTAGAAAAATCGGATTCAATATACATGATCTTTTCAGTAGGAAAACAAGAAAGTTATGAATGGTTGTTGGGGGAATGGAAAGTAATGGAAGCAGAGAGTACGCCAGGCAGGAGCTGCCTCTGACAAGCCTCCACCTGTTTATAGCCTCTGGAGTGCGCTATTTATTATATAGCATTAATTTCACGCAGCTGTTTCCAATTTTTCTTTTAAATTAACCCCTTTCTGTCAGTCTGCATTCAAAGTGAAGTCCAAAGTCCAAAAATTATGCTTTTTTAAAAATATAAGTTAACACTATTTGGTTGAGGTATTATTACTTGTGTAGGTTTACTATTTATACATGTGTAGATTTTGCATACATATTAATAACGCAATTTAATATAGAATAGAATATAGCAAATCACATGTAAAATTATAAGGTTTATATAAGAAACTAGGTGTTATCCAAAGCTTTGGATACTATTTTCAAAATCAAAGAACGTATTCTACGGTGTAAAATTACCTATGCTAGAGCCCTATGATATTTCTCAAACATAAGTAGGCATGCCTTTTCAACATATTTGTTCATGGCTAGGAGGATCAGAGGTTAAGGAAAATGGAAACTGACTCTGATATCAGACTTTCAGCGTGTAAGCGTCCGTTTCTGGTATATTTGAATTATTATATTTCCGACGCAACATCTAATTTTGCTTTGTTAAGATAAGGACATATTTACAGTATACATATATACAGTCTAGTTAACCAACTTCGGTCAAAAAGGGTTTAATTTCAGCTATTGCAATCTTCTTCTGGTCTAAGGTATTTTCATTGCCATGGTTTTGTTAGCCTTGTCCCAAGAAAATGTGTTCATTTACATACGTAGGACGGAAGAATACTTAAGCGTATACTACCTTCCTTTTACATTCGATTCTGGATTAATTTATTTATAGTATCACATTTCTGTTTGCCTTATTGCCCCGATTAAAAATATATATAAAAAGACTCAGGTCTCGGATACCTATTTCGCAAACTTTGGAAAGGAGCGAATACTGTACTTCTGTCTCCATTTATTTACTCTTGGTGTGGTGTAAGAAGATCCCAGTGTCATAATTGAGTTTGCCTTATTTCGATGAAGAAAATATAATACATACATGTGGAGGACTGAGAAGCTACTTCGGTCAATCAGCATCTTCCTCCGGTACATGGAAAATCCTTTGTTTGATGCTGGAAGGATTGTGAAGGATTGTGAAGGAAACATGGTTTTTTCGGGACATTTGCCATCGTTCACTAAGTTTCGAGATCTGCAATCTAATCTCTTCTTCAGGTAAATATCTAACGTAACACATGATTACAAACCAGTTACAAACGAAGCTCGATTTTCGAACTGTAGACTGGGTTCGTTGATACGTATTATCGTACGTGACACGTCATTGCAATGCTGGCCGTATGGATAGTTACCGCACCCCACCCCCCACTTCCAAGCGGTGTTGCCACATTGTCATATCGGCTGATTCTCAGTATGAGGCAACTCGATTACATATTGCTTCGTTCCGGTTGTTTACATCCGGTTTGTTCTTCAGCATTCGATTAGTCTGCATTTTTTATTATATTATTATTTTTGAAACACATTTTGCCCTAGTGTAAATACGTGTTGATGTACAGCGTAAAAGAAAGGGATTCAGAAAGATAAATGAGACGTAAAGATGAGTAGTATCGATTACTCTATTGTTCAATACAATCGATTATCCCATCACTCGTTATTCTTCTATTAAAGCTGGCAAAACCGCGCCACTACCCAGGCTTACATTGATATATCTCGTATTATAATGTTTATTGCTCTGTGTTTTATTAAGCCAACGAAATAATGCCATATCGTAACACGAAGAAAGCCAACCGGTTTCGGTTACTTATGTGCAAACACTAACATGTTTGTCCTTTAAGGTAGGTTTATTGACAATGTTTAAACAATATTTTCTATGCATTAAAGGGTTTTATTTAGTCACTGGCGCAATCTGGAGTAGAACTATATGTTAATATATAATCAACGTTGTCTTTGTTTGCTGCATCACTATTGATCATGTACAGTTATAAAATGTAAACGTCAAACACATATTTATGCCTCTTTGACGAACTTTAGGTAAAAGTATTATTAGCTTTTTAGTTCCACTTGTATGTGCATTACGAAACGGAAGTATTATTATATTTGTTATAATACCTAATTATTCCTAGAAACTAATCTTTCTCTTAATATAAACCATATGTGAACTTCAACGAATATTAGAAAAGCCAGATTGGTTAATCCATCCTCGAGATTAGCGCTTAGCAACATATTTAGCAGTTTATTTATAAGATTATTCCACTCGTATACAAGGTATACACGTATACACCTTGCTCAAGAATTACACCGTGTATGACACCTTGAATGTCAAACTACAGCATTTGATGTGTCAGATCAAAAGAATTGATATATGTCTTACAAAATAGGCCTATTTTGCTTACTTTACAATCTGTATGCTTATTCGTGTCGTGTAAGAAAAATATATATTTTACACGAAAAAAGATATCTGTATCATACTCTATCATAAAATTTACATCTAACGTAACTCATATTTTATTTTATTTTTTCGATTTTGAAATTTTTTTCACATCATTTATTTATAAACCTGATAATAATTTTGCTTTTTCAAAATTATGTTTCTACCAAGTATTTAAAAAAAATGTAATTTATATTTTTATTCAATTGAAAAAATAATATTTTCCCAAAAACACAAACAGACGGTAAACTGTAGAAAGGGTTTGTTTTGTAAGTAACTAAAGTGATATGCTAACTTAATAATAATAATATACGTTCAATACATAAACTATGTCAAAGCCAATGATGTGAATATGTTCTGGTTTATATATCATTAGATCTAGGTAAGCCTTGAAAATGCTATCTGGGATTTATTGGCTGTCAGAGGCATTGCCGTTTGAACATATGGCTAATTAATGCTAATCCGGGATCATTAATTTCGTTAGTTGAGCAAACGCACACACACAAGGCGGGCATTAATTCTATCAACAATATCCTCGAGTGCATTGTTTGTGTTTCGCCCATCACACACTAATGCGTATTGACGTGATTAATTACGATATTGACTTTGGCCACAAGACACACACTATTGCAATTGATTAGGGCATGTACACTACACAAATACGAGTAATATTCAAACAATGTCACAAATTGTTACTATTTACGTCACCAACAGTGCGTCACCATTCATCGAGAGACGTTATTCGTATCGTTCACATTCATAATCCGGTTACCAAGTATTTATACTGACTAATGACAATGAAACACAAGATCACTTGAAACCATCTCTCTGGCTGGCTCCCTTTCAGTGCACTTCGTTGAATGCCTTTTGAATGGGCGTCCATTGTGAGACCGTGGCTGCTTCCAGCACTTACCATAATGAAGTGTGGCGCCCGAACTGACATGGACGCTACCTCTAACTATTTCTGCATCAAAATACAACAAAATCGCCTACTAAATTATATAATATGGTATAAAATACAATAATGAAGAGTATCACTTGTTAATGTGGCACAGAATTCTCGTTATATTTCACTATCCATATTGTGTCATCACCTATGCCCAAATTTAAAGTTTTCATGTATGTCACATTTAATTATTTCTAACCAAACTACAACAAATCACCTAATAAATTATATAATATGGTATAAAATACAATAATGAAGAGTATCACTTGTTAATGTGGCATAAAATTCTCGTTATATTTCACTATCCATATTGTGTCACCACCTATGCCCCAATATAAACCTTTCATGTGTGCTACATTTAAATATTTATACACCAAACTACAACAAATCATCTAATAAATTATATAATATGGTATAAAATACAATAATGAAGAGTATCAATTGTTAATGTGGCACAAAATTCTCGTTATATTTCACTATCCATACTGTGTCACCACCTATGCCCCAATATAAACCTTTCATGTGTGCTACATTTAACTATTTATACACCAAACTACAACAAATCATCTAATAAATTATATAATATGGTATAAAATACAATAATGAAGAGTATCACTTGTAAATGTGGCACAAAATTCTCGTTATATTTCACTATCCATATTGTGTCACCACCTATGCCCAAATATAAACCTTTCATGTGTGCTACATTTAACTATTTATACACCAAACTACAACAAATCACCTAATAAATTATATAATATGGTATAAAATACAATAATGAAGAGTATCACTTGTAAATGTGGCACAAAATTCTCGTTATATTTCACTATCCATATTGTGTCACCACCTATGCCCCAATATAAACCTTTCATGTGTGCTACATTTAACTATTTATACACCAAACTACAACAAATCACCTAATAAATTATATAATATGGTATAAAATACAATAATGAAGAGTATCACTTGTAAATGTGGCACAAAATTCTCGTTATATTTCACTATCCATATTGTGTCACCACCTATGCCCCAATATAAACCTTTCATGTGTGCTACATTTAACTATTTATACACCAAACTACAACAAATCACCTAATAAATTATATAATATGGTATAAAATACAATAATGAAGAGTATCACTTGTTAATGTAGCACAGAATTCTCGTTATATTTCCCTATTCAATTTGTGTCTGCATTTGTGACCTAATATAGAGCTAAAACGAATGCTACCTGTAATCTAACCCGGACTACAAAACATCACCTATTAAATTATATGATAGATTATAAAATACAATAAGGATCATATCACAGGTTAATTATGTCACCAAATTCTAAAAACAACAATGTCTTAGCAAATAATTTGGACAGTGAGTTTTTGCAAAGTGTGGTACCGAATTATACGTGATAAGTTTCAGGGTGATACACGAAAATATGCAGAAATTATAGTAGCTACATGATAAAATAATGAAACATTTTATGTAAATATGAGTTTGAGAAAGTTTCGTTAGCGACTTATGGATATCGAAGTATTTCGCCCGGATTTCAAATCGCAATGTAAAAAGATGTTTTCCTGAAATTCTGCTAAAGTAGGTTAAGGAGCGGATTCAATAGTTTCTTATGGGATTTAACCTGATAAACTGAATAAAACAGGTCCCAGAACTGTAAGTTAGCTAGTTTTGAGAAAACCAGTATCAAATGCGAAAGATGGAGTAAAAGATCATATTTTTTTTCATCTTTGGGCAACAGTAATTATATTATTTACCAAGGAAATGATCAATTTTCTTTTACCCTGTAGACAGTTTTTACTATGAATAAAACAGTGTAAAATACGTACACCGAAACCTAATAGATGTTTCATAAAATCATTATTTAGGTTAACACTTATTAACAATTTTGATCTTTTTCTTAGTAAAATAACTAAGTTATTACTGCCCAAAGATGACAAATGTGCTTTTCACTACATATTTACCATTAAAGTGATGCGTCATTATTGTATTTATCTATATTATACAATTATAAGTGATCTTTGCAGTTTTAGTTAGAATTAGTTACATGTCAGCTCTAAAATGGGCCACAGGTAGTGGCACAATGTGGATAGTGAATTATAACGAGATATTTGCAACACATTATCAATGTTGCGTTTCGTTACTGCAATGGATGCTACCTGCAACTACTTCTACCCCATACCACAGAAGGTTACTTATTACATTACACAATATAGTATAAAACACAATAACAAATAAATCATCATTAGTATGGTAACAAACTCTCGTGATACTGTTCATATTCAGCCTTCACCCGTGATCCAACTTATCACTGACATGGATGCTGCCTGCTCTCTTACTGTTCCAGGCTAGACTATTCCATATAAGAACTTCATTTAAAACACGATGAAAACTGTATTATGAGTTTATACGTTACCAAAATCACGTCATGATTTACTATACACTTATTATCTCCACTCCTAGATTTGTATCACGTGATCAAAATTCTAAAATATCGATTTCGTTTATTTCTCTAGTTGTGTCCTTATCATGGACCCAACTTGTAACTGACATGGATGCTACCTGCTCTCTTACTGTTCCGGACTAGAATATTCCATATAATAACTTCATTTAAAACACGATAAAAAGTGTATTATGAGTTTTTTACGTTACCCAAAATCACGTCATGATTTACGATACACGTATTGTCTCCACTCCTAGTTTTGTATCACGTGATCAACATTCTAAAATATCGATTTCGTTTATTTCTCTAGTTGTGTCCTTATCATGGACCCAACTTGTAACTTACATGGATGCTACCTGTTCTCTTACTGTTACGGACTAGACTATTCCATATAATAACTTCATTTAAAACACGATAAAAAGTGTATTATGAGTTTATACGTTACCAAAATCACGTCACGATTTACTATACACTTATTATCTCCACTCCTAGATTTGTATCACGTGATCAAAATTCTAAAATATCGATTTCGTTTATTTCTCTAGTTGTGTCCTTATCATGGACCCAACTTGTAACTGACATGGATGCTACCTGCTCTCTTACTGTTCCGGACTAGAATATTCCATATAATAACTTCATTTAAAACACGATAAAAAGTGTATTATGAGTTTTTACGTTACCAAAATCACGTCATGATTTACGATACACGTATTGTCTCCACTCCTAGTTTTGTATCACGTGATCAACATTCTAAAATATCGATTTCGTTTATTTCTCTAGTTGTGTCCTTATCATGGACCCAACTTGTAACTTACATGGATGCTACCTGTTCTCTTACTGTTACGGACTAGGACTATTCCATATAATAACTTCATTTAAAACACGATAAAAAGTGTATTATGAGTTTATACGTTACCAAAACCACGTCATGATTTACTATACACGTATTGTCTCCACTCCTAGTTTTGTATCACGTGATCAACATTCTAAAATATCGATTTCGTTTATTTCTCTAGTTGTGTCCTTATCATGGACCCAACTTGTAACTGACATGGATGCTACCTGCTCTCTTACTGTTCCGGACTAGAATATTCCATATAATAACTTCACTTAAAACACGATAAAAAGTGTATTATGAGTTTATACGTTATACCAAAATCACGTCATGATTTACGATACACGAATTTTCTCCACTCCTAGATTTGTATCACGTGATCAAAATTTTAAAAATATCGATTTCGTTTATTTCTCTAGTTGTGTCCTTATCATGGACCCAACTTGTAACTGACATGGATTGCTACCTGCTCTCTTACTGTTCCGGACTAGACTATTCCATATAATAACTTCATTTAAAACACGATAAAAAGTGTATTATGAGTTTTTACGTTACCAAAATCACGTCATGATTTACGATACACGTATTGTCTCTACTCCTAGTTTTGTATCACGTGATCAACATTCTAAAATATCGATTTCGTTTATTTCTCTAGTTTGTGTCCTTATCATGGACCCAACTTGTAACTTACATGGATGCTACCTGCTCTCTTACTGTTACGGACTAGACTATTCCATATAATAACTTCATTTAAAAACACGATAAAAAGTGTATTATGAGTTTATTACGTTACCAAAAACCACGTCATGATTTACGATACACGTATTGTCTCCACTCCTAGATTTTTATCACGTGATCAACATTCTAAAATATCGATTTCGTTTATTTCTTTAGTTGTGTCCTTATCATGGACCCAACTTGTAACTGACATGGATGCTACCTGCTCTCTTACTGTTCCGGACTAGACTATTCCATATAATAACTTCACTTAAACACGATAAAAACGTGTATTATGAGTTTATACGTTACCAAAATTACGTCATGAATTTACGATACACGTATGTCTCCACTCCTAGTTTTGTATCACGTGATCAACATTCTAAAATATCGATTTCTTTTATTTCTCTAGTTGTGTCCTTATCATGGACCCAAATTGTAACTGACAAGGATGCAAACCTGCTCTCTTACTGTTCCGGACTAGGACTATTCCATATAATAACTTCACTTAAACACGATAAAAAGTGTATTATGAGTTTATACGTTTACCAAAATCACGTCATGATTTACTATAGACGAATTGTCTCCACTCCTAGATTTGTATCACGTGATCAAAATTCTAAAATATCGATTTCGTTTATTTCTCTAGTTGTGTCCTTATCATGGACCCAACTTGTAACTGACATGGATGCTACCTGCTCTCTTACTGTTCCGGACTAGACTATTCCATATAATAACTTCACTTTAAAACACGATAAAAAGTGTATTATGAGTTTTATAAGTTACCAAAATTACGTCATGATTTACGATACACGTATTTTCTCCACTCCTAGTTTTGTATCACGTGATCAACATTCTAAAATATCGATTTCGTTTTTTTTCTCTAGTTGTGTCCTTATCATGGACCCAAACTTGTAAATGACATGGATGCTACCTGCTCTCTTACTGTTAACGGACTAGACTATTCCATATAATAACTTCATTTAAAACACGATAAAAAAAGTGTATTATGAGTTTATACGTTACCCAAAACTACGTCATGATTTACTATACACGTATTGTCTCCACTCCTAGATTTTTATCACGTGATCAACATTCTAAAATATCGATTTCGTTTATTTCTTTAGTTGTGTCCTTATCATGGACCCAACTTGTAACTGACATGGATGCTACCTGCTCTCTTACTGTTCCGGACTAGACTATTCCATATAATAACTTCACTTAAACACGATAAAAAGTGTATTATGAGTTTATACGTTACCAAAATTACGTCATGATTTACGATACACGTATTGTCTCCACTCCTAGTTTTGTATCACGTGATCAACATTCTAAAATATCGATTTCGTTTATTTCTCTAGTTGTGTCCTTATCATGGACCCAACTTGTAACTGACATGGATGCTACCTGCTCTCTTACTGTTCCGGACTAGACTATTCCATATAATAACTTCACTTAAACACGATAAAAAGTGTATTATGAGTTTATACGTTACCAAAATCACGTCATGATTTACTATAGACGAATTGTCTCTACTCCTAGATTTGTATCACGTGATCAAAATTCTAAAATATCGATTTCGTTTATTTCTCTAGTTGTGTCCTTATCATGGACCCAACTTGTAACTGACATGGATGCTACCTGCTCTCTTACTGTTCCGGACTAGACTATTCCATATAATAACTTCATTTAAAACACGATAAAAAGTGTATTATGAGTTTATACGTTACCAAAACTACGTCATGATTTACTATACACGTATTGTCTCCACTCCTAGATTTTTATCACGTGATCAACATTCTAAAATATCGATTTCGTTTATTTCTTTAGTTGTGTCCTTATCATGGACCCAACTTGTAACTGACATGGATGCTACCTGCTCTCTTACTGTTCCGGACTAGACTATTCCATATAATAACTTCATTTAAAACACGATAAAAAGTGTATTATGAGTTTATACGTTACCAAAATTATGTCATGATTTACGATACACGTATTGTCTCCACTCCTAGATTTGTATCACGTGATCAACATTCTAAAATATCGATTTCGTTTATTTCTCTAGTTGTGTCCTTATCATGGACCCAACTTGTAACTGACATGGATGCTACCTGCTCTCTTACTGTTCCGGACTAGACTATTCCATATAATAACTTCACTTAAACACGATAAAAAAGTGTATTATGAGTTTATACGTTACCAAAATCACGTCATGATTTACTATAGACGAATTGTCTCCACTCCTAGATTTGTATCACGTGATCAAAATTCTAAAATATCGATTTCGTTTATTTCTCTAGTTGTGTCCTTATCATGGACCCAACTTGTAACTGACATGGATGCTACCTGCTCTCTTACTGTTCCGGACTAGACTATTCCATATAATAACTTCATTTAAAACACGATAAAAAGTGTATTATGAGTTTTTACGTTACCAAAATCACGTCATGATTTACGATACACGTATTGTCTCCACTCCTAGTTTTGTATCACGTGATCAACATTCTAAAATATCGATTTCGTTTATTTCTCTAGTTGTGTCCTTATCATGGACCCAACTTGTAACTGACATAGATGCTACCTGCTCTCTTACTGTTACGGACTAGACTAGTCCATATAATAACTCCAAACTTGTTCGATAGCAGCTAATTGTATATTAGGATATATACGTAAATCATTCTAAACAAATATTTTTCAAACATTTTTGATAGGTTTGGTGTTAGTGTATATGATACGTTAATGAGACCTGTGATTTCCGGTGATTTATGGCAATTGTTAAGGATTTAGATATATTATACATGTGGGATACTTATCTTTCAATATTAGTTTTTTAACACAATTATACAAATTGGAAAATGTTATTAGAAAAATAATTTACAATAGCAGATAATAGAAAGAAAATATCTTTAGATTTGTTATTTTTTAAACATTGAAATGTATCAACTGTATCATCTACTGAATCTTTAATAAAAAGAAAGAATTTGAATTCCATTGTGTACGATTATACGAAGGTGGAATTGTGATTTAATTGGATTTAGATTGAGATGGTGAGCTTAGGGTGCCAGCAATATTTATGAAAGATTGATTGAAAAGCGAAGCTATCTTCAGTGAATTGTCAATGACCTTTTTATTACGCACCAGCTCATACACATCTACGAGTATACCTAATGACTTCTTTTGAGCACATCTTCGAATTCCAATCACGTTCTAGATCGCTTTACTCAGATTGTTGCTGGACGAGTTTGCTTTGCCTTCGAAGACCATGTTGTGCAAATAAACGTTTATAGTGGGCTAATTCGTCATCACTATTACGTTGTATAAGCTACGAATCCTATACTCGAATTCTGCTACAGATTATATTATCAGTTAACCACTGTGTACACCGTAAGCTATAACGATATTTGACAAAAGGAACGTTGTATTGAAACCCAAATAAAATATTAGAAAGTTATGTGAACGTCAGCTGAATATTTCAGACTCACAAATTCTTTACTTTACAGGAGGCTCAAAATATTTCTAAACTGTTCTTTAGTGCAGAAAAACCTGAAAGGTCCTTTATTACTCTCTACTAAATTAGTTTCGTAACAGAACAGCTGCCCCTCCATGCTTTCTATAACAAAACAGCTAGGTAAGTCATAAACGTTTATCTTCATATCATCAGCATACTTCTCAATCAAAACAAGTCCAGTAAAAACAGTTTGGTCAGCATTCATATCAGGCAGAAAAGGTATTGCTATAATATATAAGACCGTATAAAACACAATAAAGACGTATATCACGTGTTTATATAGCATATAGCATCGATATCATTCACCGTCCGCGTAGTTTCACTCATCAGGAAGTCAATTACAATTCGACAGCTATCAAAATTGTAGATAGCACATATGTATCACTTGTTATGATTGTACATAAAATTCGATA
Source organism: Homalodisca vitripennis (assembly GCF_021130785.1). NCBI lineage: Eukaryota > Metazoa > Arthropoda > Insecta > Hemiptera > Cicadellidae > Homalodisca > Homalodisca vitripennis. The sequence continues at coordinate 21,633,973 of NC_060210.1, forward strand.
TTATTTGTATCTTATTCATCTGTATTATCTTCGTTATAATCTAATACTAAAATGAGGTGAATAAATAAATATACCAGAAGCGAAAACAAGCATAATGTACTAGTGGTTTTCCCTTTTTTTGTTATATAAATGTTTGCTTAACACCGTTTTTAATTCTCATCCAAACTGTATCAATCACGTCGATTAACGTCAAACGAGCGCTACCTACTTGTATATTTACAAGTTTTGTCTTAAAAATAATGTTTATTCCGGTCTTAAACATACTTTACCGTATACTTAAAACGTAAACCATTAAGCATTGAAGCATCATTATTCTCATGAAAACTATCTCAAGCATTATATCTACGAGTCTTGTAGATAATCGAAAATGGTCGCAAAATCTCTCTCACCTTTTTAAAGCTTGGCCTGGTAAAGAAATGTGGCTTTATTTTTCCATAATATATTGGTAACCAAAATATTTAATTCATTAGGTAACAAAGTTTTTAATTTAGAACTCGTTCATTTGTTTCGTATTTTATACGAGGCAAAATTAAATACTCTTTATTGAACTATAATTCAGTTTTATATATATCTACTTTCCAAAATAATAAAAATTGCTTGAAATTATAAAAACGTTATTCTCTAACCTTTAGTTTAGAGAAATATCGTCTACTCTAGTTATCGGTTTCTTAAGGTTATAAGCAGGAATATCTTACGATAACAATTATTTAAATAGTTCCAGTTTGTGAATAATTTAAATTTGTACAACTAGTAAAGTGTAGTAAACAATAAAAAAAATATTTTAAATAAACAACAGTACTAAAATCATCAATAGTCCACCTATTTTACATGTCTCATCATCTGTTTCAGTACATAAACATAACATTTGTTGCCATAAATAAACATACGCACGTTTGTTTACAACCGCTTGCAGACATGTAGATTACTCAGTTCACGTGCCAGAACGGCCAGCGTGATGTGACGTTATAAAAGTTATATAAATTGCTATATTTATAAAAAGTATTTATGTACTCACCTACTTATATAGCCTAATGAATAGTGGATAGGGACAGAGTGGCCTGCGGGTAATAACAAAGTACCCCTATTTTTGGCATCACTTCATATTCTACGTATAAACTCAGATCAAATCCCTTTAGAGACATTAATACCTTATAATACTTCAATAAAGTAATTTAACCCGCCGAGTGAATATAAATAGTATGGCATTTATGGTACATTAAATTTAGTCGATAATTCTGCAACCATGCAAAATTTATAAAATATTAATATTATTATTAGACCCTTAATAATCAAAGAACAGTGTGATCTAAGAATGCAGTATAGCCTTTCTGCTCCATAGAGGTCGTGTATAGCATAGACTTCAGAACTGAAATAAGTGTATCAAGTTTGTAAAATATTACTGCAATATACTTTACAAGGACGTGATTGTCCTGCAGAGAAAGTCCGACGGGAACTGGAGCAGTTTAATGTAGGATACGTGTAGCAGACAAATTGATTTCCGATCCCCCCCCCTCCTGACAGCTTGTGTTTCACAAAAGTTATTATCACTCGTTCCTTTCTTTATGTTTAGTTTTTTTATTACAATAGAAATTTGGTATCTCATGAAACAAATTCCAAAAAACTAGTTTTTAACAAATCAGAGCTAATTACAAATATATCGTTTTAGAGAGTAAAGACGTAAACAGTAAGAGCCTTTGAATGTGGTAGAAAAATAATTTGAAAATAGTAGACTATCAGCCGGTAAACTTTAAAAAAAAATCCATGTAATATTTATGAACGTTTAATTGTGGAAGTTATGTTCTGTAAAAAATATTTCTAAATATTGACATGAGTATAGTAAGGCCGAAACTGGGGCTTACGAATGGTAGCTGTAGTGTCCATGCTTGGGAAATGAAGTTAAGTATTTACAATTAACAATGTTTAATTTAAGGTTTTTGTACATTTACGTATGGTATCCAAGACTATACTAAAAATATTACCATGCAACGTAAAGAATTTTACATTGAAAACAACGATTGGAATATTAGTGTAACAGTGTGCAATTATGTCACGTAATATTGTTTTCACAGTGAATATTTAGATCCGGCTTTATAACTTTCATTTTCTTCTCTAAATATGTCAATATTGTAAAAGTATTGATTAATAGGTTGAATACCCTATACAAATGGTTGAGTTATAGTTTTTTTCACTATTTATTAAGAATAAAGTACATGTAACATATTCTTAATTTTTCAGGCTTTACATAGGCCATAATAATATAAATTTAATAGCCGGACTTTAATCGTTCCTTTGCCACCACACTACATGGGTTAACAAATATAACTTTAAATTAGAACACAAAAAAATTATGTAATTATTATCGAGCATGCGGACCTTTCATTCCCTGACCTACAGCCTAGTTGGTTTAAAGGTTGAATGCTCCAACGGTACTCTAACAAAACCTACTCAAGATGTTTTCCAAACTTTTAATCTGACATTTTGCCTATTCTCACATTTTCTTATAATATTTATAGTACCAAATTCATTGTGACCTTTTCCATGCAATTTAAAATTTTCTAGCCATAAGGTTTTAGTTTGATGCCATCACTTGGTTCAAAAAAACTTATAACCAATGCTGAGTAATACAAATATAAGACGTTTACACTAATAAACTACCAAATATGCCAATAGACTAAAAAGTGTGGCAGTGGATTAAACAGTGTGAATTGAAATTATAAATAGCACCTAGTAGACTGGTTTAGTCATTAAGTCTAGACTGGCGAGAATGAGCCCGAGCAATGTCACTGCACAGCACCAAGAGCTCTAACAACACGTCACACACGAACTAGTGAAGGTGGAACAGCATCAGAGTTGCTGGACAGTTTTCAAACTAGAACTTTCCCTCCCAGGCCAGAAATTTCACAGTTTAAAAAATGTATTATTGTGTGAAAGCACAGAATACCCAATCCGAATATACTAGGTACCATCAAAATTGAAGGGCCTAAACCCACTGCTTTCGTAAGAAATCGTTGCTTCATGTAATCATGTTTTGTTGGAATCAGACTTCAGTTTTATGATCGACTCTTAACATCGTTATTTCATGAGTTTTAAACTGCCCTTACATAAAAATGTTCCCGAAACTGGATTTGTTAAAAATATTTCAACCATAAATAAATGCCTCGTAAAAATTGCAAATTGCAACTTAGTTAAAAAAAGCATTGGAATTGAGCTTGGTTTAATGCTTCTACATTATATTTTAAAATCGGAACATCCCATCCCTTGAACTTGGGACCAAGACATGTAAAGGTTGGGGGCAGATTACTCTTCGGCAAAAATTCAAAACAGTGATGTGGAACACTCTCTCTCATCTTTACTATCATTCCTTAGATTAAGGTATACGTCATTAAATATCTGGAACATATAACGAAAGCAATAAGTGTCAGTTCATTACTACTTTTTCTATCATTAGGCTTCATCCCTTCTTATTGTACAGCAATTACAACTTACCTTGGAATTAAACCTTAAAATGTTAAGTTATTATTTTAATAAACAACAGGCTCTCAGAACATTTAAATATAAGATTGATCTATCTTGGAACTGAGATTTTCTTTGGAAACAGTTTAGTGTTTCGAATAAACTGGGTACCAAGATTAAATAATTACGCCAACTGTAAGGAATGTGCAATAACAAGTAACCTAGACCAGTGCTTGATCGCTCACCAATGCCGTAGTAAGACTTATGCCGGTCAAGTTTGATTGAGTATGTCTATATATATAAAAATGAATGTTTATGTGTTTGTCATTTATGGAATCGTGAAATATTTGACCGATCATTAAGAAAATTTGTATGTATATGTATTTTTTTCTCGGAGAAGGTTTATATGATATGCCCATTGAATTAACTCGCCAATAGGCGGCGTTGCAAAAGATAACAGTTTTAAAAGCACCTGCACAATATAAACTGCAATTACGAGACAGTTACGTATATTAAATAGCCAAACAGTATTTGAAGGCACTAAGTTATGATACATCTTTGTCTTTAAGATGAATTTCTGGTTGAACTTAAAGCATGAATTTTAGACCACTTTATAATATAGTACATGTACATGTAAAATGTATATAAACATACACTTTTGATAGATTTTATTGATCATAGGAACAAGACAAACTCTACATTGGCACTGGAAATATAATTCACTTGAACCAGAAGTGCTCATATACGGGCAAAGGTTACCAAAAGCGTGCGAAACCACGGGAAACAGCTAGTAACCTATAAAATCTCTTTAAAGTTTGTTAAGAATATAGCCTAGAAGTTTTGACAAAGTATTATGTCCTACGGAGTTGCTCTCTTGGGTCATCTTAGTCAGAATAAAAAACATTTACTTTGTATTTACGACATAATGTAAAATTGTATTTCACCCCAGTAAAATTTAGAAAAAATGTATTTAGTTTTAGTGCTTCCAGACAAACAGTGTAACTAACGCTGGCATATTTTTTTGTATTTTTGGGGCTAGGTGATTAAATTAACTATTCAGTACATAATTTTTGTAACTAGATAAATAAATTCCAGCAGAAAATATTCGTTGAGGGAAATTTCTTCAAGACGCCTAATGTTACTATTGGTATGCAAATGTTATAGACATAGTAAAACAATATGGGTGCGATTCTAAGCTACTTTTATACGAAATAATAGATTAAGCTGACCACTTAAATTTTATTAGCACAAAAAATATTGTGTTTAGAAATTTAATAAACTGAGTAAACAGAAACTGTTGTGTTGCAAACTGAGCACAAAGAAACTGAAAACAGCAGCGGAACTGCCTTTGTTCGATAGACCGCAAAGAGGTCAATACTAAAGAAAAGATATTGCGAAACGGCAAAATGTAACTCAACCTTAAATGCAGGGGAAGGGGGGGTGACCCTGTAAACTGTATATGTCTTGAACGGTTCTCCGGTTTTCTTCAGAAAATCATTTCTTATTGTTGTATTGCTTTCTTGCCCCGTGTTGTTTTTGTATTTTTCCGATCCAACAACACTTCTGAAGTTTTGCAACTATTTCAAGGAATTTAAGCAAATAATATGTTTTTCGAATTCCGATTTTGGTTGTTTTCATTAGCCACAACACGCTCTGTTATAAAAAAAGTATGGTAAAAATAAATAAAGGAAAATATGATTTTGTTTACTATTTATCAATTGTAGGCAGTTTCCGTTAAAAGTCTATTGACGTTATTTTTCTACATATTCTATTTAACTTCACGAAAAAGTGTAACCAAATGTCACATTAGACTTTGGAGAGCTCTTCATAACATACATATGGTGATAATATATATTATATAAAAAAGATCTAATTTTTCACTATTTAAATTGTACCATTTCCATTCATTGTGATTAGAACTTAAAATTGTTTCAACTAAATTTAATGTACAGAGTGAACTACAAACCATAAGGTTTAGAATTCGTAATACTGATAATTTAACATCGTCCCTAACTAACTAAGTTCTTTACTGTCAAAAACACAAAGAGTAAATTGCATGAAAGAACGTTGAGTTAAATCCCTTAATATGGTTAGTGCTAGTTAGTAGTCCATTTCGCAGTAATTGGAACTGACATCAACTGTGCTTCGTTACTTCCCGCGACTGTGTCTGGGCCTATCCACATTTTAAACACCAGAGTAATTTTGCTTTAAAGTCATTGGAGATTTGTACTACAGGCACTAATAAGAAACTGTAGTGACCTGATAACAGGTTAGTCTGAAAAAGCTACAAACTTTTTATCTAATTAATGTAATCAGCCAATTCACTACTCAATTTTCGTTCAATATGGTGTCTTTTTAAATAAAACATACTCCGTTATTTATGGACCTAAACAAAATTAAAATGGTGTTTTTATTTCATACAATATTGCCTAAACGTTTAGTTATGAAACATTGTTTTTTTTCTTACGTTATTTAAAATATTGAGTACCAGGAAATTCCATTAGAAATACATTATTAACAATTCTGGTGGAACAAATCTAGCTACTTATCCGACTGTTTTTACGGTTTAACAGCCACCACATGGAAATGGAATGGCTTAAAAATCTGTTTAATTATAAGGCCAAGATAATTATAGTACTATAGTAGTAGTACTGTAAGTAATAAGGCCAAGATAATTATTCCAAATTTATGCACATTGAAGGGATCTGGGAACTAGATAGATAGATATAAAGGGAACATTATATACGCAAAGTTATTCGAGATAACAAAGGCAAAATATTTACGTGTTTACGTTAATTTTTTATTGCGTCGTTTACAAGGTATGCTCAAAAACTAGCTTTGCTCAAAATCTTCAAACTCTCACAGCTTTCTTATTCGTAGCTATAATGAAGTAAGTTTTGTACCTGAATTCTGCATAAAATATTTTCTAGTTTTTAAACATAATAATGAAGTCTTTCAAGACCAGGAAGCAGGTGTAGAGTTTAAGGCAACTTATTTAATGCAACCCGCCTATTTTCCTCAATCATACAACAGAATTTATATCTAAAATACCAAATACATCCTAGTGGGTTTACTAAAATAATCACAAAACCCCGTTTATTATGGTTGTTGCAAGATAATGTTTCTACCATTCGGATGGTTGATGACCTGACAGATATTTCATAGCAAACTGTGATGGAAATAGACATCATCTGATAGGCTCAGTCTAAAAATTACTTTTACTTACATTTTGGGACAGATTATGAAAATAAGAAATCAGAAAATAATAATGAAGAAATTTAATACTTTGGCTTCAACTATCTTCAATAACAAAACAATGCTTATAGGGTTATAAAAACATAATAGATATACACATAAAATGAAAATACATAATCAATGAAGTAAATTGGTTAGAATAGTTTATTTGATTTTATAATTTATATATATATATATATATATATATATATATATATATATATATATATATATTATATATACATTAATTAAACTTCTATAATTCGCAATAGCCTAATTTAGTTTCAATAAACATGGAATCGCAAAAAGTACTTGGTCCGCCGGGACTCGAACCCGGATCTCTCACTTGCCGGGTGAATGTGCTACTATTACACCACAGAGCCCCTAATTTTTACGGTTCAATTATTTTGTATTTGGCCGTATCCGTCACATATGATTTTAAATAACCAAACTAACATATGATCGGAAAAAAATACCTGTCAAATGACTTTTATTTACATTCATTGCATTTGTATAAGTGGCAATAGCCTAATTTAATTTCAATAAACATGGAATCACAAAAAGTACTTGGTCCGCCGGGACTCGAACCCGGATCTCTCACTTGCCAGGTGAATGTGCTCTTATTACACCACAGAGCCCTTACTTTTTACGATTCAATTATTGTTTATTTGTCCTTTCCTTTCACATATATGTTTAAATAACCAATCCAAAACAATATTATCAAAATTGGCGCCTCTTGAAAAGTATTTAAAATCATATAACAAAACCCATATAGTAAGAAAACTACAGGATACCACTTATTTGAGCAATGTCCGTACAATTTTAACCTGAAATAGTCCAACAAAATCCGTCAAGGAATAAGCGAGCAAGGCCATTTTAAAGATTCGCTTTCACTCAATTTCTATTATTCTGTCTATTTGTGTATTGTTTGTCTTTCGTATTGTAATCAGACAGGTGTATTACAGTTAATTTTGCTTACATGAATTTATCAACAACTTTGCTTATTTAAAATGGTATTAGGTATGCATAAAACATAGGACAGTGGAAAAAAGTCTGACGCTGTTGTGAAAATTATTTGTCATTTAAATGGTTGTCAAATACTTGTAAAAATTATTTTTTTTAATACTAAAATGTTTTTGAAAAATTTCACCACAATTTAAAAAATCATTTTTATTGTGAGAACATGACGATTACTCATAAGTCATTAAGACAGTTATTTAAAAACGTAAATACTGAAAATAGATAGTACACAATTGATTGCTATTTTAATAAATATATCAGTTTACTCCATTTTTTCCTCATTGCAGTTCTTGTATAATGTAATGCTCAATTCTTATGTAATGTTCATTATATAATGTTAAATGCTCAAGGAGCGATGCAATTAAACAATCACATTTAGTACACCACATCGTAACAACAATGAATGTCAAAGGTGATTATCGGTGGTTACGTCATATTGGTAGCTATAATGAATACTGCTCTCCTTATTAGGAGCTAAGTAGTGAACATATTATGTAACGTCTCATATCTACATAAGAGCTTTTATAGTCTATTAAATTATGAATCATAAGGACAAATAATTATTTGCGTGCCAGAGAAGTAATTTAATGACATCTTTGAATACATAATCCGTGTTGTAAGTAAATTACATTTTAAATTTATTAGTGTATTTAAAACACAGCGTTTCAGGTTTCTGTTACTTTAGTTGAAATATGACACTCCTACCAAAATATTCATAGTGCTGAATTAAAATTATTCCTGTTTTCACATTATAACAGTTGAATAAAATTCGTATTTTCTAATTTAAGCTACTAACATTTTAGAGTTTTAGAGATTTGTTTATTTTATTATAATTTGTTCTGTTTTTTAGTATCTGATATTTTCTATCATAAAATTTTGTTAATCCAGAAATACCTCATTACGTTAGTATTTCGTTTTTGTTCTGTGTTAATGTAGTATGATATAAAAGAAGAAGACATATTAAAATGGCATATGCAATAACACTTGTAATAATTAAGGCTTTAGATTTATGAACATATCAAGTCACAATTTCAAACGTGAGGGTAAAAATCACTTTTATTAATTCATTCAAACTATCACTAATAAAACAAACTATTTTATTAGATGGAATTTATAGAGCATATAAGGACACGAACTTACATAATAGATCAATGTTTCTTTTACTTTTGTTGAAATATGAAACTCATATCAAAATATTCATAGTACTAAATTAAAATAAATCGTGTTTTCTCATCATAACAAATAAATAAAATTTGTATTTTCTAATTTTTGCTACTAACATTTTAGAGGTTTACAGATAGGTTTATTTTTATAATCAATTTTTGTGTACATTTTAAGTGCTTAATATTTTATACCATGAAATTTAATTGCTTATCCAGAAATATCTCATCACGTAAATTTTTGTTGTTCTGTATTATTTATTATGACAATAAAAAAACAATACATATTAAAATGACCACTGCAACAACACTAATAACTAAATTTTTGGTTTCATGTATATACCCAAGTCACAATTTCAAACACAGGGGTAAAAGTCACTTTTATTAAGGCATTCAAAATATTACTATGTTATAAGACGTAATTTACATAAAATACAGTGACAAGTACTTACAGAAGAATATTAACTCATTAGTAATGATTTGTATTTCAACTAATCAACCAATAAATATTCGTTGTAAGCTACCTATCTATCATAGGCGTTACAGAACTCTGGCTAAGTTTCAGGACGAGTGAGAAACCTTTGAACCAACCCAGCAGCAGAATATTGAAGAAATATCACTTGCTGGAAATAAGATTCATCGGAATCGAAGGTACTCCATAAGTCACTGCAGGATGTGGAGGAGTAAAACAACTTTAACTCAGTTACTCAGGCTGTTGTAAAGTTAAGTTATTCACCAATACTTTTAACGCCACCACCGATAATGTAAAGATTTATGTAGTGTAAGGGACGATATATTTCAGTTCTCGTGGGAACTCCTTCCGCTTCAGGAGCTCAGATATCACAGCGCCACCCTTCTTTATTCTATACTCCCGACTTGATGTAGCTTCGTCACTCTACCACACGTGTTCCTCGTGTATCATGACGTGTAAATCCCCCTTTATTCATCTATATTTCCTAATTAACTATTATTAAACGATATTCTATCAATTTTGCTCAGTAAATAGTCCATCATATTTAAATATCGTAGTACGTTCATAATTATGCAAATGTATATTTAGCAAAAATATGGTATTGTCATACGTGCTTGGGTTACTTTTTCAAGTTCACGTTCAAGTTCAAAAGTTATTTATTCAGAAAACATAATACAGTCATTTGACAGGTATAATCATCCCAATGCGTGAAGGAAGGCAGTTGGTAATTTACACAAATTATATGAAATATTCTTTTTTTTCCTTAACAACAGACTGCTCACTCTTACATTTAACACTATCAAGTCCTCAAACCATAACAAGATCTACAAAAAATTTGTTCAAGAGGTAATCAATTGTTAACTACTAAATATATTAAAACTAAATAATCTCTAACAAGGTGTCAGGCACTTGTAAAATGAATTCAATCCCAGCAGTCGGTGTTATAGGAATTTAAAGTTATTCACACTTAAAGAGAGTACTTAGTAATTTGATCAATTCAACAAAAGTATATAACAATTCAACAGTCAGTAAACTTTCTAAATAAGAAAATAGATAATAAACTAGATAACACAATTTTTAACACACGAGACAAACTTTAGCGTAACAACTATTATGTGGTGGGATGTTTTTGTAACAGGAAATTAACTTTTTAAATGATACAACATACATACACTATAGTAGATAATAAAGAAAAAAACCTGATAAACAATAATATAATAATAGTAAATAAATAATAAATTAAGCAAATAATTGTTTCTGAATTACTTTGTTATATACAATTAAATAGTATATAAAAAGTCAACTTTGTAAGTAATATGCTACTTAGAGATGACTGGCGTTATTTCGATATCGATATAACTTAACCAATGTTTCAATGGAGCAGTGTAGCGGGTGCGGCGGTTATTGTGAGGTATACGAATCAGGCAACGTCGAGCGTGACTGCTGCTTGGATGGGTGACCGCTGAGCGATCTTGTCCTTGTAAGCAGCCCGCCTGCTTGGTGGTTCGGAAGTCACTTTTAAGCCCTAGATTGTGTTAGAGATGATTTCCTAGTCCTAGCTTCACGAAGTAAAATAATGTATTTTTTAAACGTAAAGTAGCTACAGTGGGAAAGGTTTATTAAAAGTGAAAGGTCTTTTAAGTTCAATTTCAGCCTCCGATAAGTGCAGCGTCTGACATCTGACACTGCTCTGAAAACTTTTCATCTCAAATCATTTTTACTAACATTTAGTCTAAAAGTTAAATGAATATCAAAGCAAAATGATTAATGCTCAACGTAAAATATTTCTAATATCAAAACACATACAATCTACACACATAACAAAACACTAACAACACATAAAACTAATATTGATTAAACGTGCTTTAAGAGTTCATGCCACTGATGATGAAAATTTCCAGTCCACGTAGCTCCTGAACAATTAGATTGAAAAACTCTCAATAGCAAAAATGTCTTATTTTTTAGAGTATAATCTAAAAACAACATAAAATACAGAGTGTTCCATAAAAGATTTTAAAGTTGGCCACCATATTGTAAAATGGTAGCCATCTTCAAAAAATTTGAAATTGTAATCCTGACTGAAACTTAAAATTGAGCAAGTTCCAAATTTAAAGTGTGGTATTATATATATAATAAAACCCGCATCATAATTTTGTACATGACTAAATGATTAACGCAAAAGGACTTCATAAGAGGTGTTTTACGAAGCATGTTTCTTTTGTATTACTGCCTTGTACTTATGGGAAATAAATTCATTTATTCTTTATATCAGCACAATTTCAAAATAACTTAAAAAGATTGTTTTAGCACTCTCATGCACAATTCATGGAGAATATCTCAAAGGGGTTGCTTATGTATGTAATTATGTCAATTGATCCAAATATTTACAAATGGTTCATACTTGCACTTCGATACATTTCAATTCATACATTTCAATAAAAACGGATACTTTCCAAATTGTAAAATAAATTCATATTTACTTACTTTAAGTATTAATGCAAGATTAATAATATATAGAAATAGATTATTCACATTATCATTCCATACATTATATAAGCCATATTCTTTATTGGTTTAACTTTAACAAATCCTGTCACTCGAATGATAAACAAATTTCATTTCTGTCTATGTGGCTGAAGACGTGAAATTTTGCACGAAACTTCAATAATCAACTTAACGCCCATCTGTGTAAATGAATTATCAACTCTATTTATTTCATTTAAGCTATATAATGTTCGATGATGATAAAAACTGCTGAGTAAATAGTTTATTATAAACTGAGAAAATTCATATTACATTTTAACATGTGAAGAAATAATATAATAGTACCCTAATGGAATCAGCTGTTTACCTGGAATTTTGTATGCAACCTCAGCGAAGCCCGTTACGCTAAACGTGGTAGGGCGTAATTTTATCTTTATATAGTGTGAATTAGGATTTTTAATTGTTGCAAGGAGCAGGGTTATAATTACACTAAGAAATAAGATTTGTTCAGTGAAAAATACGGTGTTATACTCATATGTCTAAATAGTTTGACGAATATAAGGGTGCCAAATATTTTAAAGTTTGTCAGAAATGGTAATGATATTTCCGTGGTATAGGATTGTGTACTGCTAGTTCATATTCAATATCCTCTATAAAATATAACACGGGGCAGAGAGACTTTTCACCATACCGTGAAAATATAACTCAATAATATGCCATAAAAACTCATTAGGGGTGGTTTAGTATATCGCTAAAACGATATTCGTGTACGTCGAAGGGTTGGGTCAAAAGAGCATTTCCACATGAGGTAGATTGGAAATCGATGTCCCTTTTAGTCCTGATCCATATCAGCGGCATATTGACTGGTCCTGCATCCGATAACATATCGTGCAAACAACGCAAACTCCGCTCTGGCTAAAGCTTTCTGTTCGTGTGTGTCCTAGGGAAATAGCAGCAGTTTTACATTAAAAATACTGAGTTGGACTTATCCATCGAGATAAATGATTTTATTATTTTATACTGACTAAACACCCAACGTAAAAAATCAATTTTATTTATCAGAGTACGTAATTACGTTAAAATTCCAGAAAATAAGCGGAATAATGTAAAAAATGGATCGTTAGTTACGGAACTGCCTGACTACTTTATATAACGGGCAGTGAGTATACATATTGAAAAAGTAAATTTCCTGATTAATAATTTTTTTTTAATAAAGTAGGACACTAACATGAAAAGTTTTTCTATTTTCCAAGATGTTTCTACACATTTTAGTAGTATTTTGTACTTTTCATATATTAAAATTGTTACTAACTTCTCAATATTAAAGTAATAATTATTTATTATTATTATCGTATATATTAGTTTCTATAATTGGGTCAGTATAATTTTCACAACAATCTCTTATTTCCGTAATCATTGTTTCATATTCATTGTAATTATATTGGAAAAATTAAATTTTGTGTTTATGATAAATGAATTAAGAGATAAAAACTATGGAATATATATATTCCATATATATTATATATATATATATATATATATATATATATATATACAGGGTGCGGCAAAAAGATCTGATGTATTTAAAATTAAAAAAACAAAAAAATTAAAAGTGATAAAAAGTATTTTATTGGTTATTACATAAGGGTGTTGATGAACATTAATGGAAATAACATCAGTACAACTTATTTTACACATTTAAGACCTGAAGATAACGTCCTTCGAATTATGTCCTTCTTTGGCCAAGCATTCTTCAAGTCTTGCACTGAAGCTGTGGAACACCTTCTCTAACATTGCAGGAGGCAGGTTTGCAATTTCTTGGCTTATGGCTTCTTTTAGTTCGACCAGTGTGCGGGGTTTGTTTTTGAATACTCTTGCGAAAGTTCTGTTTATTGATATAACCATCCAGATGAAATTGTGCCTCGTCGCTCATCATGACAATTTTGTCATCAGTCGCCAAATCAATCATTGTTTCTGCAAAAGCTTGCCGATGTGCATAGTCAGTAGGCTTCAATTGCTGGGCGATTGCCATCTTGTATGGGTGGAAATGCAGATCAAAACGCAGTATTCGTCGTACCGCGCGGTCAGACATGCGTAAAGCAGCAGCTTGTTTACGGGCCGGCCGCCGAGGACTGGCTTCCACCGCTTCTCTCACTCGATCGATATTCTCTGGTGTCCGGGCTGACTTTGGACGTCCAGTCGACTTACGTTTTAAGGCTGAACCGGTAGCTCTGAAGTTACTTACCCATAACATAATCGTGTTACGAGTTGGGACTCTTCCTCTGGGACCAACATTAAAACATCTACGGAACTGCCGCTGAACAGCAACGCAGGAATCGCCACTTTTAAAAAACGCCTCGAGAACGAACACACGATGCTCAGGCGATCACTGCTCCATGGCTACTGAAAATTTCCACATGTAGGCTCCCGAACGCGCTTATCCCCCCCCCCACCCCCACCACTTACTCGATCTACAGTACGGTGGCGAAAACCGTCAGATCATTTTGCCGCACCCTGCACCCTAGGTATATATATATATATATATATATAATGAACGCAGCATGTATTGTTGTTCCATATATCTTTGTACTTTTGTTTTTATACTTTGACATTGTTGAACTTAATTTATCTCTCAAAAGGTTCACCGCTTCTTCAGCAAAAATTTTAACTCTGTTTAATCACATTACGTAATTCATTTTTTAGCTATAGGTAAGGCCCAATTTGATTGAGAAAAGGTTATAATTATAATCAGCAGACAAACTAATTTTCTTCCAGGATTATTGTTTTTGCCTTATGCAAGACATATCCATAGCCCGCCAAAAGATGTAATCAATTCAACAAGGAGAGACAGTAACCTCTCACTAGCACGCTTAGATAGCCACCGTACTGAACGGAGAAACGTACTGACATTAAAATGACCGCGATAGTGCCGCCCCTATCGGCTACAGAGAGAACATGCGTGATGCGTGACGTTCCGTGACGCGAAACGAAAGTTTACTCATGTGTAAAGCATACAGCCATGGTCCGCAAAAAGAAGTATTCACTTCAAAAATTACTATCAAATATGACATTACTTTTTTAAACCCCCTGCTTAGTTCAAATAAAATATTTATTTGTAACAACTAACAGTTATACATTTGTATTGCTCATCTACTGATAGGCTTTTATATTTTAAAGTATAAGTCACGACAGAAAGCAATCACTCTTCTTGCACTATACAGCATTAATAAGTCACTGGTGTCAACAGTACGTTAGTTATAATACAATACAAGTCTTACCTTTGTATTAGAAGCAGGAGTCAGTTCATATTGATCTGTAAAAAAATGAATTTATAAAAATGTGAAACTACATAGTCTTGTTATAAATAGTTATAACGGTAGTATACGCTATTGTTGACTACATAAATTCCTTAAAGAAACTGAAGGGATAAAACAGTTTGAACTTCGTAGTAGGCTCTATAATATTTTTCTAAACGCCAAATAGTGGGAAGTCGAATAAATCAGCAGATACTTCTGGCATTCACAAATTTGGACGTTGAGAACGAAAGGAGGTTTACGTTTAAATGTTCAAAAGTTAAAAATGTAAATCAACCTTTCAGGAATGGAGGTGTTTAGACGGCCTGTAAGGAAATGATATTGGAAAACCATTTTCATCTCTCCCCACACTTCTCGTATCTAACTTGCTATTAGAGTGCCATTGTATTTCTGTTGTTAAATCATAATCGAAAGAAAATTCTGTATCAGCCCATTTCTTGTGGCACGAAACTCTTTTGGAAGCGAAACCCATATGTTTACATTATTTAAAAAAACTATTATTTACGGTTCTAGGTGATAATCAGATGATGGAGATAATTTTATGGCATGAATTTTATTTTTGTGTATTGTCACATAATATTTAATCATGTTAAATGCAAAACAAACAATAACGCCGACCATGTAAAGTAAAGGTAATGATTTCTACAAAGATCAGACATAGCTGTGCATTTATATTTATATATTGTACCCAATTCAACATAGTGTTTTAATATCTTTTAGAAAATTGCTAAAAATATATTTTATAAGTGGAAATCCTGAAAACAATTTACACATATAAACGATCCTGAAACAAAAACATGCCACATTTTAAGGAAACTTAAATACAAATCTATTACATATTTACATATACAAGATATTTAATACAAAATATACATATTACATGTTAAAAGATTTATTTGGTGTTGGGGTGCAATGTAAATTTGCAAAAATGCAATAAAATATTATTTAATTTGCTATTTTCCTCATTGAATTAAACTGTGCTCCAGATATATGAAGATATATTTAATGTGTTTTTGGATACCGATCGTTAGATTTGAACAAAATTTTGTTAATTTTTAGTCCCTAAAAACAATACAGTATAAGGTTTTCTTGCTATAATCTTTCTATAAATACTTCATTTTTTATTTTAACATGTTCATTTTTACCGTTAGTTTAAAATGAGTACATTTTAAAGTATAAAATGTTTACATTTGGGATATATGTATCATAAAAACTTAGAAATAATAACATAACTCGATAATAGAAATGAAGAACTACTTGAGTGTTATTTTTTATTATATTTAATAATTTTTCTTAACGTGAGATTAAATTAATTTATAATACTCAGTATATGATATGTATGTGGTAAAAAATATAGTGAGTTAACATTTAACTTCTTCTAATACAAAAGAACCTTTTTACTAATATTATGAATAATTTATTGTCTATAGGAACAAAAATACTACGATTTATTCATAAATTTAAACTGATAATGTAACGTAGATTTATAGGTATTCATAAATCTAAAAATACCACATATCATTAGCGAAGTAAACACTGCATAATACGGTCCTATGTTCAGAATGTAGCATAAGTAAAAAGCTATTTTCATTTAGTAATTTTAAAATATATTATTAAAACAGTATTTATTTGTCATATTACAGAATAATAAAGTTCTAAATTATTCTAATCTTTATAAAACATTTGTTTGTTCAATACAAATAAAGATTACACCATATCTCACGACGTGTAGTATAGACCTGAAATGTAATCCCTGACCTGTGCTGTTTTCTTGTGAAGGAATGCATTAATTTCGATATAGTGTAGGTTCCAAAAATCGACAACAATAAAATGATTAGTTTTTGTTTATTTTTTTATTTTTCTATTCTTTTCCTTTTTTATAGCTCTTAAAATAATGTTTCTTGCGCACTCTTTAAGCTCATCCCGTATGTTGTCTTACGTCTTATAGCCATAAAACTTCATATACTAGAATTTGTTGCATCTTTGTCATGTCGTTCCTTTATCATAACTTATTAAATTATTACTTTTTACACTGCTTGAATTTAGTTAATATGCATCCAAACAGAATATGTTTACTATTATTTATTTTTAGTTATCTTTTTGCAAACTCAAGTGAAGATGGACTCGGTTCTCACACACAGGCTTTTGCCCATGTGGGTACCTTCTCGTGTATATTATTATCACTATATTTGTATTATATGTAAATGAGATAAATAAATGAAAATGAAATGAAATCTTTAAGTACAACATAGATATAGCATCAATAAAAGTGTATATGAATAATAAAAGGTAAGTTGAATAGAATTATAATATTTTCTAAAAAAAATAAATTTGAATTTAATTACAAATTAGGCTCTAGAAAGCAATGTACACGCGTACTTATACCTGATGATCCACCTTTTAAATAAAATTATTGTATCGTTTCAGATAAGGGTACTAACTAGAGCAATGGATCTAAACAGAAAGTCCGTCAAGGGCTGTACCAGTTTAATGTAGGATACGTGTAACAGACAAATTGATTTCCGATCTCCCAGTCCTGCCAGCTTGTGTTTAGCAGGACCTCTCCCCTTCCCTGTACATAGCCTTCCATCCTTTAGTTTACCTTGCGTTAATTCTACAGTAAAAGTTACGGTACAAGTAAGTTCGAAACCTGATTCTTCTTCTTTCTAATAATCGAATTCGACTGCCCTGTACCACTCAACCAGATCTGTATACTGTAAAATAACCTAAATTTGGTTCGGAAGTCACGATGTTAAGTCTTTCGTCCTCAGGTTAATTGGTTCATGATTCTTAACTTCGCCTGGAAAAAAGGACATTCTTTACTTTACTTTACCAAAAATAACCAATTTTTTGAAATTTGAAAGGAAGAATTTGAAAAATGTTTTAGCTTATTATAAGCAAACACATTTTTTCGTAATTCTTTATTTTATTTTCTATATTTATGTATAAATGGGTATTACTATCTCAAAATATTCTCATAAATCGTCAATTCTATTATGGTTTACGAGTATATGTGTAAATATTAGCTTAAAAAGATAGTAGAATAATATATTTCGCTTTTTGTAGAAATTTGGTTCTATAAAAATTGGTTTATTAAACCCACAGACATAATCACGTTGAGTTTGTTTTACCTAACATATTTTGTCACTCGTAACACGAAATAACCACAGTAAATGCATACATTATACAAGTTATGATCATGGCGTGGTAAATTATGTGTAAAATCATAAATATGCAAGGACCCAAATATCTGGATATTATGGTTATTTCCTGTCCAAACTTCACGTCATGCAACCCCTCCCTAGGTTAACCTTTTATTTCAATTACATTTTTAGAAGTTTAATTTTATGGCAAATATATTTTTCCTTTCTTTAGTCTTAGGATTCATTCCCGAATTCGATGAAACTCGAACAAAATGTTGTATAGTAACTCGTTCTCACGCACAGGATTTTATACCACACGTATAAATAGTTCTATAATCTAAAATAAGTGTGAATAAATATGACAGTAAACTTTAAATAACCAATCACGTAAGTTATATATTAAAATAACATGAATAATTTGTTGTATATCTGTTTTACGTTTTTAGAGGATAAATAAATGCAATTTGGTTTGTTTAACCCTCTAATATTACCATGTTATGGAAAGTGTTCCATGATACAGTATTACATAATGATATTGCATTATTAAATTTCAATAATGTTTAATATAAATACTGATATTCAAAATTAAGTATATATATATATATATATATATATATATATATATATATATATATATATATAGATTACCAGCAGATGCTAGTGAACTCCATAAGAGATTGAGAACATTCCAGGATGTATAAATTAGAGTGGAATGTACGAAATACGGTAATAAAAGGAAAGGAAGATATCGTAGGCTGAATTGTTGTTTTCTTTGTAGACGTAACGAAGTTTTCTCAAGATCCAATTCAGTAAGCCCATAAAAGAGGTGCTCTGACAGCCTGAATATCAAACCCATTGAGACTGAGATTTCCGTAAAGAGTTATTTGAAAAGGGCGATATGGAACTGAAACCGGTTGATCTATAGAACGACTTAATATCCATCTAAATTGTTTCACTTTCTTTAAAATAAGCATTCTATCAATGAGTATATTTAAACCTGTTACTCGGATCGGGTTAATTTGTAAAGTAACGTAACTTTGTATTATAGGCATATATTTAATGTCAATTTATAACAATCCTTTTACAATCCATACTTACGTCAAACTGAGCGTGGTGCATTTCCATTACCAAGGCTGAATTTGGTTGCATAAAGGTTGTATTTATGTACATGCCCAAACTTGGTTGGTGGGGCTTGTCTACCAAGTAGAACAAGTATTATTTAAGCTGTATTCGAGGCTTAGCAGGCTTACTTACGTAGATGCTGTCTTGAAGTAATGACTTTCTAAGGAGCCCTATTCCATACGGCCCTTTTTTATTAGTAGACCTTGTTATAAATAATGTTATAAAGTGTCCGACCACTATATCTCTCTTCTAGTTGTCTAGTTACTTCCTTGAGTGTAACCGTTGTAGCATATCAGCTTTATTATGTTAACATTTACAAATTTAAAACAGTTTCCAACATGTATTATAAACTCCATACACTCAATATAATCAATTAAAGAAGCTAAAATATCGTTTACTGGCAATCGATTGCAAATCAACCCCAGAAGGGGTCAACGATGATTGTTTTTGCCAACACGATCTAAAATTTACTTATATGGGCAACCCCACGGTTGTTCATGAGTGTATCATCGCTAACCACAATTATCAAGATTCAACGGTATAAAGTGCTGGTAAATTTGTTTAGTGTACTTTGGATGATAACTGCTGGAGTGGTGGAGGCTCTAAAGTCTAAACATGGAGTATTATTCCCCTGCGGGCATTGACTGGAGCAGACTGAAAAAAAAGCTAGTCTCCCCTTTTTTCAAGGTGACTAACTTAAGGTACCCGCTATCCCTCCTCATGATCTAGTAATGAGGCAGGTCCTACATCCAACCATACCCTTCCTGTATATTCTGTCAATCCGGAAGCCTTGCAATGGTTCTTTTGAAACTAATTTCAATGAGGGGTTTTCTTCATCACAAAGTGTAAAGTATGAAAGTGACAAAATGCCTTGGTAACTAGCCATTTACCCTGTTGCTAAGTAAAGTATACATGATGCTGTTGCTAAGGCAGTATGTACATGCTAAGAATCGAAATTTTCTCTTCAAAATTTTAATTTATAGGAATGGGTTAAAAGGTAATTTTGAAAAGATATTTAATAAAGATGACTAACTCAAATTTGTCTTGCCAGTATAAATAACTATTGTTGTTGTTTTATTAGGTTCTATACAGTTAGTATAAAAGAAATATATTTCAACTTTTCTGCTTGAGCAAAACTAAACCGTTTATGTCGCTAGGATACTTGGTAATTCAGTAAGTATAGTTTTGAAAATCACAAATGATACATCAAGTCAATGAGAGTAAAGCCACGAATTACAGCCAGTTAATCATGAAAAGACACATATTACTGTGAATGAAGTCTATGATATCATAATAAAAGCTAAGATAGTATTCCCCTTTCTGGAGAAACTATTAAATAATATTTAGAGAATAATTGTTATCATAATATAATATTTTTGCGGGTAACTCAAATGTGTTATCAAAACATGGTGTTATCAAAACGAATTATACGGAGAAAATGTCCTGATCCTTATTTTCTTCTTTATCAAGCGCCTGTTTACCATCAACACGCCCGCCGCAGCAATATATCCTGGGGATAAACCTCCCTCTCCTCCCCTAAAGCTTGCAAGAACCAGGCGACAACCGGCGCCAAAATCTTGATCTCTGTAAAATAATGGCCACCGTCAGATAAGAGATGGTTTCGCCTGTTCCGTCTATTTAGAAGTTTATATTTTTTCCTTAGTATTTTTGAATGGAACTGAAGTTTTGTTTCATAATTTAAAAACAATATTTATCAAGTTAATTAATTTTAAATAACTATAACTCAAATTGCTTAGAAATTTAAGACTATTTTTTGAAATACTAAATAATAATTCTATTTTTTCATTTACCAAATAAATATTTTAATATAAATAACAAATTTACAAATACATAAATAATGTATTTAGTATAAATGGTAACCGGCTTCTCGTAACAGGGACCGCTTGAATTTCTTGTGAAATTTCAAGTTTATAGGTCACTATGTCACATAATGATAAGATATAATTTTAAATAATTTATGTCCAGATTTATTTATTCTTAAATTTTTCTCATTGCCATTACAGGTATAAAACAAATGTGAAGAGGTTTGATAATGTTCAGCTGAATTCCTTAGAACTACATGCACGATTATCGGCTTGGTGTTACTTACAGAACATAGAAATGGGTCACGGTGAATAAAATTGTTTCAATGATAAATCAAGTTTTATAATTCGTCTACAATATAGCATAGTAAGCGGCACCCCAGCCGTACCGAGAAACAACCACTTTGAAGTTTAATAGCTCTCAGCGTTGGTGTCACGACAAAGGGGCCCAAGTTGGAACAAACAATCGCGACTTCGATTGCGGTTATATGTTCGATACCACACCCAAATAACGGGCGATGCTCCAAGTATTGAGCTTTTCCTTTGACAAAATACGAAAATACATCAGAGCTCACTCAACGATGTATCCTGCACGTCTTGAAATTGTGTCTCAGAAGGTGTTTGTCTTTCATTAGCATATACGGAAATTGTGTCTAAGAGTATATAAATTACTGTTACTGATCAATAAGTAACTTTTTCTTAATGTTTCTCATTCGCTTTGCAAGAGGTTAATTTATAATTAATGTAAAGCTATTATTAAAGTGGTTTATGTTCATATATCCATCTCATTGTGTTTTATGTTTTGCGAATATGTTAGTATATCTTCCTGTATAAATTAAAAATTGTGTTCATTAAAACTAAATAGCCTTAAAAGTACACGGAAGCTCCTGTGAAAGTGTTTATATTGCTCCCTTGTTATCTAGTCGCGTTTTTCTTTCAATTAATATTTAATAGTAATTAACTGTTTACATTGCTATAGCACAGTCTATTATACTATCAGTGGGCTGTGGTACTACTATGAAACTATCGGTTAGGTCGATCTTAACTTGGGTTTAACGTAAGACATAAATAATGCACATCTTTCCTCAATGTAAGGTTTTTATAATAATTTTATTAATGTAAAAAGTTACTCTTTACAGCAAATAGGTAAGCTCACATTTAACATTTAACGATAAGTGCTCAACATTTATGAACACCTCCATGCATGAAAGTTATCAGGCAGTACTTCATCTGTTAAATGTGTTTACTCGCGCAAGCTATATAGTTTTACGGACTTATTGTATTTTACTTTGTTCGTTATTATCTTGTTCTATTGCTAACAAAAAAAAACATGTTTTTGCCCTCTGGTGGTAAATTAATATCAGAGTAATTAAAAATTTATAAATTATTGGCTGAGTTTGGCGAAGACTAAAATAAATTGCATTTACGTATCTGTCTGCACGAACTGACCTATAGACCTATAGTTATGCATGAAGCTTAACTTCGGTATGAGAAACAATGAGTTCGATGATGGTGCATGACAAATAATGAGATTTTGCTGAGCATTAGCGAATATTGGTCTAAAGAGTAGCAATGATCGCTGGGAGAAAATAGCCGCATAGAATAATCCGTAAACAAACTTCATACACATGCAATATTCAAACATATAACACATAATACATGTAGTAATTATTAACGTGTAGAAATTATTCCAACACATAATACATTATTTTATAATAAAATGGTATCAATTTTTAACTTTATTATAGAAGTTTATTACTCAAATAGTGACATAAAACCTTACTTAAAAAGAGAATATCTAAAATGTACCATGTACGTAGTAAGCTATGTCGAAAGGTATTATAAGTTTTACATGAAATAAGAGTGAGTGTCATATAGATGCGTCAATTCCTTTCTTTTTTTTTTAAATATCTGTCCGTCTATCTTTCCACAGGACATGAGAGTGGAAATGAGCTATGGATTTGAATTTTTCACGCAACCTCAACGAAAATGGTTGCATTACCTTTAATTACAAAAGCAGATCTATTTATACGTTTCGTGCAAATCTTAATATATGGTAGGGCAAATCGTCAATGCAGCAAGTTTTCGTAGATAAAATTCTCCTTAAAAATGGGAAGTCACTAAGTGCTGCTAAAAATGTACTATTTGTAGCTGCTCGAAAACGTTACTCATTCCGTTACTCGTTAGGTTGTAAGTGTTTAATTTAGACTTCTAAAACTATTGTCCTGCCATGTCGTGCTCGGTTAAGATAAAGACCTCTAGTTTGCGTAATTACTTTTTTTACTTTAATTACTCTTTTATCGGAACTTTCAAAATGTGGGTTTCACTCGATGGGGCTTTAATTTGATATTTTTGTGTTGCTCAAATATTTACCCGGTTTTGGACTTATGAACGACATAGTAATTATGCCCAAAAGGTGTTTTATAACATGGTATGTTTCTTGTTTGATCCGTTACAAAATTAACTGTCCAGACTTGTTATTAACCCTGTATACAGAGATTCTCTAATCGATTTTTAAGCAGCACTGGCTAAAAGTTATAGAGACTCTACAAAACAGGCAAACTTCACAGAAGCTGATGTAAAGTCGTAGGAGACGTTTCTGAAATACAAAAGCACTAAAATCTTTAAGAGGGTTTTGATATTTTTATACAATCTAACATTTTTTAAATTCAAAAGAGATGAGCGCTTAATAAAAACCACTAAAGTTCATTGTTAAAGGGGTGTTTACAGTCGAACTAATATTGAGTGCGACGTTTTTATTAAACAAAGCACAAGCCGTATCAAATAATCTTAAGACCATCGAGTATTCATTAGGCAACTAGTATTCAACTTATTTCTCTTCAAGTACTTACTAAGAAAAAAGTACTGTTTCACATTTTTATCTTTATTCAGTGATAAATAGGATGACCTTTTTACGCAATAGATCTGTTTTGTGTACACCATAAAGATTAAAACTATTTACGTATCAAAATCTTAGAATTAAAATCAGTCTCAAAGGCGTAGTTTACTGATCTAACGTAATAAATAATACTTCCCTCGAGGGATCGTCATAAATTACAATACACAAGGCGCTGACTCCAAAAACACGATCATAACTCTGGAAAGTTTACGAAGACCGTCTATTGTGCGCATTTTCACTGGCAAGATATCCACAAACTACTAGCTCACTTACAGAATAATTACGTTATGCATAGTATTAGTTACGCGTAAATAAACACGTTAACAACATGCATAGACTTTGAAAATATACTGTAACCGGAGAACTGATAGATGTGTTAACGGTAAATACCATTACTGATAGAACTAATAACAATAACTATCCACAAATGAAGACTTCCATTGATATAAAAAAAGTGTTACGTTTACTTTGCTTTAACTATTTTAGATTTTTATCTATTCTGTATCATATTACCAAAAACTTAATGAGAGATTTAACTTGTAACTTTTTATATTATTTTCTGAAGTAAAACTATAGCTAAAGAATGAATGATATTCATTAAACTTTCATGTACCGAATTGAAGAAAATCTCATTTCATTTTATGAAATTGGAAGTCGTTTGTTTACACCTTCGGGCGCCTGTTTCATCGTAAAAAGGAATTCGAGATTCCCGATCTCTTCCTCTTTATTGCATTCTATTTGCCAGAAAATCCAGTTTCAAGAGTAAAGTATATACGACAAATGTGTCATTTTTAAATCCAAAAGAAAGAAGGGCTCCGATAAAAGCGTTTATATTATGGACTTACTGTAAATCTGTAGCAGAACTTCGTTCAGTTAAATCTCGTCTTATCGAATCACAGAAAATAAGGTATTCTCGTAGATACCCTTAAGTTTTAATGGGTGAGATAAGAAAGAATGATTTGTCATATAACCGCTTGTTGGAATTAAATTTAATGATAGTTTTGTAAGTTGTAAAATAAAACATGATTGCGTGAAGATATTTTAAAATATTCTTTTGGTACAGAGAAATGAGCTCAGAAAAGTTGAATTTCAACATTTGTTTGCGTGCATAGATGATTGAATTTTAAAGTACAGATCATTAATATTACAAAGTAACTGTTGAATACCCAGAGTACCAAATATTTAAATATGACTATAATAAAATATTAAAATGGTGTTTTAAAAAATATCACGAATTTGAGAGCTCATCAAATCAATATAATTAAAATATTTTATACGAAATCACAAAATTAATGCTTCCAAAGATATAAGTAGGTACTATGAACTCATACTTTTAGTACTACATAATAATGACACAAGTTGAGCATTATAAGTGTAAACAATCGAAAAGAATTATGTATACAATACTGAGTTTAACTTTAAAATAATTGGTTGCATTTTAATTGTTGAATTTATTTACTAAAATAGTTATTAATTGTATCATTAAAATACACATCTAAATCAGTTTCGTAACAGGAAAAGTATTGGCTTCCTGCTTTGAGTGAAAATAGCATCAAAAGCCTTGGAAGATTGAGAACGCATGATTTTATATTATCTTCTGTTATTTTGTAAACAATCAGGCAAAGAATATCGATATTGAAGCACAAGCAAATTAATCCGAATGCTTTTACATAGATGAGTTAACAACTATTATATACATATTGGTTTTTATAAAAACCAATATATATATATATATATATATATATATATATATATACTTAAATCCATAGCTTTATTTTATGTAAATTTAAGTTATGGAATAAGAACTTGATTTTATTTAAGTTACCTTCCATGTTTTTAGGAAGCTTCACAATTAAATCAATCGCATAAAATATTCCCTTTTGGATTTCCAGTGAGGCGGGAAAGAAGATTTGTTGATATTGGATAACTTCTTGGCTGAATTCGCTTGGAACAAAAGCTGTCTATAAAAGCGGCGGAGTTATGGTTGTGTTTTGCTAGCCTGGGACTCATTATTTTTACTTACAGAATACCACCATTGTAAGATTTAATATAAGTTACGTTTCCGGGAGTACAATGTAC
The DNA here is from genome assembly GCF_021130785.1 of Homalodisca vitripennis. Lineage (NCBI taxonomy): Eukaryota > Metazoa > Arthropoda > Insecta > Hemiptera > Cicadellidae > Homalodisca > Homalodisca vitripennis. Next base: position 21,660,176 of record NC_060210.1, read on the forward strand.
CGTTATTTGATCGCGTTATTATAAATTATAAAAATTACTTGTATTCGGGCAGAATAGTAACTTTAGTGTATAATAGTAATAAGTATCGTTAGTGTCGGATAGAGTAAGTAAGCGTCGTTAATTCATGCAAAACATCGTTATTTGAATGTGCCTAAAAACCGATGCTCAATTTTAATTAGAAATCAAAGAGTATTTACTTCATTTTAAACGTCATATGGAACTCGTAAATGGTAGAAGTTGTGTTAAAAGGCTACCAAAATTTATTGAAGTATCTTAATTAAATTAATGTTACAATATTGTTATAATAATTTTTAAAATTATTTTAATAAATAGTGAAAGGTGAATAGGTTTTTAAAAGATTACTGTTTAATAAATAATACTTATAAACAGAATGGTATTGTAGGTCAGTATATATTTTGGTTGGAATATAATTAGCGTTATATCAATTTATTTATAAAAATATAAAATGAATAAAATTTGTAGCTTATTTTAAACCAATATAAGATTTTTTAATTAGTAAACTTTAACGACAAGTAAATCAATAAAATAAAAAAACAGAGGTTCGTTTAACCCATAACATTTGCGAGTAGATCTTAACTGGAAAAAATTAGGTTAAAAAGGAATCACATGTGGCTATAAGTTTTTATTGTTCAAGACATCGAATAAGTAAGCCACCTTTCTTTAAAAGGCACATGGTTCTAAAATATCACCCGTTTGAAAGCCATTCGTTATTTGTAGTGTAAGTAGCACATTAAATTATAAATCAAGAGTATTGTTAAGAAAATACTATGAGTTGTATAGTTTTAAAATTATAATAATTAATTGTTATATTGTAATGCTTGACTATTTCAGTACGTAAAATTTTACTATATGTTAAGACAACTGGAAGTAAAGGGGAAATGTGATTACGGGTGGATGGAAATCGAACCACTTGCCTCGGAAACGATCAGTGTTCTGCTTTATTGGCAATAACCATATTCTCGACTGTCTTCTCTTCTTATCTAATAATACCTTTTTATACCGTGTGCTGCTCCACTTTCTGCTCGACTGGGGTAAATCGTAACATCAAATCTGCTAATTTCTTCCTAGACCTGTTGGTCGCTTTTAAAATTAAAGTCTACTTATTGAATGCGGACTTTGATCAAAATCCATTATTCAGCAAAAATTATACATTGTGATGTGGATGAAAAATTCAAAAATAAGATATTTCAGCCAAATTTTGTTTGGATTCTTATGAATCTTAAGCCCGTTTCCAATCTGCTGCAACAGTGTCACATTCCAACAACGTGAATTAAAACAAAGGTAAATATGCAACGAGTAAGTATATAATAAGGAAAAATACGGAGTTAGATCCTCATCACAGAATGCTTCTCTTCAACTGACCAGCTGCACACAAAGAGAAGGTTACCAGAAACCGTGCAGTTTATGCAGCTCTGGAGGTCGTCTTCATCCACTTCAAGGTCATTTGGCTGCCTCAGAAATCCTACCCGACGGAATACTTGTTTCACCTAAATCTCTACGGTGCGGGTTGACTAAATCCTTGCCAAAGTGATCCCGCACGACGATGAACCAATCATGCCACCGAATCACACACAAAAAATTAAAAATACTGGGAATTATCATAAAAGGATCGTTACAAAAGTTGAAGGAGAATCGTGCCTCATTTTTGTTGAAATCATTGAACCACGATCCAAAATTAGAGCTTAGTTTTAATTGTGTGTTTTCATTAACACGACCGTAGAGCACAGTTTCAGTTTTAATAAACTTTTATAAAGTATATTAGTATGATGTTAAAAGTTGTATAAAATTTATTTTAGTATTAATTTTTATTAGAATAAAATATGGACTTCAGCTATAAACGGTTTTAAGATACAGGCATGCCTTTAGGCGTATTAAACATACCTCCTGTAAGAAGTTCTTTCTTACAAAAAAGTTGATTCTTCATAGTGTTTTTATGAAATGCGTGGTTTGGCTACAACTAAATGTTGGATCTAGAACGAGTGAGTCGGTTGCCAGGGCCATGCCATCACTCGATCTCAAAAGTATTGTGCTTATCTTAAATTTTTATCAAACTAGACCATTGAATCTCCTAGAGATAATTATTTTTTTACTTCCAATTGTAAATTTAAGTGAACATAAAATTTGTAAAAACTAATTTAGAAAGTAGAATTTGTCTTTGTTGGTATTTTGTCTTTGCATGGTGAACATGGATATTAAGTAAGAGAAAAATTTTTATGTAGTCTAACTTGAAATTCTTTTTATAAAGCTAATAATACAGTTGAAATACATCAAACTATATAAAAACTATAAAATCATTCTTTGTTGTTGTTTTCACAAAATATTCCAAATACTATAGATTGCTACACTACTAAAACTAACTAATAATTATAATACATTACAATTAATAACACTGGTAATTTTACTACTACTTTTCAAATGAACTAAACTAAGTAAACATTGTAGAACTTTACTCAATATTAGTATAGTAGAATAGTTTGCACTATAGTAAAATTAGTGAAGTAGTAAGGTCTAGGCTCAGTGATAGATAGTTCATGAACTTTCTCTCCACTCATTTACCGTGAACCAGTCATTTACCTAAAACAGCTCTCTTATTCTAATAAAATGTCTGATTCCTTGTAGTCAGATTATTTGATTACGATTGTATAAATACACAAATTTACCACTATGTTATATTTTGATAACAATTAGTTTAGTGTAAATTATTCCATAACTGCTTCATAAACATTTACATGTTAGAACATCTAAAACTTGGCTAGGTCTATAGTACTAAGACAAGATGAAGGCGCCACCCCCGCGCCGCTCCGCCTGGCACTCTCATGTAGTGTAAGTTTAGGACAAGTTACAACTTTCTATGTATCTTCTCTGAATTATCATTGTGGAACAAACAGTTTATTACATCTGAAGAGAGTTCAAAAATTAAATTATATATTTATCTTGTTAAAACTACTCACGCAATTCTCACTATCATAGTTGTAGGGAAATCATTTAGTAATAACTACGTAATAAATAAAACTACTGTTGAGCTGCATGTTTCAATCTAAATCAATATTAAATAAATTATTGTTATGCTGTTAAGAAATAACTTTAAATTTAGTTACAATAAATCTACAGTACTCCCAATAGATTTACCTTTCTATCGATTTATAATGTACCCTTCACTATATAAAAATAATTGATAACCAAAGCATAGTTGGTAGCCAGTTGGCTTAGCCCATAGTAAGTTGTGCAATAAAACTAAACTACTTTGTCACGTGTTTTTATATCATCCAAAACATGCACCACTGTTTTCACTTACTTGGTATATTATAAAAAGAAAGAATGAATAAATTAATATAGGTTCATAGCTAGTCATAGATTTATAATAATTCAAAAATAATGCACTTATTATTCTCCCTTTGTTGCTCTGATATGTATGGTTAAGTGACTCTTTGAAGACAAAACTAAATCTAATCCTAAACTGATTACTTGGAAAATTTACTATCGTAAGTATGTATAGAAATGAGTATTTAAATAACAAATACAATAAAAAAAGTATTTAAGTTGCAACTGACATAATTTAAGTTATTTACTCGGTTATCTAGGAGAGATAGTAAAGGAAACACAAACTTAAAAGTACATTTTAAGAAGTTAGGATGTCAAAATTAAGTGTTTAGTTCTATATTATACATTGCTGAAAATAAAAAATGGTGTTCTAGAAAATTTGGAAATGGAGCTTCTTCCTATTTTGTAGCCTAATTGCTGCTAAGTCTGGTGGAGTTCACCCCTACTAGTTGCAGTGTTTATACTGTTTGAAAGTTACCCTGGGGACGAGTGAGAGCTATCCCTGTTGGAGTTATCGATTATTCGAAATCGGTTTCGAGAAAAATAAGGTGAGGTGAGGATATCCTCTCTGGTTACTCTTCCAAAATGTTTAAAACCCATATCTACTGGTAACCCAAACAAACGTAAGTAATATACCTCCTGTTCTTGTTGACAGCTTATACGTATTCCCTAAATAACCACGGTCCCATCACTTTCACTGATTTCTGGATTGTATATTGACTTCTAAGTCACCGTTCAAGTAAATAAGCCAAATAAATAAATGCAATATATGTATCTATCCTTTAATTAATTACAACAAAATAATAAATACAACATCTTGAATGATGTAATAAAAAATAGTTTTAAATTTTCTTATAAAAACATATTATACCTCAATATATTATCTTTCATTTCCGCCCGGTTTTATATCGATTTAAAGATGGCCTGAGTTACTTAAAAATCTACTAAAAATAGCAAACATGTATCAAATTTCCTGTAATAAACCCGAAAGGTGTTTTACGTGAAATATTGGAAAACTACGAAAAAGGAGGAATGTTTTTCTTTTTGGAGTAGGGTATTGAAAGTGTGAAAATGAACAAATTGCACTATTTTTTGTTTGAAGGTTTTTTTTTACGATGGAAGGATTGTGAATGAAACAGGATTTTTCCGGACATTTTGCACTAATCTTTTACAATAATAAATTATTATATCATTTAATAAGTGAGAGATTGTACTACAACACGTTCTTTTATAAGAGAGTATGGAATCAAGATTATTGACGACCTGTCAGAAATAGCGAAAGAACTGTAATGAAAGATATTTGTATTTCCGAAAGGGGTAAGATTAGCTCTGCGGTGGAGTAAGAAGCGGAAACTCGATTATTGCCAATAACAGATCGTCCATTGGATGAAATGTTTCGATATTTCCCAGCAGATGTCACTAACATGAAGCTGATCTCAGATCTTCCTCTCGGTAGGAAACAAGATTAAACAAGAAATAATTTGTACTTCAGCTCAGAAACGCGGACTGTGATTGGAGCAAATTCCTGAACGCATTATAGGCTTCTTGCCGCGACCCTTAACATCGCATTTCCCCTCCTATATCTAGGATGTTTTAAGGCGCCCTTTTTAAATTGTATCCCAAGCGTTTCAAACGAAAGTAATGGTCATTGGATGATATCCTGAACTCAAAGTTGCTTACAGCTTATTCCAGAGGAATGTCTATTTATTAAAATGTAAGGAGACAAACACAAGAATTTGGAGAGCAATCTGGTTTTCAAACAGATTTAAGTAGTTTTAGTCAAATGATATTGAGTATTAGGATATGGAACTTTGATAAATTTAGGTGATATTTTTTATTTTATTAGCCCTTCAAATAGTGGTTGTGAACTCAATATGATAGACTCCAGCTTTGGTTGGAAAGCATAGATTTTTATATTTGAGATAGCCACTATTTTATCTAGATTAATTCAGTATTTCATAAGATCACCGTTGCTTTTTAGTGTTTTACTATTATGTTTGATTTGGAGTAAGTAATAAGTGTGAAATACAATAGTGATTCTTAAATTATTGTGGTAAACATTCTATTTTTAACTGAGTTTTACAACAAAGTGTACGATGGTTACTACAAATAGTAATTCTACACTTGTATTATGAAATTCTTAGTAGTAACACAGTTTAATTTTTAAGAAAAATTTTATTCTTGATATGTGGCACATGTACACAGAATTTGTGGTCAAAACTTTGATAACTAGCCGAGAAAAAATGTATTTTCTAACATCTCAGAATGTATTTTAGTTTGAGGAATGATTAACAATTTAAAATGTTTTAATGCTCCTCTTTTAAAAGGGTTAAATATTCGTAATTAAATTTATTTATTTAATACATTAATTTTTAAATATAAATGCAGAAACTTCGTTTCTTTGCATAATTTCTATGTATGTACAAGAAAATTCAGAAAGGCAGGATTGGGCAATTTTGGTATAGAGTGAGCTAAGCATACAATTATATGCAGTTATGGTTACAGTGATAAGCTTAAGTTCACTAATACATTTAAATTTAATTGTGTAAAGCCTATTTAACACTTAATTTTTATTGCATACAAAGAATCACAGAACCATTGTGTGTGATGTACGTTCTAAATCTTTCTATCTTATAAGATTTTATGGTAATCAGCTAGACTATTGTAGCTATGTTCGAGATTGTACCTAGAAGGGCGTGTCCGGGTCAGACACACATTGCAGAGTGACACCTCTTTTACAGTTGGATTCGTACGTAGATGTAATTATTCGCATGCACAGCAAACTTCACGATAAATTTTCACTTGCTAACACGAATACAAACTAAAAATCATATACTCGTACGCATATCTTGTATTTTTTATCATGTAACTAAAAATGTATATAAAAAATAACTTAATCGCTTTATTTCATAGGAATGTAAACGTAAATACTCAGTTTTTTAGGGACCGTTTTATTTACAGAATGGATTTGCATTATGCATAAAATTGTTGTAAAATTTAACACTGCGTGTTGCTCTGAGTGTATACAATCTGTTGGTGATTTATTACAAAATAAAAATATCCCATTGTACCAAGTGTTGTGAACGTGCCTTGATAAAATATGATAAATATTCCCTTCAAGTTACCATAAAAAATGGGCTTTATCGATTATTTCATAAAACCGCGAAGAACAGTATGGTGTTTTTCTATTCAGTAAAAAATATACTTTATTTTTATTAAGTAAAATATAGCTTGTTGCATTAAAACAATTGACTCGAACCCTACACCTCCTGCTTGAAAAATTGGTCTTGAAAAATTGTGTATTATAACATGTAAAAGTAGAAAATATAGATACTAATAAAAGTGCTGTGACAGTTTACAACATTTTACCAAACAAAGTTTTTTGAACGCAGCGAGTGGACGACACTACCAATAATAAATACCATAATGGTTTATTTTTCTTGTTATTACGCACAACTTTGTCCGGTTAATATTTGCTGAAAATTTTATAGTTTCCAAAAATACCTCCAGTGTGCGTAACATTTGGAGTACACAGAATTTATATTTAAATAGTAACATGCTTTCTTAAAACGTTAGAGGGATTGAAACTTGATAACGCAATCCCTTTATCAAAAATCTTCCTTTAAATTAAATTGTAGTTTTTCTGCTTATACAAATTACACATATTTATATCCGTATGTTTGTGTGTGAATGTGTGTTAGCATGTATAGTGTGCGTGTTATAATTCCTCGTAACCATCTATGCTATTGTTTGTAAAGAGCCATAATTCAAATAGTCTAAAATACTTAATATATTTAGCGGCACATATAAATTAATTATTGTATTATTAATTAATTATATAAATATCTGGATTTTATGAAATTTTTAATAATGTCATTTGTCCATTTTCTATATGATCGAGTATGTCGAATTTTAAAGAGTTAGAAATTGATTCAATATGTGTTCCAATACATGAAGAAAAAGTTTTTAAAAGCTTTTTGGAAATCCATTTTAAAATTATTATGGATGATTTCTCAAACTTTTTGATTCGTTAAGCCAATATTGCACAAAATATTGCCGTTTCGTTGACACGCCATCATTGCGTGCCTCTGAATGTAGATATACTTTAGTTTTTTAATGCTAGAAATACATTACGTAATACAATGGTAGGGCCAACTCGTGAAGCCAATATTGTATAATATATTGCCATGTCGTTGATACGCCATCACTGCGTGCCTCTGCATGTAGTTAGACTTTAGTTTTTTAATGCTAGAAATACATTACGTAATAGAATGGTAGGACCAACTCGTGAAGCCAATATTGCACAAGATATTGCCATGTCGTTGACACGCCATCACTGCGTGCCTCTGCATGTAGATATACGCTTTAGTTTTTTAATGCTAGAAATACATTACGTAATGGAATGGTAGGACCAACTCGTGAAGCCAATATTGTATAATATATTGCCATGTCGTTGACACGCCATCACTGCGTGCCTCTGCATGTAGTTAGACTTTAGTTTTTTAATGCTAGAAATACATTACGTAATAGAATGGTAGGACCAACTCGTGAAGCCAATATTGCACAAGATATTGCCATGTCGTTGACACGCCATCACTGCGTGCCTCTGCATGTAGTTAGACTTTAGTTTTTTAATGCTAGAAATACATTACGTAATAGAATGGTAGGGCCAACTCGTGAAGCCAATATTGTATAATATATTGCCATGTCATTGATACGCCATCACTGCGTGCCTCTGAATGTAGATATACTTTAGTTTTTTAATGCTAGAAATACATTACGTAATAAAATGGTAGGGCCAACTCGTGAAGCCAATATTGTATAATATATTGCCATGTCGTTGATACGCCATCACTGCGTGCCTCTGCATGTAGTTAGACTTTAGTTTTTTAATGCTAGAAATACATTACGTAATAGAATGGTAGGACCAACTCGTGAAGCCAATATTGCACAAGATATTGCCGTGTCGTTGACACGCCATCACTGCGTGCCTCTGCATGTAGTTAGACTTTAGTTTTTTAATGCTAGAAATACATTACGTAATAGAATGGTAGGACCAACTCGTGAAGCCAATATTGCACAAGATATTGCCGTGTCGTTGACACGCCATCACTGCGTGCCTCTGCATGTAGATAGGCTTGAGTATCTTACTGCTGGAAATGCTTATTATTCAGTACCACTAAACCTTATCAGCGACGAGAAAGTACAGAATTGCAAATTATAATTTGAATGGTTATCCACGTAGTTTATAAACATTACATACAACCCAAAAATGTGTTGGGTTCATTTTTATAGTCTGTATAGGTGTTTAGTTTATTTGCTAAAATTTTGAATATTCAACGTTTTTAGATGGAAACCAAATGCGATTCGTCATCCTTATATATTATTATATGTTTTATTATCAATAGTTTTACCAGAAAATTAAGGATTAAAAAACAATAATGACAGTACAAATACGTATGTTTGAATATTTATTTGTAAATTTATATTACAGAGTATATAAATAATAATAAGTTTTATAGTATGAAGAAATAAATCTAAAACAAAGCAATAAACAATAAAGCCATTATCCCTGTGTGTTGATAAAAACATCAACAGTAAAAACAAATGGTGTTTAACAAATATAAACCAAATCACTATCTGATTCTAGTTTTAAGACGATAGCATTACCATTTACAGAATTTAAGTAATACAAAACTTGCTAAACTTATTTATAAATAATATCAGTAATGCTAACGTGGTTATACTGGGGACAGCTAGTAAGACAAAATCGATTCCTAGAAATAATTCCAGTAATAACGTAATAAGACAATATCTTCCAACATTAGGAATATATTGAGGAAGAAAAAACGTAAATAAATAACTGTAACAATTTAGACACACACTTTTGCTAAAGTTTCCTCTTCTTGAGTGTTTTTAAAACGTACCAAATAAGTCCATAAAAGTACTGACTTTCAGCTCTCTTTACATGCACTGTATTTGAGTTCTGTAGTAAATAAACAAAACACAACTATGTAAGGTTCATTTAATGTGAATGTTTAGTTTTAGCCCCATTTCACCTTTCCTCTTATTGCAATGTCTGAGATCTAACATTAATTTTACTCTGGAGTCAATTCCGTCTGAAGAGATTCAGCAAGGCCAAAACGGTAGAGTACTTTGGCAATAATACGTAGTACTCGCCACGATTACAAATTGGCGTTTACCACTTTTACTTCGTTATTATTAGTGGTTTATGCTATCTAATGTTCGTTTAATAGGACCTTCTGTCTTCTATTTTTACCGACGCGCGACGTGAGGATTAGCGATCTGTATCTGGCCTTCCAGACTTCGTAGGGGGAAGTCAAAAGTGAAGAGTGCTGCATAGTATGGAAAGAGTACAGTAGTGTCGTCAAACCTGGCTACCCCGCTTACTCAGTGGTCAGTAAAATAACGGTAACGTACGCTCGGCTACGCACAGAGTGTCCCGTAACTCTCTGGACAAAGGATTACCACATTATTGCTCAGAAAAGAAAATATTTCACCATATGAACATAAAAATGGATCTCTGATGTTTAGTTTCCATCTGTCTGTCTGTATCTGTGTTTATTAAAAATAAAATCTCAAAAATAAATAAATAAAATTATACCAAATTTGGCTGAAATATTTACAATACCAAAACCATTTACTGAAAGAATACCATAAAATTATCTTTAGTATTTTCAAAATGGTGGCCAAAAGAACTTTTAAACTTGAATATCTTAAAAACCAGCAGGTTTTCTCAAGAATTACATGAATAATAGTTTGTACAGGATATTATCACTAATATAATGACGCCAACATTATTTAAATTAAATAATAAATAACTGATTTAGAGCAAATTTACTACAAGACATGGACCATATTGAGAGCTGCCGTTTATTCAGTTTTTGTATTGTTGAGTATTCTTTGAAGGACCTCAATATGTACTTCTCTGTGCATGTCTTGTCACAGTAAATAATTTCTAAATCAGTTATTAGTTATTCGATTTAAATAATGTTGGTTTCATAATATTTTTAATTGTATCCTCAAAAAACTTTTGTTCATGCAATGCTTATTTTTAAGATTTTCAAAGCTTCAAGATTCATATGGTCCCCATTTTGAAAATACTCAAAATAATTTCACGATAATTATTTCGGTAATTAGCTCTGTTGTCATAAGCATTTTAACCTAATTTTGTATAATCAAACTTATTAGTTTTAAGGTATCAATTTTTTTGCAAAATACACGTACGGAAAGAAATATTTGAAAGGATCAGAGACCTATGTTCAGATATATGGTGAAATATGTTTGTTTTGGCTTGAGCAATAGCATGGTGTACATTTTGTCCAGAGGGTTACGGGACATCCTATATATTCAATAACAAACACCTAGGCTACAACAGAGTCCCGCCTGGTTTACCCAGTATAATATAGATGTTCTCATTGTCCCATAAAATGCACAGTTACACGATGCTTTAGCATGATGGAAAATTAGTTCTGGCAATAAGTATTTTATTTCATTCCAAACATATTAAAATTTAATTTTCAATTTGATATTAAACAAACTAAATTAATGTAGTAGAACTGTTCTGGAAGAATTAGTTAAACTAACATAAAAATGCTAATCTATTTTTCCGCACTCTTGAAAGTGAAATGAAAGCAGTGGACTAACCTGGAATTTCATAAAATAATACCACAAGGGTCAGACTTACATTGTCCCTATAAAGGCAAGTGCGATGGTACAAACGCCAATAACCGTAACACTTAGGGTATGTTCAACTGCCTCTATATATTCATGCTCAGCTTTCAATTTTCTGCTTTGTCTTCATCGGTTCGTATAACCCTCAGAGGAAAACTTCAACATATATTGCTCTTTATCAAACGAGAATGTAGATCAACATGCATTAAGATACACTTGCATAAATATAACACTGGAAATTTGTTACCTACGGGCATTAAAGTACTGAAAGTTGATGAGAATCAAACATTTAATTTTGTACTACATAATTGGAAAATTTAATCGATACTCATCAACAGCAAAAAGTACTAACATAGATATGTCTTATTATATTATGTTATAGATGAATTATAGTTAATTCTATTTTTATCTGTAATGAGATCCTTTTATTGGTACAAATAAACCATATATTGAAGTACATACAATATTTTCTTAATTGAAATTAATTCATTGCGGTTATTCGAACTTCATTAATTTCCATAAATATGTACCGCATATTTTATATGATTTTGAAGAATATCACTTACACTAACTTAACTTACACGTTTACAATTCAGTGCTTCTCATATTTAAACTAAGCTTCTTGCAATATTTCAAGTCTACAAGCCACACAGACAAAGATATAAAGTCTGACCGAAATGACAGTTATATAACCCCAAGAGTGACAGGCTTCGTTAAAGCTCACCCATCAAAAATTGCTTCTTTTGGACATTTCGTATAGATAATACTCATATTTTGTTCATTATATAAAAAAGTATCTATTTGTAAGTATCTATTTCAATCTATTTATAACCTAAATTCTTAAAATCTTGCACTCAATTTTAAACTAGTAAGGAATAATATTGGCCCTATTATAAAATGTGATTTGTCGGTAACTTAAATTTAATTTCGGATATTTTAATTTTAAATAGCTTTAAATTTCAATACGCTCACGTTCCACATTCATCTAATCTTAGGGCCTAATAATCCTTTCTAACCAACTGTTTATATTTAAGTTTATATTTGTCTAGTATAACTTAAGAAAATGTGAAATACAAGTTATTATTGTTTATATAAACAGTTAACAGAGTTAAATACGATAGTTTTCAATTCATGCACTATTTGATAACATTAATTATAAAACTAATTTGCACAAACTCTACGTCAAAACTGTTTGGCGGACAAGACTTTAAGGGTGCACAGACCCAACTCACGGCCACGTTCCTAAAGTTGAGCCAACCGAACTCGGGCACCAACCCCGACAAACAAAAGACATTATGCCCCATGTCACAGCATTAGTTAAGTCGTACAGCAAAGTTCACTTTGAAGGTGAATATTTCCCTGAATATAAAGTTAAGTTCGTGACGTTTCAGTTTATCTATATATGTTCTACAAGCACTTCCAATAAAAAAATAAATTTGGTTAATTTGCAATAATCAAACAACTTTTAGCACTCATTTTTCGAAGTTTCGGATTTTTCTTTTTCTGAAGCTTTAAATTAAAACTCTATCTCAAAAATAACGCTTAGTGTATTAGATTGTTATGTATTAATGTTCCCCATATATAAACCATATTTTAAACTCAGATGCATGGAAGACACGTTAAACGCTCAGCTATGAAGGATCATAAACATATTTATTAAATTTAACACAACAAATAATATATTTGATAACCTTGAGCTATTTTGGATTATATTGTTCGAGAACCTTACGTTACACGCATAACTCATCCTTTAACACTATATCCCTTTTTTAAACTTAGCAACCTCCTTGCAGTACCACTTCTTGATTTCGAAAATTTGATGGTCATTTATGTTTAGGGGAAAGTAAACTTGTGATTCTCCGTGTTGTTTCTGCACATGACTCTGGTGCCTTGTAATTGGAACACGTGACACTAATAAAGGGCATTGTTGACATCCCTTGTACAGTTAACTGGTCTCGGACAAGGCAGTAATCCTACAACTAGTTAGTGAACCAGCTAGTTCCTAGAGGTGAACTACAGACGGATCCTATTCATCTTTATTGCGTTACCCTTGAAATCTATGGGGCAGTCTAAACAAGCAAACTATAATAATTAGTGTTGTGGATCATTAATGTACAAAATTTGCTTTAAAATTCTGCTTTGACACATTATCGAGAAGTTCTCTGATTACATAGTTATGTGTCCGACCTCCAAATAAGCAACTTTAGACGAACGCGTCATCAATGCATCACATTTGCTATAAAAGTACATGAGTACATGGGTATATTAACACTTTTGTAAAGAAACAAGTTGTAACGGAACCATTTTTGTAGTTTTAAGATTGATCTTGTCTACTAAAAACCACTTAATTGATATACGTATTTTTAAAACGCAATACATACCGTACTTTAATATTTCGTTGTCACTTTGAATATTGTTTATAGTTTATCAAAAGCTGTATCAGCGTAGTACATATCCATTATTTTCTTATATTAACATTTTGAATTGTCACACATTTATATCGTGAGGTAAACATCGAAGAATAAATTGATAAAATACCAAATTTTAAACCTATTATACATATTTAAAATATATTACCACCTTTTCATAACTTATTAATACATTTTTTAATGTCATAGAATGCATTTACTTGTAGATTGCCCCATACCCTAGGATGCTTAAAATGGAACGGTACATATATTATGATATATTATTAAAATTATCCATCGTATGTTTTAGGGCATTTTCTAAGGTAGACGAGTACTTCACAATTAGTACAGTGTGAAAAGTAATGGTTAGGCTACTCCTTAGAGAGTTTACACCATAAATGAAAATAAATTTAAAATACTGGTTACATTAATTAAATATACGGTTGTACTGTCATAAGCATCTGTTTACGCAGAACGGTTTATTACATTACATAAAACTTCAGAGGCCAATTTGGGGATTTACACTACTTCAAAGACAAGTGAGCGTAGTCTAGAGGTATTTTCGAAATAATAATAATAATGAAGTAATATTACCAGGGGGCGTATGAAACTCCATGTAAAATTGCAGTACAATTGGTTGAATGGTTTAAACGTGAAAGCAAAAATACAAAGGATGTAATATTATTACGAGCGTATTCAGCAAATTAAATATAGAAATTATAGAAAGCATACCTATATAGCATGTATTAATAAATAATCTTTATATAGTTTATATTAATAACTTTGTGGGCTTTTACACATAGAAAATTTAGAAAACCCTACATGAGCAGACACTTGGGCGTAAGATAGTAATACCACCCCTAGTAAAATTTATGTAACAGTTTACTTAAATTTATCACCGATGAAGTAATTCCACTTGAAATCTTTCAATTTGAAGATGCTTTTATTATAATAAGAGGCAGAAGAGTGCACGAAGAGTATTAGACCCTCAACTACATGAGCGTTTCATTCAAATCAAAGGACATCGACTACAATAAAGGTGTCTCTCTGGTACCAGATTTTACGACACTAAGCGATATACGACTGCAGGTGTGGCTAGCCCGGAATATGTACAGCCGATATAATCCACCCTTTGACGGACGGTCCTCCTGTGCCCACTGTTACTGCTATTCGTTATCGTTCAACGCTTTTCATTATACTTCGCAAAATACGCATCGTTGTAGCTGCTATCTATGCTTATGGTGAAATAGTTTCTTCTAAACTCTGACATATATTAAAACAAAGTTCATGACGTCAGAAAATTTAAAAACCTAAAGATTGTAATAAAACATCAAAAATGGCACAATACAAGTCTTAATATTTTTATTTATAATTCATAATGTGTGCAAAGTAAAAGAATCTGTAATTATTCATGTTTTGTACCAAATAAATTCCTCTTGGAATGAATTTATTATTAAAACTAAGCCTTATTACTTCGTATTAGTTTTTATAAGTTAAGAATTTCTCAAAAAAACTGAAATATTTTATTTCAGTCGAATTAAATATGTTATTTTAAAATTAAAAAATCAAATGCCAGTATATTTTCTAACATTTGTAAACAACGCGCGTTTTATGGTAAAAGCACTATGTATTTCTATCAATGCCATTTAGTAGTTAGTTTTTAGTATTTTAATATTGAATATTTTGTCAATTCAATAAACAATCACGTTCATGGACCCTAAGAAAAAGGATTTAGTGCTCGGTATTTGAAAGACATGCTTTTCATATTTGCAGACATCAAATTATTCCTGTTTTACAGTTATAGTTACACAAGTATTAGTTACAAAAGAAATAACTAACTCAATGCAAGCACTCAAACTGTCCTCTGTTGAGTGAGAGAGTTAGGTAGTCAATAAATAATTTGAACAGTAACAATCAGCGATAGGTGGCGCAGCCCTAGCGCCGGACCTCAGAACTAACTTAAATAATCACCCGGACCTCAGCAAACACGTTCATATGAATTATTTATGTCCTGTGTAACTTATACAATCAAAGGCTGAAGACAATCCAAACTTCAGATCACTGAAGTTAATATATATCATGAACACAATGTTGTGAGCTAGCATAGTTTGTTAGTCCCCTAAGTCTGACCGTCGGATTGTACGAGCAACGTTTTAACAAATTTACCTTATCCATTCAAATCTCATAGATCGTTAAGTAAATTTCACAGAATATTGTACAAAATTATTCATGTTACTTCATTTGGATAGTAAATTTTTCACTCTTTATGGCTTTATAAATAATAAATAACACCTTTCAAGAGCTTCAAGAAGTTTTAAGAAAATGAAAAAGCAGAACATAAAACTTTAAACTGTCTAACAACTGTTGTTAACTAATTTGTACGGAGACGGTTGTGGTCCGCACCCGAGTTCAACGTTCCAACTCACTGCACTTTATTTACATAAGGAGGAGAAATAAATTTTAAAAGTGTATTTGCTTACCTCAGGGGACCTCTGTAACAAAAGAATATACTACAGTTGCTCATACAGAAAGTAAAAATTATGTGGCTTTTACTATATAACTTGGTTTTCCTTTTCAGGAGATATATGGGAGGCAGCTCGAATAACTTGTCAATATGACGGGGCAATTCTGATTTTGTTAAATTTCAGCTGAAGAAAATGTTTCAACAATATTGGTTTTTGTCCAGTACTTATAATTATACAATAAATTCCGAAGACGTATATACTCACATTAAATTCCATTCTTTCCAGAACATTAAACAACACTGAAGTTTTTGTGTCATTTACACAAATATAATATTGTTTAAAATTTCAGCTTATACCAAACAAGGTTATAGTACGCATCACGAAGTGTTGCGTAAAAAGGCTTCCCTGAGGTTGCGTCGAAGTTATTATCTATTCCTCTCGTGTTATTAAGTTAGGTATTATAAAAATATGCATATAATAAAAGCTTCGGAGAACTGGTAAGTGTACTACAATGCAAGAATGCTCTGAAATTCACCTTTTGAATGACTTTTAACACTGACATACCCTGTTTTTACAATACATTCTATTGAGCTTTTTGTTTTACTCTACTAAAAATGTCATACATTAAATTACCATATGTTTGTACGCAGATTGCTTAAAAATTTATTTATACTGCTATTATCTTGTTGTCATCACAGTTAATTTAAAACTAATGTAAAAATATTTGCTAACACTCAGTAAAATTCCTGTATAGTGACCATTTTCTCTGTTACCACTATTGAACTCAGTGTGGCTTGTATAAAATATAATCTTCGTGCAAAATTTCAAGTCTGTAGGTCATTTTGTTTTTGACATATCGTGTGGACAGACAGACAGTAGTAGAATATTTCCAGCCTTTTAAACCAGTCCTCTTTAAAGCTAAGCCAATTAATATCTTTGGCAAAATTTCTTCGTCGCCGACATTTTTGGATCTCTTTAGACAATAACGAATCCAGATTCCAGTAGTTAAGTCTGTGATAGCGTCAGTTTCCAGACGATGCACTAAGAGGGAGATTAACTTGAGCTAAGCTAAACACTAATATAGAACAAACCATTCCTACAATGACTTCGTTAGGCGAGGAATTACTTCTTTCGGAAAACAAATGTTTCTGGGTTTTTTCGAGCATACGTACGTTGGAATGTATTGCTGGGACAATAGGCCGGCGGTGGATTATATTGAAGAATAACTCCATATAACCTGTACAATTAAGGGTGCACGCAATTCCAGGTTTATTTGAAGTATGTGTAACAGTTATAGGCAAACATCAATTGAAAACGATTTAAGTACGTTTATAAGAAAGAAATGGATAGTATCACATATAGATTTTTTATTTATATGTAATGAATTATTTATACACTATCTGTAAATAGAAATTAGGATATTTCATTTTATAGTAGGTGGGTTCCGAAAAGTAGGATTACTTTTAATTTAAAGAATTCTACTTTCCATGTCAAGTTCTACATGAAAAAGTGTTCTACTCGTTGCATATATTGTTCTGCACATTTTCTACGGGGATATATTTTATGATAGGTAATATATATATATAAAGTAGATATTAAATGTAACTATGGGTTGGCTGCGGATATTCTATCAAAGTGTCACGGGTTCAATATCCAGGGATGTCAGTAAAATCTTGTTAATTTTTAGGGCATTTGTTTATTTAAAGCGCTTAGATTAACCAGTACAATTCAAGAAATACCATTGGAGTGAAAGAATCCCATTAAAAGGATCGATTCTGATGTAGAAATATGGACTAAAATATTAGGTCTAGCTTCAAACCTACTTGAATATCCAACTTCATAAAAGCAGTATTATATTATGTAAGCTCTCCGCCATTGGTTGTGGAGGTGAGAATCTCTAGACATGAAAATATCATTAAACAATATTTTGAATGTTTAGTATTTAATACTCTATAAAAAATACCATACGCTTTTTGTTTAGAAATTAAAAATAACAAGACCCACCAAATCGTCTCTTTAAACTCCCAAAAATGTTAACAATTGCAAGTTTAGTAAGGACTGATTAAGCTCAAAAGTTTTGGACATTTTATATTTCTCTTATAAATTAAGTGAAATAAATTTATTTAAAAACCAGACAAAGTTCCCACGAAAAATATATTTATTTCAGGAAGCTAAAAGGACTTCCCTCATAATATTAGTCATATATAAGTTGGTAGCTATCCATTACCAGCTAATGCAGAAATGGGGCAAGAAAAATACAGAAACAAACTTAAAATTTTTAAAAGTCTTTCAAATATAAATCTCGTTTCTTATTTAATAAAATGGGAATTATTTCACTTCAAGATATTCACTACTGCGAAATAATCATCTCTTTCGACAATCACCTTTTACTAAAATATTTCTGAACGAAATTAAAGAGTTGACATAATTTACTATTTTCCCTGATAACAGGAGGATTTTATGAGATAATGAGATAGTCGTATACTCGGTGTTTTACGGCGCAATAAGCGACTGCGAGCTCTCATTACCCAGAACTCTACAAGAGAACCGGAAGTCATTGGGGGAACGGAAGTCACTTTCTGGTAAAGCCCATGTTTTAGCCTGATTCTTTCTGCCCGAAATTTTTCCTGTAATATTTTTCAAATCCTGCAAACTTTTTAAAATAAGATAAAAAATGAACGTGTAACGTACGTAACGCAATTATAACTAAAAATTAATGTGACCATAAGATTTGTAGTTTAAAAAAATGTTAAAACTTCACTCATATTGGCTAAGTATTAATTTGAGGTAAGATAAATAAATGTAATTTGAATATTATTTCTGTTTAGGTATTTTTGTGCATTTTGATTCGAAGCATTATACATAATTTCATAGCTGTTACATTATTTCATTTTCAATGTTTTAAAATCGAATCGAAACTATAGCGGAATTTTAGCAGATACTACGAATACAACCTGATGGTTTTATTTCTATTTTTAATTTTCACAATTACTTTTGAGAATCGGAAGTAATAGAAAGGATATAACAGCTTGATTCTCTAATTTCTGTAAAAATAACAATGTTTTAAGTAAATACGGCGTTCTGTGCAAGTGAAACATATGAAATGGTTATAGTTCCCCTCATGGCATGGCATCACGCTACCATAATGCTTTGTGACAACATCATCTGGTAGAAAATATAAATATCATCTACCTAGTATACAGTACCTATTTATTAACAAAACATGTAATGCTATTATATAGTTTCTAATTTGTTATAGAATGCTTGGCAACATAAGTTTTATTTTCAAATTAAAATGTTTATCAAGATAAAATTGAAAGTCTAAGATAGAGAGAGATTTTTTATTAAATTTTTTTAATGTGGTTGTAAAGGTGCTTTTATGTACAACCACTAACTCTGCCATGCCTTATATATTTTGGGAATATTAACATTCTTAAAATAGTCTTGAAAACACATATTTTCTAGTAGAAATAATAAATCTAACTGGGAAAATTTTGACTGGGAACCTAACCGACACTGAGATGTACTCCACAATCTTACAGGAGCATCTGTAACAACTTGCAAAAATCATAGAAAGGGATCCAATGGCCATGGGGAGAGATCATAAACTAACTTAGAGAGATAAACTAACCAATTTGTTTTAAGAGAACTACCCCTTAACGGAGGCAACCGTACCATCCTTCATTGGAGATGATTCCCATGTAGGACAATGGGATAGATCCTCAACTGTCAATGGAGAGAACCTCGCTGCCATTGGAGGAAACGCACAAAGTGCCTTAAATATCACTGAATGGATAACAAAATTATGAAGTTCGCACTTAAAACCTGATTGCAGGTTAGAAAGTTGTACTACATGATTCAGTTTTTTTAAGTAAAAGAATGTTTATTTTTTCTTACACAAAAATACATTTTTCCAAACAAACAAAAGGAATTATGTAAACATAAAACTATTAAAATAAAAATAACGATTACTTTTTAACCATTATTATAATCAATTTAGTATAATTATTATTACTTAATAGAATTAGACCAGAGGTTCCATTTAACATTAAATATTACGTTACTGAAATTGGCTACGCCCATACATAACTATAAAAGAAACATGCCAGTGCTAAATTAATAACATCAATACTCTTATCCCTCATCATCATTATACCATTTATATTACATGAAAGTTGGTGAAATAAAAAAAATTACTCCGGCATGGATTGTTTTCATAAAAGAACAAGAAAAAAGTCTATTTATACTCCAAGTTCATAAGTCCTTCAAGGTTTTCTAAAGATAGTAAACACTCTATAAGTTTTGTTAAAATAAATATTTACTATTTGATTTTTTATGTAATAAGGATTTTTTTTATAGAATCTAGGTTGTATCAAATTTAGGTTTTCGTAAAACATGTATTTTATGGTATAGGCTTAACTATTAGTTCCAATTGGTTTCAGTCTGTGTGTGTATAATTATAGTGCTGAGGATCATTTCCACTTTTTTTGTAAAAAGGCTTAATACTTTGTAAATAAGAACTTCATTTTCATATTCATTACAATTCTATAAAAGAAGTTATAAATAAAATAGATAAACTACTTTTAAAATCTCTCGAAAGTGAAATGAAAGCAGTGGCCTAAGTGGATGGAAAATTAGTTCTGGCAGTAAGTATTTTATTTTATTCAAAACATAGTAATATTTAGTTTTCAAATTGATATTATGCAAACTAAATTAAAGTAGTATAACTATTCTGGAAGAATTTGATAAACTAACATAAAAATTCTAATCTATTTTTCAACACTCTCTAAAGTGAAATGAAAGCAGTGGACTGACCTGGAATTTCATAAAATAATACCACAAGGGTCAGACTTACATTGCCCCTATAAAGGCAAATGCGGTGGTACAAACGCCAATAACCGTAACACTTAGGGTATGTTCAACTGCCTCTATATATTCATGCTCAGCTTTCAATTTTCTGCTTTGTCTTCATCGGTTCGTATAACCCTCAGAGGAAATTCTGCAACTGTTATTTTAACACAATGCACTCTACATCCAAGAGTATGAGTGTGTGTTACATTTGCATTAGGGTAAATCTGTTACCATTAAAGGAATGAAAAATGGTTAGTATCACAAATTTAATTTCGGAAATTATAACTGCAACTGTTCATTGATACCTATCAATAGAATAAAGTACGCACAGAGATAGTTTGTGTATTCTCCCAGTGTTGTACCGATATATTGCAGGTAATATATTTACTTCTATGTCTTCTATGTGAAACTTTTCTTCGTAGTAATGCATCATATCTTGAAATATACAAAATATTTGTTTAAATGTATTTTAAAGACAAAGTGATTAAAACTCGTTTACTTTTTGTAAATAGTTACAGTATATTTTACACATACATATTTAAAAGATATTATTTATAGTGATTTAGCCCATACTATTTAACAAGATAGCAGGGGTACAACATACCAGGTTTGCTAAGGTCGCATGTGCATTTCTGCTCTGTAGCTCATTTCATTCTGGACATGTACTTAAGAGTTAATTTAAGTAATATAAAATAATTTTATATTATAGAATATTTATTAGACCTGTTATCCTGAGAAGGAAAAGGTATATGTGGGTATAGAGCCACATAGTTTGTACGTGCATTACAAATTATATATTTTCTTATATTAAACTGTTTAAGAAACAGTACTATAGCTGTTTGTACTCTGAGGTAACAAAAAGTATTGTAAAATATATTTCAGTTCTTTCTATTGACAAAATACAAGGTTGAACTGAACCCTCACTCAGGAAAAAAACATAACTTATTGAAAAGTTTTAAGTTTTCTCTTTCGCTGTATTTTAATTTTTTTTCCTTTCTTTGAGTTTTTAAACGACATTGTGGTAAATATATAAGTCGGCTATGAAAATATTAACCACAAAAAGCGTTAACATGTACGATTTTGTATTCAATTTCAAGGTGATTTTGATTCGACTTGAATAAAGTTCATACAAACTTTATTCAGTAAATAAATAATACAACACAGAAACCTCTCTGGAAAACTGACCAAGGCACACTATCACACTATGCTAATTCACATCATCCTGCTGATCTTAGTTACTAACTTCAATGATCTTTGTAAGTTTGGATCGTCTTCAGCCTTTGATTGTATTAGTTACACAGGAGATAAATAATTCATACGGACGGGTTGCGCTGAGCTCCTGAGGACTATTTCAGTTAGTTCTGAGGTCCTACGCTAGAGCTGTGCCACGTAACGCTGATTGTTATCGTTCAAATATTTGCTGCCTGAGTCTCTCACGCCACAGAGAGAGCAGCCCGAGTGTTCATTTATCCTTGCCTTAATTTATGCATTGGATCAGTTATTTCTTTTGTAACTAATACTTGTGTACCTGTAACTGTACAACTTAAATAACATAATGTATACATGTATGAAGGTTATGTTTTTATACACTACTTCCAAATCTGAAGTACTAAATGCTTTTACTTTTGAAAACTTGAACTTTAATCAAAAACAATTTTTGTTTGTATTAAAAAAGAATTAAATATTCTAATCGTAAATATTAATTACGAAATTGCCAGAAAAATATTTGTTTACGATAAAACATATAGTGATTACAAACGATGTAATTTCATGCTGAATTAATATTATTACTTTTGAATTCAATTTATAATAAGCAATTTGTCAATCCAATAAAAGATAATAAGAAACCATAGTGTTTATTTTTTTTATTTAAACACATAATTCAAAACTCGAATATAAAGAGCATTAAAAAATTATTTTTATTTTTATTTGTGGCACATTTTTTATCAATATCAAACTACTACTCGTATTGGAATTTTTTAGTTTTATCATATTTCAACGTCTTGAATAATTTAAAACTGACCCTAATTTATTAATTTATCGAAGTATTGAAGAATTATTTGATTATGAACGTAGCAGTTATAGCAACGATGCTTGTTTTGCGAATTATAATGAAAAGCATCGAACGATAACAAATAGTAGTAACGGTGGGCACAGGAGGACCGTCCGTCAAAGGGTGGATTATATCGGCTGTACATATTCCGGGCTAGCCACACCTGCAGTCGTATATTGCTTAGTGTCGTAAAATCTGGTACCAGAGAGACACCTTTATTGTAGTCGATGTCCATTGATTGAATGAAACGCTCATGTAGTTGAGAGTATAACACGCTTCTACTCTTCCGCCTCTTATACAACAAAATACAATATTGTAATTAAGGCAACTTTAAATTGTAAGATATTAAAAAGTATAGTAACAAAACACAATATCACTATATTTCCATGAGCTTAAATTCAACATGGTACATGATTTGTTTCTTGTGACATTACTTGTAAAAATTACTTGTGACAAATGTCTGCAATCTTCCTCATTTTGTTACTGCTAGTAATATCATTAACCCACCCCATACGATTACCTGTGTAAAATTTTCTGTTTTTTCTTTTCTATGTTAAATATCAATAATACACATAGTTTATTAATATAACTCAACTTATTTCATTTTATCTACAAGTTTAAAACTTTTATAATTTAAAAATTCCAAGAACTAGCTTATGAAGATTTACAGATTACTTTTATTATTAGCACATGTTTTTATTTATGAAGTCAAATACTAAAATATTAGTCTTATTTTTAAGTATTTAATTTTTTCTGGTTATATTATAGTTATGACTTAGTTATATAGTAGCTTTATTACAGTAGTTATATGTTAATGTTTAGCTTTTTTGTTTTTTTTTGTTTGTGTTTTTAATATATTATAGTAAAATTAAGACTCAAATTAAATTAATCATTCAAGCGTATTGTAAGATTTAATTAAAGAATATAATACAAAGAAACGTCCATTTTGAGGCAGCCAAAACAAATAATAAAAATAAAACAAATTAACAGGTTACGTACTAATATTTGTGGTTCGTCTAAAAAGTTTTTCGTTAAAAACCATTGTCTTTGTGAGGTTTGCTTTTTTTGTAAATTCATATTCATTTTATAGATTCAAAATTGATATTTTGGAATTTTGATATATCTGAATATAGACATTTGGTAGGATTCCTAGGTGTAGGACACTTTCCAAGTACGTATGATTTATGAAATTCCAACATCAATCAGTTACTAGTAGGAAGCTGATATATATTAAGAAATTGAGAGAATTTCCAAATTTGGTCTTTATTAATTTACCATGTCATATTCTAAATTATACTGTAAAGTTAAGATACTTCTAATTTGAACATAAGGAAACAAAGGACCCGAGTAACAGTTTACAAACATTAATTAAAAGTACTACGAAATAACAAAGTATTTATTACGTTTTAAAATACGCATAAGTTTTTGGCAGACAATATTAAGCTTGATCTTACGAAAAATGGTTTCGTTACAATTTTTGTCTTCTCATCAAAGTGTACTTTGTACTTCATGTAGCTTTGCAATAAATGTGTGCATCGATGATGAGGGACACATAACTATGTAATCATATAATTTCTCAATGTCAAAACAGCATTGCAAAGCAACTTTTGTACGTTAATGAACCACAACACTAATTATTATAGTTTGCTTGTTTAGACTGCCCCGTATATTTCAAGGGTAACGCAATAAAGACGAACAGGAGCCGTCTGTAGTTCACCTCTAGGAACTAGCTGGTCCACTAACTAGTTGTAGGATTACTGCCTTGTCCGAGACCAGTTAACTGTACAAGGGATGTCAACAATGCCCTTTATTAGTGTCACGTGTTCCAATTACAAGGCACCAGGGTCATGTGCAGAAACAACACTGAGAATCACAAGTTTACTTTCCCCTAGACATAAATGACCATCGAATTTTCGAAATCAAGAAGTGGTACTGCAAGGAGGTTGCTAAGTTTAAAAAAGGGGTATAGTGTTAAAGGATGAGATATGCGTGTAACGTAAGGTTCTCGAACAATATAATCCAAAATAGATCAAGGTTATAAAACATATTATTTTTTGTTAAATTTAATAAATATGTTTATGATTCTTTATAGCCGAGCGTTTAACGTGTCTTCCAAGTATCTGAGTTTAAATTATGGTTTATTTATGGCGTATTAATACATAACAATTTAATAAACTAAGCGTTATTTTTGAGCTAGAGTTTTAATTTAAAGCTTCAGGAAATGAAAAATCCGAAACTTCGAAAAATGTGTGTTAAAAATTGTTTGATTATTGCACATTAACCAAATTTACTTTTTTTTATTGGAAGTGCTTTTACAACATATAGAGATCAAATAAAACGTCACCAACTTAACTTTGTATTCAGGAAAATATTCACCGTCAAAGTGAACTTTGCTGTACGACTTAACTAATGCTGTGACATGGGGCATAATGTCTTTTGTTTGTCGGGGTTGGTGCCCGAGTTCGGTTGGGTCAACTTTTCGGACGTGACCGTGAGTTGGGTCTGTGCACCCTTAAAGTCTTGTCCGCCAAACAGTTTTGACGTAGAGTTTGGGCAAACTGGTTTGGTAATAATTGTGTGCAGATACTTGGAATATATTCCAAAATATTGCGTTTAACTGTATTTCGTTATTTGATAGTAATATGTATTTCATGTTTGATTAAATTATTCTAAATGATTCATAAACAAATACAGGTAGCTAAGAATTTGTATTAGTTCTCTAGTTTAGAGTAATTGTGGAATGAAAGGTCTTATTGAAATCAAAATCCATGTTTGATCGAATATATCCAACTTTCAATTTAAGTGTGAGACACGAGTCTATATATGTTTTGAATATGATTTTTTAAATTTGGAATAAATTACTATTATTACTAACTTCCAAATTATAAAGGAAACTACAAACAACTATAACTAAAAACCGCAGTATTAATTGTTAGCTGTATCATGTTGGTTAGATTAATGTGCGATCAGCACATTTCATCTAAGGACGACAAATTTATTTACAATTTTAAAACTGAGTGTGCATTATAAGAGTCTAGGCCATTAATTACATTGAATTGATACATAAAGTTATTTTTTCATATAATTCAAAAAACATATTATATATCAAACATTTATAAAGAGCAATATTTACTGGCTGATCTTTAGTTAAGTCTATCACTCGTGGGGCTGAAAAATGTTCATTTATGTCTTCTTGTCTGCCTATCTCTCTGTCATTCCTCACGATATCTCTGAAACGAACTAACCTAAATGAAAAAAATGTGCATGAAGCTTCATTTATATGCGAGTAGCACTGAGATCGATGATGGTGCATGTCATTCCATGTTTTTTGGCTAACCATTTTTTATATATAGGAAATATTTTTACATTGGCCTTATGGGAAACGAGTAAAAAAGAGAATACATGAATTTGTAAACAAACTTAATACGCACATTAGAAACTCAAACAGACGTCACATGTTTACACATGTACCCTAACTAACCCAACACATTTATAGTGACTTTAGTGTGTAGACTTTTAGTATTTAATTAATGATATGAAACCTAACTCAAAGAACAAAGTAGCTGAGCGCAATTAAATCCTATAGCACAGTATCTTGATAACATTTTATTTTGTCTGCCAGGAAAATGTGGAAACTTGATTAGTGTGTGTGTGTGTGTGTGTGTGTGTGTGTGTGTGTGTGTGTGTGTGTGTGTGTGTGTGTGCGTGCGCGCGCGCGCGCGTGCGTGCGTGCGTAGGTGCGTGTGTATCTATTTGGACATTTCATTAACGCAATTAAATAGAATTTCAACACACAAATTTTTCAAAAATCAATTTGGTCCATTGTTTAATTTAATATAATTAATTCTATACTTCTACATCAGATGTGATGATGTGAAGATAGAATTCACAAGACCCACATAGCTTAATTCCTCCACAAATGTAAATAATTTTTAATTTTAATAACCATTTCACAAACTGTTTTTTTAATTTTTTAAGGTATTACAAAAAAGGCATCAAAATTAAAAGAAGTTGGTTAAATACAAAAAGGAAAAAATTACACACTTTTATAAATTATGGAAAATTGATTTAAATATAAATCCAGTTCTATACTTTAAAAAATCGGTAGTAGTAAATTTTGTATTGCGCTCTAACCATTTAATTCGCCAGTCACATATCATAAAATATTTCTGAAGGAAATTAAAGAGTCAACATAATTTACTATTTTTCCTGATAACAGGAGGATTTTGTGACCGGAAGTCGTATACTCGGTGTTTTACGGCGCAATGAGCGACTGCGAACTCTCATTACCCAGAACTCTACAAGAGAACCGGAAGTCATTGGGGGAACGGAAGTCACTTTCTGGTAAAGCCCATGTTTTAGCTTGATTCTCTCTAGCCACCATTTTTCTGTAATATTTTGCGTATACCGAAAACTTAAAAAAATACAGTAAAAATAATGAAACTCGTAACTGACGTGTAATTTATTATAATTTAAAATGTATACGTCTATAACACTCATAATTTTTCTAAACTGCAGTAATTGTATTTTGATGAAACAATTAAATATGAAGTACAAAGAAGAAATATATTTTATATATCACGTAGTTTGAAACTTTTTAAATAATTTTACTTCCAGTGTTATAAATAATTTCACGCCAACTAAATGATACAAAGTTTTGTTACAGTATAAATATTTTAACTTTACAAAATTAATTCCAACATTAAATCGAAATTATTGCAGACTGTTAGCCGAGATTGCTTGAAGGTCATGATGTTGTTATCAATGCAGTTTATTTTAATTTATATACATTTGTTTTAAGAAGTGGAAGTATAATGCCATAACCATAAAAAGAGTATAAAAGTTTGACTCTCCAACCTCAATGAAAAAGAACAATGCTGAAAGTAAATACAATGTTCTGAGCAAGTGAAACATAAGAGATGATTATCGTTTCCTTCATGAGATCGTATCACGCCAACGTAATGCGTTGTGGCAACATCATCCGGTAGAAAATAGGTACAACATCTACAGTACCTTTTCCCTGAAAAATACCAACCGATTTAGTGCTATAAAAGTGATAGTAGTGTTTTATACTTTGGTTGTTTTGATGGGAAAGAGGTAATCTTGCTATGTTATCCAAAGATTGCTTACATTTTTGGAGATTTAAAAACGGTTTATTCGGAAAAAATTGTTTAAGATAAACGTTTACTGTAACGCTTTCATTTCGGCTATATACTGAGTGAGGCCGACTACAATAAACCCGATTATGTACCATAAGCTGCGATCTACCGCAGGCATATTGTTGACAGAGAGTAAATGCACTAGCATATATGATTACTATACTTTAAAATGTAACTTTACAAAACGCACACATGTGACTGTGGGCAAACACGCTCTTAAAAGACTGCTTAAAGGACCAGTTTAATTAGTAGAAGTATTAACCGTAACTGGTTAAGATAAGGACTTGATACCGAAACCTCAACGAGGTGTATTCCCAAACCTGAAAACATTGAAATATCGAAACCTGGGAACTTTAGTGAAGAGGATCTCAGTCATCATAGAAAGAAATGCTCAATCTTTCTAGGAGGTCACTCTCAACTTTATTTGTAGGCAAACTAACCCTAATTGGATAGCACATTGTACTTTAATACAATTACCCACAGTCCCCAAGGGAATCGATCCTCAACGCTAACTGGAAGTAACTGAAGGTGATGTTTACTATCATGGGAGGACACTTCCAGTTGGCAACCTTCACTGAAGAGTAACTGAACCATTATTGAAGAGAACTCACTCATAATAAAAGCAGACCTCGCTTATTATCAAAGAGAACTTGCAGTTGGTAACCTTCACAGAAGAGTGTCTCCACCATTATTTGAGAGAACTCACATTAGGTACCTATCACTAAAGCAGAACTCGTTTATCATCAAAGGGAACTTATAGTTGACAACCTTCACTAAAGAGGATCTAAAAATTATCGGGGAGAACTTACAGATGTTAACCATCATTAAAGTGGACCTCGCTTATCATCAAAGGGAACTTAATTTTTGTTCCTATCCCTCTGATCTTCCAAGACGCTTCAGTATTTTTGTGGGCACTTGCAAAATAATCAACCCTCCACTGCATTTTACAAATATTTCTCAGTATTCCATTACCATCTTTGCATCCCGTACACGTAGACTTGAATTTACTCTCTTTAGGTCTATTTCTACTCGTTCTATTTGCTTATTCTTCATTACGTAGTCTCGAAAATCAAATAGTCCTATTCATCATCAAGCTTAGTATATATTAAAGGATTAGTTGAATTTACAAGATAATCGAATTAATTTGATATAATATACGAGTATTCTTATAATACACAAGTAGGCCAACTTCTGGCTATTATATACCTCCCAGTTTAAACCTACACAGGTTACAGCAAAAAATGACGTTTCAGTTAAATCTGGGCAACCTTATGGATGTGCAGGGGCGGCACATCACTGACCGCCAACATCGAGATATTGGGGTGCAAAGGATCAGTAGGTCTAGTGTTCTGCGGGAAATGACTATTGGAATTGGTGGATGTCCCTAAGTGTTAAGGGCTATTGCTAGTCTAGACATAAGGGCTTGCCACCTATTGCTTTATTTGACCAGAGAACCTGGAGCAGAACTGGGTTCCCCTTCTTCCAGGGTGACGTGACTGAGACATATATTGTATGTCCAATATAATATACAAAATTTAATAAAGGAATTATTATAAAAATGGAAAAAACTGTATAAATCATTATTTTAAAATGTATTAATATATAATTTAAAAACAATATAATGCAAAGTAACCGCAACTATTTATTTCAATGAAACTATATATCAGTAAAGTATTTTTAATTATGATTTATCTAATAAAATTAATTACTCATGGATCTGGGAAAGAGGTGGCCGCCACCCCCAACCTTATATCCTGTCCTTCTGCAAACATAGGACAGGTCCTTTTACGACTAAGTGGAGTTTCTTAGCTATATGTCTTAAGGGAAAGGAAAAATATTCTGGGAATAGATTATTTTGCGTAAACATGTACCTTGCTATTACTAACTAATTTTTCTTGGACGTACAATACGCTGGATCCAAAACTAAAGAAGCTAGATAACACACATATGAACATATTGTTTATGTATATCAGAAGGGTTATTGAATAAATTGTTCATGTTTAATTTTGGGATATTGTTTAACAATCTACTGGTTAACGTTGAGAGCATGTGTCGATTACATAGTTTATTCTTCTTAATGTTTGAAATATAAGGTTTTTTAAAGCAGCGATAATAGGATAGATGGTAAAAGCCATGCTCTATTTCCATTACCATTGACTGATGCCTGCTGTTTTGTATTGTAATACAAAACTCGCCAATCACGAATATTTCCGTCCTGCAATTGCTTCCTATTAGCGTCCGGTCTATCACGTTCCATATTGATTAGTTACCGTCAATACAGTCAAATACAAATAACTGGTGAGAA
Organism: Homalodisca vitripennis; assembly: GCF_021130785.1. NCBI lineage: Eukaryota > Metazoa > Arthropoda > Insecta > Hemiptera > Cicadellidae > Homalodisca > Homalodisca vitripennis. The sequence goes on from NC_060210.1 coordinate 21,690,454, forward strand.
ACATTCACTAACGATACAAATATCTGTGTACATATGAACACCGTAATACTTATAAGCCTAGTTGCGATTCTAGAATATTTTTTGTGATTCTTGCAATTTGGTAATCTATACTTTGTTAATTGTTGATTAGAACCAAAAATTCAACACAATTATAATTTGATTATGGAACTCTTGTGCCCTACTGTACTTTAAAATCTTAAAAAATTACAACTTAAAATTTTATGTAGGAGGTGAACCTACCACTTTTCAAATTCCGTAGCTTGTGGCAGAACTGGCATGGAAGTTAGGATCTTCCCCTCAGCGGATGTATTGGCATTCAACCTATGAAGCACTATCGCATATATCCATACATTTAAGACGCATTCTTGCTGTATTCATTCTGTTAAGTTTGAAAAATAACATTGGAAACGTAACACAATTTGTAAACTACTCTTGAAACTTATGTACTATTACAGTAACAATTTTTTATATATTTATTTAAAATATACAAATAACAAACGAATTTCATTAAATATATTTCAGATTTTCCCGGAAAAAAGACATGCAATATTTAATTGTATATTTAGTACACGCTATAGGTGCTTGTCAGTTATTCATGTTAATCGTAGTTTTTTTTCATAAATATTTATATTTCTATTTAATAATTTATTTTTATCATTCATACGTTTTCTTATGTACAGCTCGTACACTTTTCATTAACAGCATAACATTATGTAACAATGTTTCCTCATTAGACCAGCCATACAGTTAAATAACGAAATAAAACTGAGTTTCAGCCGCTAGTTTGAAACTTATCTAGACTTACAAAAGAAAATAAGTTTACAAAGTAACAAACAACTGTGTTGAATTTTATAGCAAAGCACATTTTTATAGCGAAAAAAATATAGAACTAAGTAATTTAAGATGTTTATAATGCTTATTTCCGTCTTAAGATTCACCTCTGAAATATGGTGTTTTGTCTCTAATACATCAAATCCAGCAGCTGTATATATTAAAAATCTCTGATTAATTGATTTAAACTCATTACAGTTCTACGTCTTCATTAGCATTTACCCTAAATTAAAACTTAATCCTCTCTAATCTATAATAAATTTTGTATGGATACTGCTTCGAAGGTATACCAAATTTTTGAACCCCAAAATTAAAATAACTTAAAGTATAAAAAAATATTCAGTGCCAAAAATTAATTATTTTTGTACTATAAGTAATTTGAAATTTGCATCTATACTATATTGTACTATATTAATACGACAATTTGTAAGGTATAAAGTGATCTCTAGTAATTAACTTCCGCTCATAATGAGGGCACTCATGGTTATACAATCTTACTTTGGAACTCCATCTTAGTCACCGTATATGTTTCATGTAGAGTGAACTGAACGCTCAAAATAACAAGAGATATTTTTAATATTCTTAACCACATATAACATTTATATCAGTCACATTACTTACCAGCGTCATTATTAGTCACGAAATCACTAAATGGGTATCGCAAATCAAAACAATAATTTATAAGCGCTTTCAATATTCTTGAGTATTACTTCCAAAATCACATTTAGGGGCCGGTACTGGAGAACACTGTGCGGACGTTGTAATTGCGAAGTATTTGTTTGCTATTACCACAAATAGCGCCAGCGAGTAATTAAAAAAGGGTTTCACCTTAATAAATTTGTCTGCTGACAGAAATCTCATCAACTGCTCAAATAAAAGCAATGAAATTATTTTCCATAAATATTGCTTCGGCTCTGAAGAAATGACTAAAATACGGTTTTTCTTTCTCAGTGTTATTAAAGTTGCAATTGAAAACATGATGCAAAACAATTCGAAAACTTCGATTTTGATTGAAATCACTGTCTTTAAAAGTACAGTACCAAACACCGTATTGTAATCGGTTATTTTGATTTTTCCATTTTGGAAAAGGAGCTGAGCAGCTTATGTCTATGTACTTAGTCCTAAAAGGACCTTTGCACTTCCTTCCGTTTGGAGTGACAAGATATTCAGGTACGGTAAGTTTGGGGGTTTCTCAGGTCAGGGATGGCACTCCCTCATGTCCAGGCTAGCAACAGCCTTTAACGCTCAGTCCAACAGCCATCCCCCACAGTAGGTTTGAACTATCGATTCACACTTCGATGTCTCGACGTTTGCGATTAGTAATGTGCCGTTCCTGAACCCATAGTGTTCCCAGATATAAGTGACACATCGGTTTTTGCTGTGCACAGAAGGTATAAACTAGAACTACCTATAAACTAGAGGTGAACCTTTCTTTTGGGTTAACCGGAAATGCTAGCTCATATAGCTTACTTACAAACTGTTCGACTCTTTAATATCAGGATAGTATCCCGCCGGTTATGAATCTAGAAAACACCGAAATGCCAAGTGTTTCTCATAGATAATGAATTGTAATTGACTGAGCACAAAGACAATCTGCTATATTATTTTAAAACATGGTACGACTTTGAGGAAGACTCACTGGAGGAAGTGCATATTTACTAGATTATAATAAATACATAGCGTGTAACAAACTCTCTATTGTAAAGACATTTATATTTAATTATTATGTCAGTTGAGAAGGTGGGCTGTTGAATTTTTAAAAGCCTATCGCCGTACGTACAATCAATACAATGTATATGTATATTAATAAAAATAATTAATAATATTGTACGAATTTATAAATATTATTAAACGTAGATAATGTAGATATAAGTTTTTACGGTTCTATTACAGGGTTAATGCTATAAAAGTTTAAGCAATGACAAATTTCCCGTGCATTACAACAGCTTACAGCTTACATCTGCATCATTTACGGGCTCGTTTTGTGTTATCTAGATTTTAAACTTTTATTTCCTTAAAATTTGTATAATGTAATTAATTTTTACTTTATCAAGCTTTAATAGCTTCAACCGTTCACCATTATGAAACGTAATGCGATAAATCTTTCTTTTGATTTCAGACGGCAAGAAGAATACTTTTACCAAATGTGAGTTTTTTATCTCCACTATTTGTGAAATAAAAATTTTAAATTAATTAGGTGGTGGTGAACAAAAATATATTAGTGGCATTTAGTTTTATACCACTTCTTAGCCCATGGAATAATATCCTACACTTTGTGATGAGAGCTTTGTTACACATTGTATACTTTTACCAGGTTATCAATGTGTATAGATTATTTAATATTTATAAAAGTTTATTAAAAAAAAATATTTTCAGGGATCTTACGGTAACACTTTGAGTTAAATACACATGTGTAATTTTATTTAATACTAATTTAAGGGAACCAGGTAGTGAAATATTTTAATTTTAACAATTTTTTTATTATTATTTATTATTGTTGCCAATCTTTTTCTGAACAATTTGATACCAAATATATGCAAATCTAAGCACTAATTCATATTAATTTAAATTTTTTTGTGCGGGAACGCACTGAGCTGATACACATATCAGTAGGATTTCCCATTTGTGTTTTGCTTTTCTAGGTTGGCAGCCATGTCATAGGTTATTTGAGTCAGCTGGTTTTACTTACTCTCTAATTCTGTGATGTTATTAGGTTATGTTGGCCCTGTTTTATGTGAATGTGAGTTTGGTTGAGTATTAGCTTCCTATATTACAGTTTATTGTTATCGAAAAAAGAGAAAACTATCAGTGATTATGCCTAGAATAAAGAAGTTTGGAAGAAGGAGATGTAAATATGTAAATACACAAGTTAGTAGTAAATATGAAAAAATCAATATGGGCCACATACTTCCACAAATCCTCAACCTTAGACAAACCAATGCATGGCCTATGTCCAGAAGGTGTAGAATCATGGTGCAAGTACAACCGCAGCAAAGCGCTAAAAGTTTCCCCTACACCCACTAACAATTTACCAATTGCTGTGATGGAGCACATAAAACCAATATATAAAGACTTAGCAGACCCAAATTTATTAAAAAAATGTGTTCACGGAAAGACACAAAACCAAAACGAGTCCTTCAATAATATGATTTGGACAAGGATTTCCAAAAACAATTTTGTTGGACTTTCCACTTTGACAATTGGAGTGCAAGATGCAATATTATGTTACAATGATGGAGCTCTTGGGAAGATAAAAGTTCTTGATAAGTTATGTGGCCAAGCAGGAACTAATTGTGTTGTAGGACTCAAGCGACAAGATGAACTCCGCATATTTGAAGCTGAAAAAGCCATGAAAGATATAGAAAAAAAGCAAAAGAAGTCAGAAAAACAGTGAAACGTAGAATACTTGAGAATGAGGAAGACCCAGATGACCCAGCCTATGGCTATGGTGCACACTAATTATGTTCAAGTAGGTAGGCCTATACACATTTGTTAGTTTTAGGGCAGAGTAAAATTAAATGTTGGTTTTCCGAAAGTTTGTTTTTTTTGTCATTTGGTACCATTATTTTGCAAACTATTGAACCAAATTTGACCAAACTTGCACACATTCTTTGTATTATCACAATAAACATTAATAAGATGTATTATTACATGAAAATAAAAAATAAAAAAATTATAACACTTTTATGCAAAAAAAATGTTTAATAAATGTTTTAAAATTCAAAAATCAATAAACAAAAAGTTGTAAAAAATATATGTTTGAAAATCCTTATTACTGTTAACAGAGCAACAAACAAAATAGTGTGAAAGTTTCATTGCAATATCTCTTTTAGTTTTGAGAAAAGTGTACCTAAAAAAGGTAAATTTTACATGGGCGAGATTGCCACTACCTGGTCCCCTTAAATTAATAGGTAAAATGTGCGATTTTACATCAGAATAAATAATGGTATTTTTAGGAAAGCTGTAGATATAGAATTATGTCATAATAATTCATTGTCATTAAGGGGTTCTATTTTTGGTTTCTTATGTTTTCAAACTATTTTAAAGATCTGAAATGTTTTTTACTCTTTCGTACAAGTCTAGTGTAGTAGAAGAGATAATTTTAGTTATATAGATCAAGAAATATTGGACGCTTAGAGCAAGTTTCCTTTGGAAGCTGCCACAGACTTAAACAGCAGGAAAGCAGGCTATAATATATAAGGTTTTGTAGACATCAACTCGTTTAAGGCTTGGTTATTTGAGCCTTATGCAACCACTATTGGTTTCAAGAAGAGTGATTTATCCAAATTAAGAATCTTTTTCAAAAACGATTTATAGAAGCAACCATTTCAAGATTACGGCGACAACTCCACTTTTAAAGAAGGTTTTAAGGAGAATTACTTAAAGCATTATAGATGATCACAAATATGACAAAACAAAATTTAAGCGGACTTTCATAACGTCATTAAGTGTCTCGTTTTATAAACCACTTGTTTGATCTCATAATACAGAGTAACCATTCTTATATTTCATAAAATATTGTCACTGGATATATAAAATACGTTTTTGTGCGGATTAAAAATTGATCTCACGCTAATGCATTGAAATCATGTGAACATTAATGCACAAACTGTTCATGAAATAATTCTCTAATAAGAATTGAATAATTTAATACATGAGCTACATTATAAATACGCTTTGTAATTACCTCACATTGTACCTTACTCAGTCAATGTGCGGCAAATAGAAATGTTTCCAAACAACGCAGTCACCGCATGTACTTACATCGGCATTGAAAAACAATTTCCGACATCAAATTGCCTCTTACCGCTTTGCAATGACATAACAGCAATGTAACATCCGACTGCTCGCATTGCCACCGTACAGACGAGGGTGTCATCTTCTCCTTAATCATATAACAGCAATGTACCATCAACTGCTCGCATTGCTACCATACAGACGAGGGTGTCATCTTCTCCTTAATCATATAACAGCAATGTACCATCAACTGCTCGCATTGCTACCATACAGACGAGGGTGTCATCTTCTCCTTAATCATATAACAGCAATGTACTATCAACTGCTCGCATTGCTACCATACAGACGAGGGTGTCATCTTCTCCTTAATCATATAACAGCAATGTACCATCAACTGCTCGCATTGCTACCATACAGGCTAGGGTGTCATCTTCTCCTTAATCATATAACAGCAATGTACCATCAACTGCTCGCATTGCCACCATACAGGCTAGAGTGTCATCTTCTTCTCAATCATATAATAGCAATGTACCAACCAACTGCTCGCATTGCCACCGTACAGACGAGGGTTTCATCTTCTCCTTAATCATATAACAGCAACGTACCAACTAACTGCTCGCATTGCCACCATACAGGCTAGAGTGTCATCTTCTTCTCAATCATATAATAGCAATGTACAAACCAACTGCTCGCATTGCCACCGTACAGACGAGGGTGTCATCTTCTCCTTAATCATATAACAGCAATGTACCATCAACTGCAACCACATCCCTCAGTAAGAACTTGTTAATTATTTAGTAAATACAGATTTCATATCTGCATATCGTAAAGGCGTCATTTTTATCAATCATAAAGTTTTATACACTGTCAATGTTTTTAGTTCCAATTTTCTTTGTAATGTTATTGTATTTTTGGTAGAAACTAGACAGAAGCTAACAGGATTCGGACCTTGTCCGTTCACATGCCCTCTATAATAACAATTAAAAACAATCCATTTTGTCCGTGGTGATAAGGCCTAAAAACACCTATTGTCATTGCAAACTAAACGTTACTATTTAGGATTGCTGCTCAAATCCGTGTACTACCCTAGACCTTGTTTGTTTTAGCGGCAATCCATTACAAAACAGAGATGGTGGCGCAACCTCGACAGAACTAAATAAATACGCTAAATCATGCACATATATTGCAGCACGTATAATAGATCTAAATCATGTCATCGTATATCAATGCCAATACCATGCTAATGTTAGTTAAATGGTAGGCACATAGCAATTGGATGGTTTATATATTGCATGATACGTTATGAGAAACACCAAACATTTGACAGCAGCTATGCTTATGCTAGCACAATTCAAAGGTGATAGCCGACTAGAATTTTGATTGTGTAATATTATTTTAGTTAATTTGAAAATATACTGAAAGCTTTAGACAATGGCATGCAATATTTCATTGCATCAACTAACAGAAAATAGAATTATTTTAATTCATGAAAATTACAATAAATTAATCACTTAATTAAAATTAAAATTCAAGATTCGAACGTTGAGAAATGGTCTTGAATTTTCTTCTATGAGAACATTGTTAAGAATCAAAACAATTTAATAACCTAATATTATACCGTAGATTTATTAAAAGCACTCTCATTTTAAAGATATAATGAAAACACACCTAGTGCTTTTCAGTTTATCTTGTATACTTTTGGAAGAATTGAAATTTTTAAAGAAGCGGGAGATCATGTAGTTACAATAATATTAGGTTCCAAATATATCTTACTAAAATTCATGTCACTGCATATCATTTCAAGCGGATTTCTGCACATTAACTATTGTTAATTAAGGCCTAGGATATATTACTTAAACTCAGCATTAGTATAGAAGGCTTGCGACGTCATCAGTGTTAAAATTATTAATAGAAATGTATCTACATTATTAATTAATGTTAAAGCCAATTATCAAGGTTTTAAATTATGTCTCGTAATATAGTAAACACCGCATCGACACAATACCTAAAAATACGGAAAATAATCCACCATACCGGAACACAGGCACAGAATAAAAAACGCAATAGACCGTATTAATTTTAAATTATTTTCGAAAATTCTTGGATAATATTAAAAGAAACCTTAAAATATTTAAGAGAAAAAATGTATAAAACAAATAAAATATAATCAAATTATAAAAAAAACAGGCAGCTTTTGATTTTTATAGCAGCCATATCGATCGCTTTTGGTCATACTGATTGTTGATTGGTTAGTGCCCAACCAATCACGACCCTCTCCACTCCCACCCTTTAATTCTTCCGTATTGATGGAATTGTGTTATTGGAGGTTTCAGTTTACAACCTTTCAGTTTATATTAGCAAAAGTTCGATATAGTATAGTAAGAAAATACATATTTTAGCTACGTGTCATCCACACACTGCTTTACACTCGTATATCACTTCAAATGTACACTAAAAATTAATGTTTTCGCATTTCGTAATGTAGTATATGTTAATATGTATATAATTGTAAAACCTAAAGTTATACAAAAATTACTTTTAAGGATATTTTGTCATTCAATACGAAAACTACATATTGTACAAAATAACGGAGAGCAGGTTAAATGTAATTCTTATACAATGAAGCTCCGTGAATATATGTAATATATTAACTCTTGTGAAGTTGGATACTTTCTACTAAGCTTGTGACGAAGTTATTACTAAAAACGGATTCAATCGCATCGCTTTTGTGACAACTTCAAGCAGAGCCTCGGAAGCGGAGCCGCTGACGATGATAAAGACGATCGTGTGGGGAATATTTGTATAGCCATAACAGTGATAGGATGAGTTCTAGATTATACGCTCAGAGTGTTTTTGTTGAAAAAATCCCACATTTTTCACCAGAAACATAAACTCCATCACCACTAGTTCACTCGTAACTTTAAAACGTACTAAATGAACAGTGTGAAAACCAAACAAATTGTGCTGCATTTATCAATCGATACTGAAGGGTTATGTATAATTGTAAATAGAATAACTTTGTGTAGTTATAATCTCGAAATCCACAGTAAAGTGCATTTTAAAATTGTCATCTTTTACATATAACTCTGTAAAATATTGTGTAAGTGACAGACACAAATATCTGTAAATAGCTCTTAGTTAATTACATTGTGTTAATAAATATATCGGGTTTCCAATTACAAGCGTTTACATTAAAGTAATAAACGATGGCTAAGTTATATACTAAACACTGAAGGTCCTTAAGGACCATAAGAAAGTTGTCGATCCCACCAAACAGTGATGTAACTATGGTTTGAATCCAATGACATTTACATTCAAAACTATTGGTTTTTTAGTGAGCTTTAAATACTAATTGAAAAACAAAATTATTTAAAACCCGAGACTAAATTAAAGCCTCCCAAAATAACGCCAGGCTTCATTTAGTCCAGGTTTCACTTGGTCCAGGTCCTTGTCAAATGTTCCTTAATACTAGGCCCTTATACATCTGGTTTCGTCAAAACTATCCAAATACTGTACAGAAAAAATAGAATTATACATGTGATACGTATGAACACATGGCGAGATATATTGCTACGTCATATTAATAGATGAAACAAAACACGCGGAACATTCGGTGACTAATTTGTAGACGATACATTACACTACAAATATGAGGCTATACAATAAAATATTAAATAAGTAATTTTATAATTCAGGTCCTGCTATGTATAAAAATAAAAATAAAAATAATCAGGTGGCAGAGATACTGTTACCAAAGACGCGAGTACAGTAACACTATATTGGTATCTCCTACATTTAAACTCCTACTAGACAGTCTAATAGTTTTTAAAGTTACAATTTTTGGATACAGATATAACGAGCACATATCTGCGGCTTTGCCCGCAATTTTATACAACATTCCTTGTATTTGATTGAATGACTCCCACGATTTCAGCAACGCTTGAACTATTTTGGACTAATTTAGGGGAACTTCAAAGTTGAAGCTCCTAGCTTTCGTAATGAAAACACTTGCGATGTAATATGATAGGGTCCTATGTTATTTAAAATTGGAATTAGTCTTACATTATACGTCAGATATCCATTTTTCACTGTTTATGATTAAAACGACCAGAGGTTAAGCAGAATTGGGGATAAGTCAAATTTCAGGTTTGCAGGTTTAATTAAAATTTATTATAGTAGCAAAGCAAAATTGGATTCCTATTTTGGTCCGAGAAACAATATATATAGACCTATATATAACTTTGTAATGGGCTTGTATTCAAAGCAGTGCAGTATTCTTAATAGCATGTATTTATATTGATTTTGATTTGAGCTTTTAATTTTCAACAATACTTCCATAATGACAATTGCTATCCATGTTTGCTTTATCATAATATTTCCTCTGTTCATTCTAGGAATGATATCAGTATTTATAATAATAATAATGTCCAGTCCCTTAGTTATTTTGCTCTTACAGCAAATAAATAATGCTGGTATATAAATAACAAGCTAATAATAAATCATTTACTCCTTCGGCAGTAAATATGCCCTCTCTCTAAGAAAATCAAATTCAATACCTGACGTGTACACATTCACAATTTTTACTTGTTGCCATGACGTAGAAATAAAAAGTGTTGTTACTTTTGTTATCTTTTCACTCTATGGATGTAACAAAATGGAAAATATTGGTTAATATAATGAAAAAATGGTCGTGCTGTCATAATATAATTTTTATATAGAACAAATTATTACATTTAACAGGCTCTCTCGGTTAATATTTCACGACTTTAGAGAAAAATATGAGTTTTTTAACTGCTTTATATACCAACAGGGCGTAGCCAGGAGGGATTTTATATAAATAAGAATATGCCTAAATTCAACCCAGGGCCCCTAAGAATGTCAAGGCACAAATTCAGTTCAATCAGTTTAATAGTTTGTGTGTGAAAACAAAAGAAACAAACTGCAGCACTTTCGCATTTATAACATTAGGATGTAAAGAAAAATGTTAAAACGTCGGATATCTGCTTAACCCTAACTTTCGATAAAGTCATATCAAATATTATTTATACTATTGTTAGTATAATTACTGGAGAGTTTTAATACTGCCATCTAATCGTATTTCATCCACTGAGGGTTGTAATAAAGCCTTAGTAAAGTGTGGGCAGCACATCAAGGGCTTGGAGAGTTGCTGTCGGCAAGGGCACGAGATATTTATTACTCCCAGACACTCTTTGTATGCACTTGACATTTATGGCCAGCCTTTGCAAAGGCTCCGTTCTTATTTACATGTTATTTTATTTAAGCTACAACCATTACTCTCGTACTTTACTCTACTATCTTTTAAGCCTTGTTCAGAGCCTCTTAGAAGCAACACATAACTTGTTTTAAGATCACGTGTCTTTGAGACCACATTTATTCCACATATGCGAATATTGCTTATTTATTACAAAATAAAACTGGGGAATAGTAACATTAATTGGTAAATTCAATCTTCGCATGGTTTTCAACACAAATAGTATGCTCAGTACATTAAAAATAACACTATAGTTAATGTTAAACTCTTACCTTTCTATTTTGATCATCATTTTAATTCAAAATCAACAACCCCTATTGAGATATGACGGTTTATTATGTAATTTAATATAACTGGATTTAAGCATTTTATTAACTTTTTTAACCGTGTGTTTAATATATGCGGTTTAAATTTAGAAAAAAGTTTTTAATATGGGAAAAAAGATTACCAGGTAATGAATCATCTACTTATTGTTTGGAAATAGGTAGTCAGGAATTGCTGTATATTTAATATCTAAAAATTCTTTTTGTATTTCATGTTTGTGAACAAGATGGAGTACAGTATCTTTCATTTTAAATTTAAATAGTTTGAGGTTTCATGAGAATATACTTGTACGTTTCGATACCTTTAACTATTTATTCTTTTCTCAATATGTATTTATTTCCCTAAACAGACGTTTTTATGTCACTATTGTCATTATATTAACACACTTTGTCCTAAAGTAATCTTGTTATATCGAGAATTATTTTAACAAAAATTCATCGTGATCCACAAGCCAAGTAATCTCAGTAAATTAAGTGATTAGGGACAAATACTTCCTATCGGTTTAACATATAGAAGTTTTAAATCCACAGTACTTTCCGTTTATAAATAAGCCCATAAAATCACAAAGTACAATCATAAACTTTTTTACAGTGCGATGAGTACCTGCGAGATTCTCGTTAACGGTAATTGTGCTAGGGAACCGGAAATTATTGGGGAACGGAAGTCATTCCCTTCATGTTTGCTAGATTTTAATTTCAGGTGTAAACGCTTTTATTAAAAGAAAAACTCATTGTTCAGTTTTTGTTTTCGGTAACTCAACATTTTGAATAAACTAAATAAATAAAATGTAATAACATATTAAATAATGTCATATTTATTAAATAATACTAATACTTAATACCTATTAAATACGTTTATACAGTGTTCAATTTACATATTTGCAACAAATGAAAATTATAAAGACTTTAAATTAAGCAAATTTCATGAAAATCGTACATGATCGAAATTGATTCAATTCAATGACGATTTAAATTAATGTTGATTTTAACTACAGTTAGCCTTCCTCTTAGTGCAGCGTCTAAAAGTTGTCTATGAAACATGACTCCTAGAATCTGGAGTCATCATTGTCTGGGAGGTCCATAAACGTTGGTGACAAAGAAGCTCAAAGTGAACTCTTTGCTTCGTTCTGACATCAGTAACACATACACTACAAAATATAGTGCAATCTAGGGGAAGAGGTTTTCTCATTGTATCATCAGGTGTGAAATTGATCAAGGAGTCACGTCTGTGACAGCGTTATATTTCAGTCGCTGCACTAAGAGGAAGGTGAACTGGAGCTAAACTGAACATGGCAATGATTCAACCCTCTCCACCATAACTATGTTATCTGACTATAACATAATGGCATGCAGAAACTAGTTTTAATAGATAAAAATAACTAAATATATAATCTACACCTGTTTTTCCTTATTAAGTTTATAGATGGCCATCGTTTTGGTCCCACTGCTTAAAAACGGCTAAAAGATACTAGCAGCTACGAGTGCATTTATTTTTGCTTATGTGCAACGCTATGGAGCGAACTGAACTGATGGGCCGAGAACGGAGGCAACTTAGTCAGCTTGTTCTTGTTTGTTGTTCTCTTAGGACAAGAAGCTTATAAATTACACTTAGTCCTGTAAGAACCTTTGCGTTGCTTCCGGAGTGATAGGATATTCAGGATGGGTAAGGTTAGGGAGTAGGGGCCGCCTCCTATCGAGATCCATGAGGAAGAATTAGGGCACTACATCTCAAAGTCATCCCGGAAGAAGGGGAGGCCAGCTCTGAACCAGCCTCTCCAATCAAAGTAGGCAGGGGGTGGCACACCCTTGTTGAGGTTAACAAGAGCCTCTGAAGTAAGGGAACAATCCCCACCAACTCCAACAGTCATCTTCCACAGTAGAGTAGACCTATCGAATTGCCCATGAACCCCAGAATCTCAACATTTGAGACGTGATCCCTGCTGGGTAAACTTAGTCAGCTTACTGGCACATTTATATGGGGAAATCTTCAAATAGGTGTACTGAAGAAGATCCTGAAGTTATACGTTCAATACGAAATGTTATATATTTGTGGCTAATTCTAAATGGAAGAAACTAAATTTCTCTTCATGAATTCGTGGACGAATTAGCAACATAACGATATGGAAAAATCAGCCCAAGTTTGAACACAGTTATAAGCCTAACATTAAATAGAACTCTTTTCAATCAAATAAAAGAAACCTTATAATGGTCTGAAAGGAAATAATTTTAGTAAAGAAGGCGATATCATATTATCGAAAATCTGGAATCCTCTGATCAAAAAAGCCATATTCATCACTGATTGGTAATATAGATTTCTGATTGAGCTTCTGGCAATCTGGATTCATCTCACTTTCTTTCACTCTGTATACGTTGGTTTTTTACTGGCTCTGCCAGTTTTGCTTTAATAGACGGCTCTTTACAGCAAGTTAAGTCTCAATAAATTTGAGTTTTTAGGTTAATTTCTTGTTTACAGATTATGTTTTAGCCTTGAATCTGACTATGTAAGCCTAAAGTGTATTGCCTTTTTTATGCGACGAGTATAATCAATTAGAAAATCCAAACAACTTAAACGTACATAATTTAACATCATACATAATTTCCTACAAGCAATAAAAACAGATGTAAACCGTTCGTAGTGGTGTCGTTCACTTGTGGCAAATAACGTAGTAAAACTTTTGTATTTTCAAGTTACACTTAGACTTGCTACCAAAGAGTGCAGCTAATATTTTCCACATATATGTACAGCTCTGTTGTATATTTTATGATTAAAGCTATGGAATGGCTTCAAAGTTTGAACTCTTGCCAATGTTAAGACTTCTTTTTACTGCAGACCGGATTGTGGCTATACCATAAATCATACCCTGACAAACAGTGTAGTCAACGCACAATGCACAATCCATGGAAAACTTATTTCTTCATTTCCTATCAAAGTAGATCCCCTTGACAGATGTAACTGTCTGGTTATCTAACCCTCTGGCCTAGCTTCTATCTATGTCAACAGTTGTAATTAGGTGCTATCCTAATTAATTGAGGTTGTAGTCCACTGAAGATCTGAGGAAGTTTTTCGATTCCAGAACCTAGTTTTGTTTTACAAAATCCTCATGCATTCCATCATAAACACGAGTATATTATACGAATAATGAGGTTATATAGGATTACCTCGATATAAATAGATTTTATTGATGATTTTGTCGTTAGCTTACAATTATTTTGATATATGTTTTTACTCATAGTATATACAACTGCAATATTGTGTTGAAAGTCTATTTCATTAAATTATTGTTTGCCTCTATTGAAAGCCGTGTAATTCTTTTCTGCTTGTAAACCCACCATACTACTGTACGTGATAACTTTCAAATTATCTGTACGAGACGTACTTCTTGCAAGATAACGATTCTATATGAGTTACGAGTTGCTCTTTAAAAACATTCACTTAAAGATGTTTGAAAGGCATTGAAGGGAAAGTGGATCAATTGTGGATTCAGGTAGATTTTCTGGATGCTAGGTCAGGTATATATATCTACGAAATGGTGCCCGCGTTATGTAGGGCCATAGCGTGTTGCGATCACGTGACTTACATACTAATCACTCCGTTGTAATCCTTGCCCATATAGATGGTAGCGTCACATGCCAGATCCTCGTCCAAATAAAACTCATCGAATGCATCTCTCTGAAAAATATACGAAACATTTTGTCATCCTGTACTTTTTACAGTACCCTAAACAACTGCAAAAGCTCTTATTCACAACCATTGAATAACCTTAACTAATGGTAAGATTAGTGACAAAAATATGAACGTAGGAAAAGTTAGATCTAATAATTCACCCAGTTATTATTGCAATTCTTTTTAATTTGAAAAAATTTAAAGTTATTAAAAACTATTCCTTATGATGGCAAGTAACAAGTTGGGGTTATTTTTGAACTAATATTTTATTGGTGCAAGACATGCGTGTGGATAGTAGAGTTCCTCTCAAAATATTTCAATTTCTTGAACACAGTAAAATTCAATAATTATTAAATCTAATATAATCACTGTACAGTTACATTAAAAATCTAATGGATATTAATAATTTAATACTTATCCACCCCAACGGAAGAAATCATATAAAACTATACAATCACTCCTATACTGTTCATCACGCACAATAGCAGTAACAATGTGCAATAGTAATACATAATTAATCAGGATTGCTAATGTACTAATTAAAAGAGATCATTAACCCAGCAAATACAACTCTTCGTTCAGTGCAATAACGGATAATAAATATTTGACCATCCTATGCCTATTGTAAACACAAGTGCAATATACGGTGGTAATATCGTATAAATAGTAAATATGGTAATCTATAGATGTAAATTTAATAAAATATGACAAACAATGATGAAAACTATTGCACGATAATAGCTCAGATTAGTACTAACAGATGACTTGTTAAAGTTAGTAAAATTGCGGCAAAACGCTGAAATAGCCAGATATAAATTACTCTTAGGCTTGTAACAAGTATCTTAAATGCTGTGATATTGAATCAGTTCAAGATAAGGAGAGCTTAACTGTCATTAGCTTTATGACCCAACTTTACGAGACTGGATGATTTATTGGTTACCCAGGACTATAGGCACCTCCCCGCAATTTGCAAGCATTGCTTTGGTTTTAATATCAATATACTGGTTATGGTCGTATTATGAAAATCCTTCGTCAATATCCAATAATCGAATATTTATTGCGAACACAAAAAGTATATTTGTATAACATACGTGAAGAATCTAATAATATTGACACACATGCCACATCAAACTCCCATTTATACATACATTTTGCCACTCACTACGCTCCATTCATCGCCAATTGTTTTCGATCTCAATTCGAGAGTAATTTTTCTTACTGTGCGGTCTCCCAGTTATTTGTCTATGGTTTTTGGAAGTGTGTTTTAGGTCAAACACTCACTACATTGGTTTATTCATTTGGGCGAAGCTACGTAGTTACTTGTTATGCATAATGTTTCACATTTCCTCACATAGACAAGCAGCTAAGAAATCTCTCATAACACTTAGTCCTAACAGGACCTTTGCGCTTCCTGCAGGAGTGACAGGATATTCAGGATGGGAAGAGTTAGGGGTACGAGCCTCTTGTCAAGATCCCATGAGCCTATCGATCCTTGCAGTCCACATTGCGGTTCCCCACCACGAAGCGGCTGGTTTCAAGAAATAATGTATAGTCACACCTTACCGTTTGTCAAATTCACTCCCATCTCCTTTAAAACCTTTAGAGAGCCTGGTTCAGATCGTTCTGCTGTCAAAGCGTACTTGTCAATGGCCCAGTGTACAATGGTACAATGGTTATCGCAAGATAACTAGATCAAGCAACGTCAAGCGTGGCTGCTGCTTGGATGGGTGACTGCTAAGCGATCCTGTCCCTGCAAGCAGCCCGCCTGCCTGGTTATTGTTGGTGGTCCGGAAGTCACCTTTAGCCGTTGGTCCCCAGGTTAAGTGTTGGAGAGGGCTTCTTAGCCCTAACACTGCCTGGTAAAAATAAGACATCTTTATTTTTCTTATGCTTTGTTCACCTGATGACCGCGGTCGTGGAGCCCGAATATCGCCAGTCTTGTACACAGAATAAAAGTGTTGGTAAAAGTACACGGATTTGATTTTTTTTAAATTAAGTTTTTGTATTGCATTTTTAGACCTTTTTGTATATAATACATCGTAAGTATTATTTTACCTTATAGTATTAGTTGTATGTGTAATATAAATAGAATAAATGGAAGAGTTAATTTTTGTTTTTATTAAGTTTTTGATAATTTTATTACGTATAGCTAGTGTGTTTATACTTGAAATGCTCTTGATTTGATTTAGTTTTTTTTTTTTAGAAGTACGAATGGTTTTATAATTATACTTATACATAGATTAAGTGTGAGAAAGGACTTAGCATGGAAAAGAAAGAGAATTTTTATCTAATTTTTCTCACTTTTTGTCATGACTAGGGGTAGCAAGTTAAATCTCAGTAATTTCACCTTGAAACTAGGGGAGACCAGCCTGTCCCAACTCCCCCAGTCAAATAGGGTACGGGGACAGCACCACCTTGCTTCCAGGCTAGAAACAATCTTTAACCCTAAGGGAGCTCCAGCCATTCCAATAGCCATATTCGTCAGTAGACTAAACCTACTTATTTACTTCCGCTTCCCCACACAGTGGCTTTTGCTGTCAGTGAAATCAAGGATGTCACTACTGGATCTTCATATGGACCAGATATAAGTAACTCCTCGGTTTTTGCTGTGTTCAGTGTAGGTTCAACTGGAAGGTATAAACCAGCCTGAAGTGAACATTCCTTTAAAGAACTCCCTCCCCCCACAATGTATTATGATTAGTTTCGTAGATCGGTTATGTTAGTATAGTTAATTTAAGCAAATTAAAAGTAAAAAAAAAAACAAAAAACGCTTTTCTCGTTTTCCACAAATCTTACAACAAATTACTACGAATTTAATATGTTTTAATATATTAGCTAGAACTAATGATTTACCAAACACAAAATAAAACTACTGTCCTGCAAATCCTTAAAATGTAATGTAATTTTTCCACAAAGACATGTAAAGACAGATAACTTTTAATCTAAGCTATATAGGACACATGCCATCATGTATTATTTGTTAGTCTGTACCTGCTTGATAAAGTTTGATTAAATGGTTCCGAAATACCCTGTGTAGACAATTGTGGTGGACTGAATGAAATAAAAAACAACTCAGGATGTAAACGAATTTTCATTTGAACGTTTATTAGCACATTTGTTGTGTAAAATACTATAGTAATGTAGTAAGTATAATTTATTTAACAAGTATTTTTGTAAAATTGCTCTAAAATATAAGGCTTTGAATAGCAAATTTTATGAGCGGGAAACATACTTCCCAGCTAATCGTATTTTGTTCTCGTATATGCAATTTAACTTCTCTCATAAAAATAAATAAAATGACATAAATGTTTGGGATCTTGATTCCAAATAACACACCGCAATTGTGGTAGAAGTATTTCACTATGAAATTCAACAAAATACATGAATGACAAGAAAGCTTAATAAATAAAATGTAAATGTCACACGCGCCCCTGGAGTGATAAATTCTGCCAAGCGATAAACCCGGGGTATTCCAGTTGTGTGGCCCGCGCTCCGACCGCTTTGTATTGTTTGTCGCTAATTTACTTCGCCCCGGACACACTGTTTGACGAATTTCTTTCACTTCGCTGGAAAAATAGTTTTAAAAGATTTCTCAAACAGTTGTAGTTCTGTTCTGTCTCTCAATAAAACAAAAATATTTAAAAAAATCTTTACATTTTTTGTAGAAGATTAAATGACAAACTAAATTTATTCGATAACTCGGATTGTCAGTTGCTTTAATTCGTTTAAATCTAGAGGAATGGATGGCATATAATTTCCTTCTTTTATTTTATAAACTTTATGTATTTATTTGTTAATAGCCACTAAAAATGTTTTATTTAAAATTAAACAAATTAAAGAAACTTGCAGAATTTTCTGCAGAATTCACAGTTTACTTTTAAAATCTTTGAAACGTTTTCATTTTGTAACGGATCAAATTCAAAGCCAAAATCAAACTGTTTACTGCTGGTATAATTTAACATTATGTAGTAAAATGCTGAAACTGTTGATTAGCCCTTTAAAATGATGTGCATATCAACCTATGCCTGAATACAAACTTTCTACTGACTTCTCATCGACCGTTCCCATTGCAGAATAGCAGGACGCTGAGTAAATCTTAAAATACAGTAGGTGTTTGTGCACAGTAATTATGTGTGAAGTTTTGTAGCTCCATCTAAACTTTTTATGATTATAATACCATTGACGTTTTAGCGCCACCATTTTGTTTAGGATTAAACCTTCAAGTGGTATGCAAATTCACCTATCGTTACATTTAAGGTTTCTCTACCGACTTCGTACTGGCCATCTCCCTGAGGTAGTAAAGAACTACTGATTGCATAAAAAAGTTCAATGTTATGCTTTATGTCACTTTCCAAAGTTTTATGATTATACATTTACGAATACAGAAGATATTAGACCCCTATAGGAGTATAATACATAAGTCTTTTTCTAACTACTTCATGTTAAATAAATCATAAAACCTTGTTGCACCGATATATTTTACCACCTAAAAACAAACTACTGCGTTACATTCTTGAAGCTTTTGTCTTATTGGAAATGATATATTATTTCAAACAAACTCTCCAATAACATAAAGTTTTTTATTTTTGTGAGGCTTTTCGTACTCAATGAGTACATCTTCGGACTCACACAACTGAATGAAAGTAATAATAACAATAGTAACATAAACAATGTTCGTTGTTTACCAGATTATTTTGGTTCTTTTTTATAAACTTATATGAAACAATTTTTATAAAAAAGAACCAAAATAATCTGGTAAACAACGAACCTGGACCTTTTCAAAATTCACCGTTACTTTATTTGATTTAACTAAATATAAACTTTATATATATATATATATATATATATATATATATATATATATACATATAACATACTGTGCTGTCATAAAATATTACCTCTTTGTATTTTTAATGACATATGTTTTTATTTAGTACAAAATTGTTTATGTTACTATTGTTATTATTACTTTCATTCAGTTGTGTGAGTCCGAAGATGTACTCATTGAGTACGAAAGGCCTCACAAAAATAAAAAACTTTATGTTATTGGAGAGTTTGTTTGAATTAATATAACTACTGCGTTGTTTAAACTTTATTATATACACAAGATTTGTCTCACGATCTAGTGTTTGTTAGGAAGGCATATATGCATATTGAATCTTAACTTTCACAACTGCATTGGTTGCAAATATCCAGATCTAGTAATATCACAACACAACCCAAAAAGTGAATTAGAATGTAAATTACGTTTCATTGGCAAGTGTCCCCAAAAAATTTTATAACAATGATTAAATGACGGAAATATAAAAAATTCAGAGTTTTGTATGCTGTGGGTCTACAACCAGATGTGCAGTATGAAATATTGTTCTATAACGCATCTGTTATTCTGAAAAATGCATTTCAGACTTTTAAAGAGTAACGAAAAGGGAAGTTTTCAAAAGAGAAAAGTTAAAGAGCAGGAATAAAAAACCTACGCTTATCAGAGTATTAAGTAAATAAACAAAAATACCATATTTTAGTAAATAGATTTTTGTGAAAGCTTAATACTTCATTACAAAAAGAAACGTTTTCCAAAAAAACTACTTCAGATATCTAAATGAAATTGTTACATAATATGCAGATCACCTTCTCACATAAGCTGAACTTTGTATAGCTTAAAATATATTTGGAATTAATTTATTACAAAACTAGTAAGAAAAACTTTGTTCAGTCATTTATTTTTACAGACCATTTAAAAAAATTCAGCATATATATACAAGTTAGTTAGATATGTGGTAATAATATCTATAAAAATGTCTATAGCATATACCCATTAGTTTTTTATAATATGATCTTTACATTAGCGTTATAGAGATAGGCGTTCCGGGACATCTTAGACATTTAATACATATTACATTTTAATATTGTTTTTTTTTTTTAACTAAATCACCTTTTACTATTTTCCATGGCACGCAAAATGTCACGGGCTTCGCTAGATTTCATACAAAAGTCACGTCTATCATTTCATTAGGTTACACGAGTTAATATGTTACGTGTTAGAATGTTAGAATATGATTTTATCCAGTTGTTTAACAATATATTTATTCTACTATTTTCTTGTTTCCATGGTGGTTACCCATGTAAAAATGATTTTTAACGCTCAGCCAAAACCAATGGAGTGAAATGCATCATTATATAGGTCATTATTTCTTAATAAATGAAAGTTTGAGCAAATGTTCAACTCAGGACACTTTTTTCTCAAGATATCGCAATAGAGATATAAGACTTGGAAAGACGGAGAAATAAAATGACTGGCACAAAAATATAAATGTTCCAGCACCTCGAGTCATATGCTTTGATAACGCTCAGCTAATAAATTTACCCTTACATGACTAATCTGTATTTCTCTCTTATTATTTTTTTCAATTGCCAAAATCGGCTAAAAAGGAGGCACACCTTTAACTTTCAAATTTCGTTTAATACCTCTCGTTTAAAGTTTATATCAAATAGAAAACGTAGTAATGAAAGGAACCAATGGTTTGAATGGTTTACGATAAGTGTATTCTTAGAAAGCTAAAGTAGATTATTGGGTTTAATATTGGACTATTAAGGGAAATACATGTTCAAATATGGATAAAATATGCATTTTCCAAGTAAATGGATATTGAATTTAGAATTTTCTGTTATTATTGAAAACCAGAGAGAACAGAGGGTGTCGTAGTAGAAAAAGAAACTTCCTCAACTTTTTCATGAGAAGCGAGGTATTTTAGTAAAGTAAAGATGACTTATTTTACCAGATAAAGTTAGAGCTAAGAAGCCCTCTCTAACACTTGACCTGGGAACCAACGGCTTAAAGGTGACTTACGAACCACCACCAACGGCGGGGCAGGCAGACTGCTTGCAAGGACAGGATCGCTCAGCGGCCACCCATCCTAGCAGCAGTCACGCTCGACGTTGCTTGATCCGTATCTTGCGATAACCGTTGTACCCGCTACGCTGTTCATTGTTAGTCGCAATCAAAGTCAGCAAAATGTGATTTCCCTCGGTTATCGATATAAATGTTCACTTGAAAGACTTCTCAAAGTACAATAGTATTGTTGTACGGCGAATGGATGGCAGTAGTACAAAATATTATATTAAAATTGTACAGTTCTTCGTAGATTGCAAGAAAAGACAAACTTTTCAATATAATCGTAACTCAAAATCAAAGATAAAGCTTACTACTAAATGAAAAAAATGTCTCGTGATTTGCTTATTGTAAACATAATTGAAATAAAGTGTATATTTTTATTAAATTGAAGTTATTGAATTGTTTTTAAGCATGTTTTATCCGAAAGTTGTATAAAGTTTATAATGCAATTCTTCCTTTTATATACATATGTACCAAATTGGTAAGGACGTTAAAAAGTGGTGTGCAACTAATTATTTCAATAATCGTTCAGACTGTATACCTCTATGTTAGTGAGAAAGTTTTGGTGAATGCTCTAGCCTAGTCAAAAGTAATACGCACAATTTTATGCAGAAGTAAGTTCTTTAAAAATCATTCTTAAAAAATTAAGTCATAGTTTTACATAACTACACTAAAAAAGGAAAAATAAGTTTTAAGATATATGTTTAGTTGCTTATATTCATTAATATTTGTCTACCTATCTCATTCTAGGTAACAGTAGTTGAGCACCCTTAACTACTAGATTAAATTGAAATAGTTTAATTTATAGCTAGTATAGAATATATCCGAATAATTGAAAACATTGGTAAAATGTGTAAAATTACAACATAGTTGCGATTTAAATTGTATTTTTGTGCCGCTTTCAAGTTTTCGCATCGCTGTCTTCTTTATCAGAGAGTTGTTATATATCGTTCGTATAAATCTTCCAGTAAGCTTTTATGTTAAAAATATTTACTTCGTGTTTTTAATAATTTCTTAATCCTTATATTTTCCTAAACAACTGTTACTTTTTTCTCCTCACATTAATGGTAATGCTTTGTTCATTTTGTTGGTTAAACTTTTGTACAACTCTTTTCTGAAAACAATTGTTGGTTTTTAATTTTACTCGAGTAATTTTCGTTCCATTGAGTGTCTGATTGTTAGCCCAACGCTCAGTATTGGTTGAGGGCATTTTCAAAAACTGTACTATTGTATGCTTCTTCTTATATAATTTTATTGTAAATTAGAGTGCGGTCTAACAGTACTAATTTGCGTTAAATAAAAAGTTACTGTTCCATGTCAGCGCTTGTAGAGTTCGAGGTCGAGCTTTAGACTTGACTGTTCGGTCTGTGCATTGTTCATTAACAACGGTTCAGTTTGGCGGGAGATTGGAGATTAACTGATTTCTGGTCCAACTAACGAAGTTATCGTGCTTCATTTGGCTGTGGTAATCACACTACGTGGTTTCGGCTTTCCATATTCAGCACGAATTGGAAATAAACGAGTTTCCATAGGTCACGATGACGGCTTGCTGAGCTTATTCCATGCAACTTGTATAACCATCCAAGTTGTTATACAACAGATTCGAGCGTTAACAGAAGAGTACAATACATTCAAACTGTGGTATAAGTGTATATGGATAATTCTTTTACTTATTGATTGCTCTATAAGTGTTCTAATTTTTCTTAGAATTCCCTATATAATATATATATATAATATATAATATATATAATACCTGAGATACAATTTTGCAAAAAGGTCTCCTCACGCCTAATTAAATAAAATAATACCTTTTAAGTTATTAAAAAAAATAGTATGGATATAAATAAATACATATATATATATATATATATATATATATATATATATATATATATATATACCGGGTGAGTTTTATAAAGTGATCCAATAGCTAACGTTTTAATTACACAACTTAGCACCACACTTTAAATTTGGAACTTGCTCAATTTTAAGTTTCACTCAGGGATACACTTTCACATTTTTTGAAGATGGCCGCCATTTCCCAATATAGCAGCCAACTTTAAAATCTTTAATGTAACACCCTGTATTTTATGTTGTTTTTAGATTCTACTCTACAAAATAAGACATTTTTGCTTTTGAGAATTTTTCAATATCTCTAATGGTTCAGGAGCTACGTGGACTGGACGTTTTCATCATCAGTCCGAAAAAATCCGAAAACTAGTTCATAAAATGAAAAAATAATATATAGTAGTGTATTATTAAGTGTTTTTTTTTCTTTTTGTCACATTTTTATTGTAATTCTATTGAAATATACATGTATCACTGTGTCAAAACAAATCGATACCAATTCCAACGCAATTTAAGAACTAAACCATCTAATCGATCACTATGTGGTAAGCATTTTTGTAACGATATTTGGAGTTTTTGTTAATAAATACAGTATGTAATTGTTTCTATATGTGAACACTGGAAACAAAACTGTTCATTAGATAAATCGAGCAACACGCAACCACGCTCATTATTGTAATACCGTAAAGACATACTAGGCTCGCAAAGAAATAGCAGTTTCTTTAATAATTAATGAAGTTTTGCTATTCTATCACACACTATTTTCATGAATGAATGTATTAAATATTAAGAATGAAGTAGAGTCAAGGTACTTCGTGAACTATCAACATGTGCTCTGTTTCAGTTATACACACAAAAGAAGATATCTCATAAAGAATGTGGATATAAGCTTGTGCTGACACATGACACAGGGAGCAGAGAGTCTGCACGGTGTTCTACCAGTGGTGTGCCCGGTGTTCGGCCGATGGTGTGCGGTTCCTGATTAGAACACCCATTACACTCGGTCTGCGGTACAGCGTAATGGGTGTGTGACCCACCTGCAACTCTATATTATGGTTTTCATTTCACTTTGATTAAACCTCTAATTGCTAGTAACTATTATGTACTTTTTCAATTAGGTCTATCCAGTTGCTCAATATAGTTTTTAAATTTATGTGAACATTTATTCATATGGGCAGTCTCTGCAGTACCTAAACGAACATATATTTAAACTCGTCAGTACATTACACTATAAAATCACTGGCACTGAGATTGTGCTGGAGATCCCGTGTTGAGTAAGTTATCCGCACGATGGGAAAACGGGAAAAATCAAGATTAACAAATAAAAGTGGCTCTCTTTGAGAAGTATAAAGTCTATAGTATCATCTTCTCCTCGTGTACGATCACATAACTCGTAACATTGTTTATTTCATAACTCAGTTTAAATAATAATAGTTTAATGCATCTGAGAAGTAGCGCATTGATTGTGACGTCAGGTTTTAAAAGTCAAAATTCTAATTTGGTAGCTGAAGGGATCCAATCATACTTTCAAGTATTACACTCACTCACAATCATTCAGTTACGTACGACATCACATCCAGTTATCCCAGCGACTCTCAATGAACTTTACAATCGAGTGAAATGCATTCTTCACCAGATAAAGATTCAATTGAGTTCTAATATGATTTTGCATTAGTTTAATGAGTTTATGAAGGTCAGCTTGAGACGGCAAAAATGCAAATGTTGTGCTGTTGTACCCGCAGGGTGTCCCTAACTCTCGTTCCCTACTGGTGGATGTGTCAGCCTTGTACAAAAGTACACTTTGGCCTGCAGCACAGAGGCAGGATAAAAGTAAGCACTTTTAGTTTCCTGGACGTTTCCCTAGACGACTTTGAAATTTATTTTGAGCTATTTCAGTCACCATTTGTTGAGTCTAAACACACTCTCGAGTCTGTATTTGGCAGAACTTCCCCATAGACTCACACCATATGACATATGTGAGCAAACTAAACCAAAATAAGCCATTCTTAATATATCAAGGGAGTTATATTTTGCTACATTACGCAAAGTCTAAATATCTGAAGCAGCTCTACCACAGACACTATTAATATGGTCATTGTAGATAAGTCCACAATCAATGTATATTCCCAAACACTTGGTGGTTTATTTTTTGCATAATTAAATCTCCTTGATAAACAGAATTGCTCTCAATTCTTGTTCATGTTGTCCAGGACTAAATCTAATTAAGGTAGTCTTTTAATGGTTTGAGTTTAAGTTTATTTCACAAAATGGCTGGATGATCAAACTTAGTACGTCAAAGATTTTTAGTTCCTTTGTAAGGTAATTCACACTTAACGAAGGCGAACATTTAAGGAAATAACTTTGAACATAGAACACGAAGTCCATGCCATGTCATTTAGATTTTAATATTTGTATGAATACAATATTTTTCAAATGAGTTCCCTGACTCCAATCGTCTAAAATTCTTTTCCTGCACACTTATCCAGTTTAAATCTTCTTTTGAGCACTTTTTGTTGCACGTCTGCGAGTGATTTTTGTTCGTTATCAGCATGTGTTATCTCGTTTTTGGTAATAATATTGTGTTATTGCTTGATATTTTTCTATTGCTTATTTCTTATTGCCTTTTTAATTTTGTCATTGATTCTTGTGATTGATATTGTTCTTTTAGGCAGGTTGGATTGTTTTTGACATTATTAGTCATTGTTATATATATATATATATATATTCATATATATATATATATACATTCATATATATATATATATATATATATATATATATACATATTTAAATATATATATATATATATATATATATATATATTATATGCATGTTATTTCTATTGCCGTTGGTACTAAGATTATTTTGTTGTTTTTTCTGTTATTGCTTCATGTATTGTTAACTTTTTATATTATTTTATTATTTGTTCCCTACGTAGTTAGTTTGTTTGTATATCTCTATGTAAATAAGCTATCGTTATCCTTATTGTAGTGTCGTGCTCTGCATTTTTATTATTGTGTTTATACAGATGTTTATTTTAATATTTTTGTTACTACATACTATACACAAGTTTTAAATTGGATGATGTCCGTTGGAAATAAAGAAATAAAGATGTTAGTGCGGTTCAAAACACTCAACACAGATTGAAATGGAGAATGCGTTGTTAAAACCTGGAACATTTCCATAGCACTGCAGGATGATATTGAATAGATGTGCAAACAACTCATGAGATTCCTACACAGTGTGAGGGGAACTTTTGTGGCAGCCGAGTCATTTAACTCCGCTGACACAATAGTCACTCCTGTCTGCTCTCTACTGTCTGGGCGTATGCCAGAGAGGTAGAAACATACAGAACGATGATAAGTGCAGTTAATTACGTGCTACCTCTGTCTGTGCCTGTGTGCGTGTGTGCGTGCCTGTGTCGGTAGCGTGTCTGTGTCTGTGTCGGTGTAGTGGGGTGGTTATTGCTCGCTGTTTGTACCTGTAGCACGCCATGTATCAACATGCGAGTGTGCCCGAGTACAGCCGCAAAGCCAACCTTCTACCCTTATCGGACAATCTGTGTGCAACGTAACGTGTGTTTAGTGTGCAACTTGACGATCTATCCACACTATCAGTCTCCTGCAACTTCGCACGCAATTTCTTTAGCTTTGCACATGAATGAGCACTTCTGGTTCGAGTAAACTATATATCCAGCGCCAATGTTGAATTTTCCAGGTTGCCACGATCAAGAAAATGTGTCAAAAATTGTATATTAGCCTGTATATTAGTTGATCTTGCCTGGTTTCCCCGATCAAGATACACATGCACAGGTCAGAGAAACATAAATCTGTCAAAAGACAAGTAAGATGGGTTTTCATAACACTCTCTAAACTTGCAGTAAAATTTAGAAATGTATGGTACTTACCAAGGACTGCAGACTTAATACAGCAGACTTTGCAAAGATGTACAGTTAAACAAAAATACTAATATGAAATATTAAATTTTATTATCTGGATATTTTATACCCTGTGGCTAATATCGGTTGCAGAAAAGCTTAAATTAAGAAGTCTTGTTACTTCATAGTAAAAAGACTTCTTAATTAAAAAAGCTTTATAGCTTTCTTTACACTTTTGATACTATAAATTGTAAACAAGTTGAAAATAGTGTTTAAAATAATTTAAAAAATTGTTATGCTTTCATATAACAAAGTTTACACATTGCAGTTGATTACATTTAACAAGTTCTTTTAACTAATATCTTTTTGTTGCGATGTAACTATATAGACCATGATGGTATTTTTCACAACTTTTTGGAACAGTAGGGCGTAGCTCGGAGGGGTTTTTTAAATAGGAATAGGTCTTTATGTTAACGAGGGACCCTAAGAATGTCCTTGTAAATTTGAAATAAAATCGGTCTATTAGTTTTTACGTGATGGAATAATGTGCACAAAAACACACATACAGACAACATCAGAATGCATGTAAAATATATGTAATTAATTATCTAGTGCCCATAATCCTAAAGGTTGTCGACAATAACAGAATTTCAATGATATTTGTATGTCAAAAAATTTAATAATTTTTCAAATCCTCAACTACAAGTATCAGTTATATCAATCTTTCTTACAATTTAAAACACTGGCACAATAAACGTAAGAAAATTTCTACCGCTTAAAATCAATATGTTCCCGTTAAAAGTATAGGAAAGCCTATTAGGTATAAAAGAGCTAGAGGTTGCATTTAGAGTAATCTGAGTTCACTGGCAAATTAACAATAAATTGGTGAAAGACAGTTTTTATTTAATCAATTTAGCTCAAGGTTGAAAAAGTTATATACATATTGTTTAGGAATGAACATGAACTTTAGGTTTCAAGTAATTCAAGAAGTTTCCTTGAGTGGTATTTAAAATTAAAGGTATGTTCTTAGACTATCCATATATAAGATGTCAGAAAAATATTCATTTTGGTTACTCGAGTATTTCATCCTAACATGAAATGGTAGCTTTTAACTCGCCTGTATACACCAATACTATTCGCAGTTTCGGTTTATAATAGTTTTGTTGCCTCTCCAGAATAGAGCCAGTGTTATATTTAATGTTAAGAGCAAACACTGCCACTTCACCAATTTTAATGCTAATGTTGCGAAGACTATCACTCGTTGAGCTGGAAAAATATCACACGATATCTTGAAAACGAAGTGGCCTAGAGACTTGGAATTGTGTATTTCTTTATGATAAACACTGAGTTGGATTAAAATGTCTCTGAATTGGATTTGGCTTGTTCGAGTCTAAGTGAATATTGTTACAACATTATAGGTCTATGTAACCTGATGGCAGTGAGAAATATGTAAACTTGTAAATAAACCTATATGACTTGCAAACCTGTGACACAATTAGCCCAGCCGCCCCACTCATAAATAATTTTATAGAGACATGTAGAGAGTTTTTTTTTATTATTTAAACAAAAACCCCATGTAATGAAAAAATGTAAATGTTTCATGTGGCAAGATATGTCGGAAGATATTTCATCATATTTGTGTGTTGTTACGACACGTGTTGTGTATTTCTACCTTTTAGTAATATGTTGAACGTATTTAGAGTAATTTATCAAAAGAAATTAGACAAGCTACACAACAATAGACTTGGCCTACCAGAACATGTTATAATAATTTACCTTACTGTGTGTGAAAATATAAGAGAGTGTAAACAATATTTACACTTCCGGTTTCTGCCAAATAATGCGGTTTCGTCCGCACAGCCTAAGTCAACACAAGTGGAATGTTGCCCCAATAATAAACCGCTGTATTATTTATACAGGGCCCCATTAGCAGCAATTTTCATACCCACTAATGCTTCTCGCGTGTGGGTCAGCAATGAGCAGCGTGATGTGGTGTCAGCAATTATACTCGTATAGCTGACTTCTGCTGTACATTGACTGATAGTACTGTTGCCTTTGTTTACTGTAGTGCACAGTGAGTAGCGAGTATACAGTGACTCTCAGTTCTTTTCTTATACATTTATTTGTAACATGGGCATGCATTGTTGATTTCTGTTCGAATGATGATTTATAGTTACTTATAAAATATAAGGAAAATCTTGTGTTTTTTTATATATAACAAGTGGATTTTGTGTATTTTTATATCATAATATCAAAGATCATCGTAACAGTTCACTACATCGTAACAATCTACGCCGTCGTTGCATTCGCTATCAACTAAGTTTTTATTTAACACCTATTTAGAACGTTACTTAGTTATTAAAATCTACAAATAGGATTCAAATTAAGACATAAATTTCTTTTATTTTATAGTATTTTTAAAATATATGCACCAAAAACTCAGATGACTAACTTCAATAATGAGACGGAAATGAATATAACTGTAATGCATGAACATATTTAATTAAAACAGAGACTCAGTAACATTATAAGCCTGGACAGTTGTATTTGTGTGACCACAGTTTTTAAAATTGTATAAGGACTTTTTACCATTCCAAGCAGTTTTAAAAGTCAAATGAATTATTTCAGCGAGGTTATTTTATGAAAACTAAATTTTTTACAGTTTGTCACATATTCATATATTTCAGTAAGTTAAACATGTCTAACCATATTATGTTGGACTTATTTCCACTGCGATGTATATGAGTATAATCACATCAATTCAATCCACTCACCGTATTTCATGACCTTGACTTATCTCTGTCTCTCGTTTCATCAGAGCGACACCGCCCTCAATAAGCTCTGACCTCAAATCCAAGCATATTTTCTCAGTTCCTCTACCACCTGTAGCGCGTGGTTCTCATATATTATGCAGTTTATCAACAATTTAAAAATCACTAAAACAATTCCTTTAACAACATTATGTTTATTGGCAGGAAATAATATTCGTATATTCTTCTAAGGATTTACGATGTGTACCTTAGCTAGTCTTGTCTTGTTTTATAACCCATCCAGCCTCAGGAATTGCTTACAATTTCATAAAATACTTCAATACATCCTCAACTCTATTGACAGCACTTAAATATAAGTACGACGTAGTCAATAACATAACGGATTAACATTACTCTTCTGTGTGATTGGAATTTTTGTAAATCAAGGGTTTTTTAATCCAGATGATCTTCAACGGATATCTATTAGCACAAAATGTGCAATTTTGATCGAGTAACGAGTCACGAACATTCCTTGGTAGCTTTCGTGACTCATCATTGAAGTAGTAGGAAAACGTAATTCTGGTAAATTGAAACATTCTCCCATTATAGTTTGGGCAAGGCAAAAATAGGAATTATTTGTATCATATTTCAATAATTATACATCCCAAAAGTACTTTTGGTCGTCCATACAAATAAGCTAAAACTCGTAGATTATTTTAAAACACATAGCAAGTTAATGATAGACGTAGTAATGTTGTACTCAACTGTGAACAAGGGAAGGGGAAGGGTGGGGGAAGGCTGTTGCCAGCCTAGCGTGTTGTATGTATTAGCGGAGCAGGGGACTGATAATTTCCGGTACCAGATTGCTACCTGCCCCACCTCAACCATATTACGTTAATATTTAACAGCTTCTTTCCCAAGTGAACATATGTTGTAGCTCTAAACTTATTAAGCTGCGGTATTTTAATTTAAATTCGTTAAGATGTAAAGATAAATCGGTTTTAAAAATAATATTATAATTTAATTCTTGGTATTGATTAAAATGTTTTTAGATATGACGACTATTCTAGAAATTTAATAAAGTACACAAATATTACTCTTTTTGCTTATATAGTCATTACATGTTTTACATCAGACTTTGTTGAAACATCTGTCTCATTATGTACAAAATTGGTTTATAGTTAATTCAATATTTAAATTTCGAAATAAATTGAAATTTATACTATGAAGGATGCAATAATGGTTATTATTGTTCTGTCCTCTTAATACTGAAGACCTCCAACAAAATGACAATGAACAATACATGATAAATGGTTTCAGTGGACAACAGAACCAACTCCAGATTATAAATCAGTGAATGGTACACCTTAGCTTTCATCCTACAGACAAGCTCTAGATCAATTAAAACCCACTCATCAAATTCCTTTTCTCTCAAATTGGAATACCAGAAAATGCTTTCTCTCCCTCCCCCCTCCCTATCATTTACCCTCACACTCTATTTGGATGGCCATGAATGTAAAGAGTTCACTAATAAAAAAGCCAACAAACATGTGCAATAAGAAATATATTAATTATTACTGTCACGATGAAACATGTTAACGTGTACTGCGTACGGAATTCAGCACTATAAGAAGTAAAATAAAACGAGGGTGTATAGGAAACCAACTTAAGTTTAAATCAGATGAAAAGGCAAAATAGTCATTCCGGCTTAATCGGCAGATTTTAACCGATTTTGTCCCGACTAATATCTCAAAAATTTATTAATTATGGGATTAAATGTAATAAATATATCAACACCTGTTCGATATAGCAAAGCATTTTTATTACAAAGTACAGGAAATGTTATCATCATTCCAGAACATTTCTTATTTGTAAATACGCCCTTAAATAACATACATTCAGTCGATTAAATTGTTTACGGTCGCCATTTTCGAATCGAGTTGAGTACCAAAGCTGCGTAATAAGTACGGCTAAGTTGTTTTAGGATAAATATTTTGCGTTGAAAAAGGTAAAGAGTGTAGGGCTATATGCAAAAGTTAATTTAAGTGTTACCTCTTGCTGAGAAGCTGTCAGCGACATATCCTACCCATCTAAAATGGCACTTCAATTCATTTAAAACTGATCCACAATATGTAACTACGTAAAATTGAGTTTATACTGTATTGTTAACGAATTTAAATGTTTTAATTGTAGTTTAAAGAAGTATTGAAGTTTAGCTGTATTTGAAATTATTTAGCTATCTTAGATTTTGTATCAACTGTCAACAACTTTTGGATGTTGTACATTAAATTAAATTCTGAGTAAATAGCGCTCCTCAAGATTAAACTCGATTGTGGATTGACTTCATCACTACTAAAAATCTATATTTATTTCGGTTTTGATTATTATAGTATGCGTGCTACATGGTTCTATGGTAATTAATAACCATTTTCACAAGGATTTTTTATTTGCATAAAAACAGTTAGGACTAAGGATTTAGTTGGATGCTATGTAAAAAATGAATATTCAACAAAAACAACCGAAATATCGCCGTTTTTATATTTGACTTTCATTAACCTTTACTGAGGCTTCATCGTGCTAGAGTGTGTAGTGTAAATAATAAATGTTAGTATTTATAATTAAAAATGTTAATACAAAATCAGTCATTGTATTAGCTTTACATTTTTTTTGAAATTTGACTTCATATAGTTAGGAAGTAACGATCGAAATAAATATGAATATTATTTACGAATACGTTTCATCTTTATTTGAATACGGAATAACAGTTTATAGGATTGCTTTTAGCACGATATGTACATTATTGATATAAAGCAGCGAAATAAAATGGAATGAAAGAGATGTTTTTTTATTATTGCCTTATGAAAGTTGATGTAACATACGGCTTCCAGGCCTGGTTCAGAATACAGCAAGCTCATTATATTTCGTCGCTACAGAGAAAATGTGCTGTATCTAGAGATAGCATATATCTATGTAATATTGAAGTATGTGTGTACATTACACCCTAATAACACTAGTCTTCTTTGCATTGCTCTCATAGATACTGAACATCACCAAATAGAATTGTGTTCTATTTCTAAAAATGTAAATTCAATGAATATGTATTTATTTATTCATAGCTACGGTAATACCATTTTCACACTATAGTATAATAACCCTTAACAAAAATATTAATCTACATTGAATTAATTCTTTAAGTAACACAGGCACGAAGACATTAGTATTCACTGGATAAATAATAACCATTGAATAATAATATGGTAATAATAACAAACATAGCAATAACACAAATAACATATTGACAGCAATTATGTTAACTATATATAATCATAAAAATAATGATATAATAAATTGAAATAATATTATAACAGTGCAATAATATAATATGTGTTTTATTTATTCATATCATGCTCAATAGTTATATTATTGTTAAATGTACAAATATGTTTAATTAAGGAAGAGAAGTCAGTACACTAAACAAATTGTATCGCTTTTTATGAAAATAATTTATGAAGTTTTTATTTGTCGTAAGTTTAGTAGATTTTGTTCCATCTAACTCATTCAATAGAAATAATTTAGGAGACAAAAGGGTGTTGATCATCCTTATCAAAAAGCCCCCCCCTCCACCGTATTAACAGAATTAAAAATACAAAGTTATAATTCCTTACATCATATTTTTTCCAGCTTGACATACTTAAAATGACCAACCGACATATAAATAGTATTTATATCATAATCATACATCTAGATAAAGCGACTGATAATTGTTCTTTTTATAGTCTACATAAGGGTAGCAGACGGTGATTTAACAGTTATTTTCCTGTGTGACAATATGTTTTAAATGTATCAAGCTACAAAAATATAGGAGAAAGAAAATTATAATTTCACACCACAATACAGAATGGCCCTGAGATTATTGAACATCAACAGAACAAATATATTTGAAAACTGGAAATTTTTGTCCAGGAAAGCAACATTTCTTAAGACCTTAATTTTTCATAATTACTACGATAAATCACAATATTTTTTATTCCAATACTGCACAAGTTGAGCTGCAATTTTTACGCATATTACTGATGATTTTTTTCTATTTTCAATGTACGCTTTACAAAAGGTTGCATGTAACATAAAGCGTTTCACATTTAATTCATAAAATTACCCGATCTTCAAATTCCAGTCGAACGAACATAAAAGGTTTCAAAACACCTTTCAAGACAGATGATAAATAAATGCGCGCGTCACTGCGGTTGTCTACGACAATAGATACTGTCTACTTACGTGTCACAGGGTCTAGTTATTGTTATGCATTGCTTTCTTTTGATGTTTTTTTATTGTTTATGATCATATATGTTACTCCTTTTTATTACTTCACTCCAACTCAGTTTTGGTTTTCTAAAATATTTTTGACTATCCCGTTATAAAATAAAAAAAACTATATTTTACTGTATATACACAAATAGGAAGAAAGTAGACTTTTGTTAAAGCACTAACGATCTTTTGTTTAAGTAAGTAAGCTCAAATGCGGGTCAGCGAGACAAGCTTTCAATCGTATTACTGATAATAGTCCTTTGTACTTATTGCACTCGCGTTCTTGTTGTATTCTACAGGATTTCATGTTTTGTTCAAATCTCAATGTGTAGCACCTGTGTGAACACTAAATAATATTCAGTTTTGACAACAACCACGAAATTAATACAAAACTTAAAGTCTCCAATCCTCTTTCTCATACTTGTTGCTGATAGCATACATGTTGCATAATGAAGGTTAAATGAGTAACTTGTATACGAAGTACTGTAATCAGTAATCATTCATAAGTATTGGTCAATATTTGTTAATCTCTCTTGCAGTGCCTCATTTATTGACCTGACAACTAGTGTCTTGTAGATTAAATAAATTAAAGCTAATTTTACAATACATACAAATAAGGAGTGTCATTATTTTTAGCAGTAATACTCACAAAAAACATAATAAATTAAAGAAATTAAAATAAATATATTAAATATACAGTAATATAGAAAAATTTAATAACAATATAAGTAAAATACAGAAATATTTTTATTTAACAATTATAAATAAAAAGTAATCAGTTAGTATCTCGTAAGTATTGGTCAATATTTGTACATACCCATACTGTACCTTATTTAATGACTTGATACCCAGTTTCTTACAGATTAAATAGATGAAAGATAATTTTGAAATAAATATAAATGAGTATTGTCATAATTTAATTTTTAGCGGTGTACACACACACACACACACACACACACACACACACACACACACACACACACACACACACACACACACACACAACATAATAAAGTAAAGAAATTATAATAAATATATATTAATATAGAAAAATTATAATAGCAACATAACAAATACGAAAATCTGTTATTTAACAATTGCAAATTAATAAAAAGTGAGCAGTTAAATATTGCACTTAATAATTGTATTCCCTTTTTTAATCTGAATTTTGGTGTAGGATTTTTGAAAATTTTGCTCTTTAAGCACCTTAACTCATTTCAAATTACTTTTTATAACCCTAAAAAGGACCCTTCCTTTGAACAATGGCGTAAAAACTGCTATCAAGTGAATTTATTTAGCCCTTCTTGTGTAAACACGATACGACAACGAAGCAAACACATAGTTTTCCGAATAATTCTGTTCGTTAAGATTCTCATACGATAAGGCAATAACGTAACTACACACACTACTGATTATGTTCTGATTATATCAAGCAAATCACAGCTTGCAGATAAGTTTAAAAGTAAATTTGACAAGAGCACGCGGCCCTTTAACAATTAAGAGAGAGTCTTAGCAGTGTTGTGGGGAAGGGGAAGGGTGAGGGAAGGCTGTTTCCAGCCTGGCGTGTTGTATGTATTAGCGGAGCAGGGGACTGATAATTTCCGGTACCAGATTGCTACCTGCCCCACCTCAACCATATTACGTTAATATTTAACAGCTTCTTTCCCAAGTGAACATATCTTGTAGCTCAAATAAATAAAAATGACACTATCTTTTTAAAGTCTTGTTAGAGTTTCGACTAAATCAGAATCTACATTTTATTAAAAATATTCAGTTCTCCAACCAAATTGTCAGGTAGAATTCGCCTACGCAAAGGACAAGAATTAAATTTCAATAAAAATTGTATCTTTCAATTATTGTAAACATACTAGATTTATTTAACGTAAAATTAGCAAACATCACAATTCCTAAGGTCTGCTAATATGATGAAGTCTGGAATTATAAGAGTCTGCAATGTTTACCTTTTCTCTGTCTTATTTACAACATATCATCAAATATAAGGATTTTCTGTACTATCAAATATTACTAAAACCGTCCTCCAGATGTTTAGAGGAATTTTCCAATCTACAGAAAAAAGCATATTGTAGCGACCAATCGTCGGTCAAACCGTTAGTAGAATGTTCTTAATGTAATTTTTCCTCGACTGCTGCTATGTGTTAACCACTTTTGAACAAAACACTATCACGTCAGCCATTTACGACCCTAATCAACTTCATCAGTTGAAATCGAGGGACAGTCCTCTACGTTTTAAAACATCTATAATGGTGTATTTAGCATTGTTTCAGTTATGTTAAACCACTCAGTCTGGAATACACTCCTTAGTCATAGATACCTCCAGACTCTTTTCTATGAGCATAATACTTTAACTTAAGCAAAATAATAAATTAAGATAAAACTCCTATTGAATCTAAAATATAATATTTTTAGGTGGTATATACTACTCCTATTACTCTCAACGATCGCTGTGTTTAGGACTCAGCTGCAGTATCAAGTAAAAGGGAGAAAATTATATTCTTGTTACTTAGAATTCCGATTTCTTATTCTCTCTATCAACGTACCTCTGTACAAACCACAGGAAATAGTAATATCTCAACTAGCCAGTGTCTCATAGAATGTCATAGACGAGATCTAAACACGAGTAGGTTGATCGTGTCTCATTCTGAGATAAGAGGACTTAATAGTTAAAACTCAAAACTTCTCTACAGGAAGAAACAGAGGTAATACTAACAGCTATCGGTCTAAATTTTTGTTATTTTAAAATTCGTAGGTATTACGATTTTTAACGCAAAATAATCTTGTTATAATAGAATAAACATGGATTATTTAATATTTAACACACTTACGCATAATTTAAAAGTGGTAAATTATAGCATAATAGCTTTAAATTTATAACATTTATCACATATTTTTGTCAATTGTAAATATGTTTGCTAGAAAAACGTCTCATAGCCATTAAAAGACAAACTATATCCTACGATCAAGAAAGGTTCTTGCATGTTGCAACGTTAAAAATGGTTGATTTTTTAACACAAAAACTATGTAATACGCAAAGTATTAAGTGTTATGTTAAATCATTTCCAGTCTATACATTCTAAACAATGGACATTCCACCAAAAACCCTCTCATCAGACGATTGCCAGTGAACGTATTCAAACTCTTAAGTGCCATTTCCAATGTATGGAAGCTACATGTTTCCGTAGAGTTTTCTCAACATATCACACTGAATGTACATTTCAAAAGCAAGTTTCTGCGCTTAATGCTTTTGGGTCTATATCAGCTTTACTAAAACACTATCTCAAACAAAGATTAACTGTATCATTTTGGATAAAATTACAGCAATAGTGGGTCGATAGATTATTTTGCTAACTCCGTAAGTAAAGCATATAAGGAGTGCCGATGACTGAGTGGTCTAAGACGTCGGACTTTGGATCTAAGTTACAGATAGCGGGGTTCAAATCTTGTTAGTGACCGCAGTAAGTTTACACTGGTCCTTGTAATTTATCATTTCTTCTCTTTATTATGTTTGATATGATCGTCGCATAGGTGGGCCAAGGAGGTGGGCAAAATATGGCTCAGAAAAGATTCACACCCCTCATTCCTCTAAAGAAAACCTAGAAAATACCAGTTAAAGTCATTTCCCTATTGTGGTGCCGATCTGCAGTATCATATCTTTACTAGTGAGTTATATTAAACTTTTAACCGATAACCAATTAGGATGTTGATAATTTTTCATTGCTAAATAAAAAAGCGGAGCGAATAAGGACGCTCCACATTAATTCTTCTCTGTTAGAAACTACAAGATGGTTTTTGAAGTTAGCACATAACTAATGTTGAGCAGTTAACTAGATCCGTATCTCCGGTAGTAGTGGCTCATAAATTCAAGCCATATGGCTGTAAGCCAAGATATTGAATTAGTACTGGATAAGGAAGCATAAAGTATCATTACGCTAACGTCACAGCTTCATCATTGTTTATGTACTGTCTAGAGAAAACAAATTTAATAAAAAGTATACTTACAGCTATATTACTTGCCAGTTTGAAAACTTTCATTAATATATCACGCTAAATATTAAAATACAAAAATTGATATTCCTCAGGAATCAATAGTTACCTTTGAGAAATGATGTGATGTTTTTTTTTTTATTACTAACTCGTTAATAATAACCCACGCTCCTCCGGGCGAGCACTTTGGAACTTGCCGTTACTGTTAACGTTCAAATAGGAATATAAACAATTAGAACCGTTTTACTGCTACAAATAACAAATACAACGAATAAGGTCAAAACGAAAAACAAAGGAAGGCCATCATGAAGCAGACCATTATTATTTATTGTTCCTGATGTTTGTAACATTGTTCCAGTAATAAACTTCCGTGTTTCTTGGCCTTTTATTATTGTCGTGACTCTTCTAACTGTTTCTAAGTAATGTATGGATTTTGTTTTAGCTGAGTGCATTTCGTTATTTTATCTACTTGTATTAATACCACTATCTACAGTTAGCTAATATTGTAACGTTATTAAGTCTACTTTACTGCGTTATTCCTTTTATTCCTTTAAACCATTAATTATCAATAATAAACTTTGACCAGCATATGACCTTATTTTTTAATCATAAGTGAAGCAAAAATAGTACTTTTTATTTATACTGTGGTAATACAACGCCATCATCAATTTATACAGATTTTTCAAAACATTTGGGAAATGATTTGGGATATGGGTCGGTGAAAGTACACACAAAAAATCTTCTAGTACTACGTATAGTTCGCTTCATTTACAGTATGTCTGTATAAATTCTTAGTTTTAAAAATCAAAGCTCAAAAACGGTTTAAGTTATGGTGTTGTTGATTTGAAAGTTTTTTTGTACAATTTACATGTTACTTCTTCCTGAAAGAAAAAGACCTCCTGTTAATAGTTTCAAAGTGGGTTTATTGTTTTCAGAATGCAAATATGTAATAAAAACCACCTAGAAATAAAAAACAGGTCAAAGATGCGTATACTTTATTCGCTACAAAAGGATGGTAAAGGAAGAAATGCGTGTATACATTGTTCGTGAAATATGTATATGTGAACTTGTTGGCCGAAGTGGATTTCACAGTCAGGCTCTGATGGATCGAAATAAAACGTACTAATATAGGGATTTTTTGTTTATTTTAATGTATCGCACGATATCAGAATATTTCCCGACATTTTTAAACACCCAGTACCTAATCTAGTCGGATATAGTTTCCTTTGTTACCTACTAGCTGGCTTGTAAGTAATACATTAAGTTGGTTACAAAATAAGAAATCTAATTAGAAGACAACAGCAAATTAGATTTCGATAGTAATGATATAGTTACAAGAGGTAAAGGTATACATAACTTATTTCAAAACATTTGATGCGTTAGTTGTTAAAAATATCTATCAAAATAAAAAGAGCTTAATTATAATTCATAATGGAATATGAATTATGAATATGAAAAGGAGTTCCTCTGCGCCTAAAGAAATTAGAGCACGCAACAGGATTCGCTGATGTTACAAATGTCCAAGTCATTAGTTCTTTTTATTTCCAAATAGTCTCAGCATTAGTGAAATAAATGTTTAGCCCCACGGCTGAAAAAAGGAAATTATGTCAGTCTACCCATTATGTTCAGATAGACTTTAAAAGGCGCTCAGAAAAATGTTATGCCTAAATATGTCCCCTCATATAACGTACTCTTGAACATTTATAAATGAAGTTCGTGCAACATTTTTCTTCAATAAACTTTCTCTAAATATTTTGCTACAAAATGCATTCAAATTCTTTTTCATTATGTTCATAGGTTTCATAGCAATGTTACCACAATTTCTTCTTACACCATGCTACACATCGAATCACCAAAATATTATGTTGTACGAGTTGTGGTAGTATGCCAAATGCCATTGAATGAGATTTATGATAATCAAACTCTCATCGATACGAAGTACACT
The DNA here is from genome assembly GCF_021130785.1 of Homalodisca vitripennis. Taxonomy (NCBI): domain Eukaryota; kingdom Metazoa; phylum Arthropoda; class Insecta; order Hemiptera; family Cicadellidae; genus Homalodisca; species Homalodisca vitripennis. The sequence continues at coordinate 21,730,897 of NC_060210.1, forward strand.
TTCGTTGATATGAAGTTTTATGCAACATTTTAAGTCTTTATTTCATCCAATTTTCGACATATCGTGACAGAATTTACCTAGCCATGGTGTAATTGATATCGCTAATGCTCAGTTAACAACAATCGTCATAATAATAATACACGTGTGTCATGATGTCGTAAACAAGATTGACATACATTTTAAGTCTTTATTTCATCCAATTTTCGACATATCGTGACAGAATTTACCTAGCCATGGTGTAATTGATATCGCTAATGCTCAGTTAACAACAATCGTCATAATAATAATACACGTGTGTCATGATGTCGTAAACAAGATTGACATACATTTTAAGTCTTTATTTCATCCAATTTTCGACATATCGTGACAGAATTTACCTAGCCATGGTGTAATTGATATCGCTAATGCTCAGTTAACAACAATCGTCATAATAATAATACACGTGTGTCATGATGTCGTAAACAAGATTGACATACATTTTAAGTCTTTATTTCATCCAATTTTCGACATATCGTGACAGAATTTACCTAGCCATGGTGTAATTGATATCGCTAATGCTCAGTTAACAACAATCGTCATAATAATACACGTGTGTCATGATGTCGTAAACAAGATTGACATACATTTTAAGTCTTTATTTCATCCAATTTTCGACATATCGTGACAGAATTTACCTAGCCATGGTGTAATTGATATCGCTAATGCTCAGTTAACAACAATCGTCATAATAATACACGTGTGTCATGATGTCGTAAACAAGATTGACATACATTTTAAGTCTTTATTTCATCCAATATTCGACATATCGTGACAGAATTTACCTAGCCATAGTGTAATTGATATCGCTAATGTTCAGTTAACAACAATCGTCATAAAAATACACGTGTCTCATGATGTCGTAAACAAGATTGACATACATTTTAAGTCTTTATTTCATCCAATATTCGACATATCGTGACAGAATTTACCTAGCCATGGTGTAATTGATATCGCTAATGCTCAGTTAACAACAATCGTCATAATATAACACGTGTGTCATGATGTCGTAAACAAGATTGACATACATTTTCAGTCTTTATTTCATCCAATTTTTGTCATATTGTGACATAATTTACCTAGCCATGGTGTAATTGATATCGCTAATGTTCAGTTAACAACAATCTTCATAATAATACACGTGTGTCATGATGTCGTAAACAAGATTGACATATATTTTAAGTCTTTATTTCATCCAATTTTTGACATATTGTGACAGAATTTACCTAGCCATGGTGTAATTGATATCGCTAATGTTCAGTTAACAACAATCGTCATAATAATACACGTGTGTCATGATGTCGTAAACAAGATTGACATACATTTTAAGTCTTTATTTCATCCAATTTTTGACGTTTTGTGACAGAATTTACCTAGCCATGGTGTAATTGATATCGCTAATGTTCAGTTAACAACAATCGTCATAATAATACACGTGTGTCATGATGTCGTAAACAAGATTGACATACATTTTAAGTCTTTATTTCATCCAATTTTTGACATATTGTGACAGAATTTACCTAGCCATGGTGTAATTGATATCGCTAATGTTCGGTTAACAACAATCGTCATAATAATACACGTGTGTCATGATGTCGTAAACAAGATTGACATACATTTTAAGTCTTTATTTCATCCGATTTTCGACATATCGTGGCAGAATTTACTTAGCTCTGGTGTAATTGACATCGCTAATGCTCGGTTAACGACAATCGTCATAATAATACACGTGTGTCATCATGTCGTAAACAAGATTGACATACATTTTAAGTCTTTATTTCATCCTATTTTCGACATATCGTGGCAGAATTTACTTAGCCCTGGTGTAATTGACATCGCTAATGCTCGGTTAACAACAATCGTCATAATAATACACGTGTGTCATGATGTCGTAAACAAGATTGGCATACATTTTAAGTCTTTATTTCATCCTATTTTCGACATATTGTGGCAGAATTTACTTAGCCCTGGTGTAATTGACATCGCTAATGCTCGGTTAACAACAATCGTCATAATAATACACGTGTGTCATGATGTCGTAAACAAGATTGACATACATTTTAAGTCTTTATTTCATCCGATTTTCGACATATCGTGGCAGAATTTACTTAGCTCTGGTGTAATTGACATCGCTAATGCTCGGTTAACGACAATCGTCATAATAATACACGTGTGTCAAGATGTCGTAAACAAGATTGGCATACATTTTAAGTCTTTATGTCATCCAATTTTTGACATATCGTGACAGAATTTACCTAGCTCTGGTGTAATTGACGTCGCTAATGCTCAGTTAACAACAATCGTCATAATAATACACGTGTGTCATGATGTCGTAAACAAGATTGACATACATTTTAAGTCTTTATGTCATCCAATTTTCGACATATCGTGACAGAATTTACCTAGCTCTGGTGTAATTGACGTCGCTAATGCTCAGTTAACAACAATCGTCATAATAATACACGTGTGTCATGATGTGGTAAACAAGATTGACATACATTTTAAGTCTTTATTTCATCCGATTTTCGACATATCGTGGCAGAATTTACTTAGCTCTGGTGTAATTGACATCGCTAATGCTCGGTTAACGACAATCGTCATAATAATACACGTGTGTCAAGATGTCGTAAACAAGATTGGCATACATTTTAAGTCTTTATGTCATCCAATTTTTGACATATCGTGACAGAATTTACCTAGCTCTGGTGTAATTGACGTCGCTAATGCTCAGTTAACAACAATCGTCATAATAATACACGTGTGTCATGATGTGGTTAACAAGATTGACATACATTTTAAGTCTGTATGTCATCCAATTTTCGACATATCGTGACAGAATTTACCTAGCTCTGGTGTAATTGACGTCGCTAATGCTCAGTTAACAACAATCGTCATAATAATACACGTGTGTCATGATGTCGTAAACAAGATTGACATACACTTTAAGTCCATACAGTAAAAAAGAATATCTGTTTGCATGTCTTGACACCTTTTTATCGTGAGCAAATAACAAATTTATATACAGAAAAAATAAAAGTATTGGATATTGACTATTGAGGTCACCCACTACTATATTACAACGAATGTAAATTATATTAAAAGTAAAAAGCGTTTTTTAAATGTTATATCGTTGGGAACATTAATTAGTTAAACTAATGCAACCTACTTTTCACCCTTGCCGACAGCGGCTAACCATAAATCTCTCTGCCAAACAAATCTCAGCTACCGTCAGGGCAGAACATTTTGGGTTTGAGAATTCCCGACTTGAAAGCTACAACTGTCGAACTGTAGACGAGGTCCAAACAGTTGCTGCCTGCCTTTGTTTACCCCATCGAAACAGTTAATTATACTGCTACAATGTATCGTTTATAATTTGATTAGAATTCTAAGATTTAAAATATCCAATGGCTGGTTTCATTTAATGTAAGTACAACACTGAAACTGAAGTATATGTTAAATTTTTTTAAATTTGATCCAAACTGCTGTTTCTAAGAGATAAATGGGTGAGTTTGTGCAAGTTAAAATTATATTCTTTTCAATGGTATTACTATAAAACATGATTCAGAAACATTAATACAAAATTCATGAATTTTAATTTATTTATATACTTCCATATTACAAGTCAAAACTAATAGTGCTGAATTTAACACCGGAAGTATAAAATAAAGAAGAACACTGTCACGATAAGAAATAATGAATTGATAAAATATTGGAAAAATATTATGATTTTATAATATATGATTTTGGGAGACCCAAGGGCGTTAAAACGTGTCTTTAAACTGCTTATACTCACTGCTAGACTTTAATGGACAAATAGCCCAGCATTAAGTAACTTTTACCACCTACATGTAACATGTAAAGATATTTTTAAACCTAATGTTTTCAAAATTGTTATTTGTAAAACAGTTTCGTTAAAAAAGCAAATTGGTATAAATAGCTTAAACTAAATTTATATTATACAAATTAATGATATATAGTTATTGTAAAAATATGTTTATTTGATATTTAAACCTTACTATTATTTTTATATTTCCTATTTCTTCGAATTCAACCCACAACTTGAATCATTATTATTTATTATTATTATTAACAGACTTTCAAAGAATTAGTAAACTGAATTGTACTCATTTTAAAATAGAATTTACATTTAATTCTATTTAATACATGATTATATTTAAATAAGTCTCTAAATTGTTTTAAAATTATTTTATATTTATTAAATTTAATTTAATTTACCATTTAACGCATTTTTATTTCTAAAAATTTATGTCTTAAAATTACATTAAATTATACAAACTTAATGTAATGAAAGTAACTAAAACCCTTTTTAAAAAACTTTTTATTACATACACGTGTTTCGGTTTTTAACCATCATCAGTGTACATTAACCTCTAAATAAACAAATAAATAATAAACAATTAGATATACACATGTGGACCTTTTAAACATATGTTAAATTTAAATGACACAGTTGTAATTTTCTTATTAGTAATCTGTATTTAATATTAAAATTTTTTTTTTAATTGGATTTGTCTTATTTTTCAGATTACTATTTAAAATGTTAAATAGCTTTAGAAACATTGTAAAAATTTAAATACTTATTTTTATAGATGGTTTCGGTTATGGTATGTCTGTAAAACTATTTTATTTTAAGCTATTATTTATTTACATAATGTAAAAACATATTGAAATGCACTTTAAAATTGTTTCACACTAAAAATTACAACTTTTAAATTACTTTTACTACGTCAGCTAAAAAAAAAATCTAAATTTGTTTTAAAAATTGTATTTACGATTAGTTTAAAGTGCATAAAATTGCTTTTAAAATTATTTGCAAATAAATTTAAAATAAAAAAATATTTAGACTGGTATTTTAAAGTATTTTAAATTTTGTTAATGTTACTCAAATGATTATTATTTTGTTAATATAAACTACTTAAGGCACTTTAAAATTATATTCTATTCCTATACACGACAGTAAAGTTTTATAAATATACACATATATTGTACACATCATTCAAGCTATAAAAACCACGTTGATGTTAATTTTCTTTCTTTTGTTAATTTACTGTTTTATAACTCTACTTCTAAATAATAATAATATTTTAGAAACTGGATATTAAAAATAATATTGTTGAAAATTAACAAACCTGACCAGTAAATGAATTCACATTTTCGAATATTAAATGAATTCATTTACCAATGATATCCAATTAAACTTTCCCCAATGCTTCAAGATTCATTATTTAAACCGACCAGTACTTAATTGTATATAATGTTTACAAATACCACCAATATTGTCTTACATAGTGGTTAGTGATAAAAAAGATTTAAGTTACTTAAAAATAAGGTGAACTTTGTGTTTTAGATCTGACAAGGGTAATAAGAAAATAAGCCCATTAAATTAACACGTTTACTACTAATGCAGCAACGTTCTAAACTGAAATTAATTATTTGTGGTGCGAACTACTGAACATCTGAACAACCATAGTTTTATATATACAGAAGGTAGTGTGGGATGATTTACTTCTGGATCGTGTTTTTAATTATTTTTAAGTCCCACTACTTACATTTTTATTTATATGTAAGTAGTGGGACTGTATTTTGATTTAACACATTAGACTAAACAGTAAATAAATGTATGCGAGATAAGAAAGTAGTAATCTTACAATAATTATAAGTACGTAGATTATTTCTAAAATTAATATTTTATTAATTTTAAAAAGTTATAACTCTACATATTAACATAAGGTAATGTTTCCCTTGGGTTTATCATACCCAGTACATATTTTAACACTTGAGGATAATAATAGAAAACTAAAGGCCTAAGTAGTGACAACAATACACAATACCGACATTGTAAATCAATATAACGACTTCCAGACCGCCATTATGGGCCACAACGCTGACATTACAGACGGTTGTTAGTGAGAAATATGAGAAAGTAATAAATTAAACATGACAATGTATACGGATCGATTTTATCAACAATATAATAAATATCTCTATGGCTCATAAAGTTCCATAACTGTTTCCATAGTTACAATGCGGCTGGTACTATATAAGGGAATATCAATTTTAATATCATTCTTAATAAACACTTCTTAATTTCTAAAGAAAGATTTCACGTAAATCTGCATTTATATCTCACCTTTCAATGTGAATTTTGATGCCAATATATGTCATAAAAATTGCTCTCTTCACGAATTAGATGTTTTATTTCGTCGACTTATCTCCATAAAAATTTAGGTATACGTTATCTGTTAACGTAATTCTGCCTCCATGGATTAAACTAATTACCATACGGTTCTAAATATTTTATTTGGATAATTATGGTTATAAATAACCGTCAGGTACTCTTTGGAGTACACGGAAAAAAATATTGAAAAACGTATTTAAATAATTTTTGTGTGCAAAATAGCGAAGTCTACATACATTTCTCGTTATACTTAGACGTTTAACTTAAAAAGGTTACGGTTTTTGTTATTATTATTGAAAGACTTGACAGCAAATAAAAAAATCAGGAAATAAAGCCGTTGATGTGCAACGTGTAAAATACAAGATTTTAATTAAACTTCCTTTAATTAAAAATTATTATTTTTAATAATAAATCATAATTTGCTAATTTTTTACTTTTTAACTTTTATTATAAATGATAATTGAAACAATGTGTTTAAGTATGAATAATTACGAGATATGTATGCATAATTTTATGGAATCTATCACGTGGATTGTAACAAACATTATGACATATGTAATAGTTTAATAAAAAACTAATTCAATACTTACAGCGGGTTATTACATTGACAAGGTATATTTATTGGGACACAATACGTTGCTACTGAAATTACGAGTCATTAACCTGACAACGTAAAGTGACCTAGGCTATGAGTAACAGGTAACACAGGGCAATCATTACTACATTGAGACTCATAATAATAGTAACCTTGGAAATAAGTCCTTATTTGACGACGTAATGTGACCTAGGCTGTGAGTAATTAGTAACACAGGGCAGTCATTTCTACATTGAGGCTATAGTAAGTAACCGTGGAAATATCAAGCAATCATCTGACAACGTAACGTGACATTGGCTATGAGTAATGAGTAACACAGGGCAATCATTACTACATTGAGACACATAATAAGTAACCTTGGAAATAACTTGATTACCTGATGACGTAATGTGACCTAGGCTGTGAGTTATCAGTAACACAGGGCAATCATTACTACATTGAGACACATAATAAGTAACCTTGGAAATAACTTGATTACCTGATGACGTAATGTGACCTAGGCTGTGAGTAATTAGTAACACAGGGCAGTCATTTCTACATTGAGGCTATAGTAAGTAACCGTGGAAATATCAAGCAATCATCTGACAACGTAACGTGACATTGGCTATGATTAATGAATAACACAGGGCAATCCTTACTACATTGAGACACATAATAAGTAACCTTGGAAATAACGTGATTACCTAATGACTTAGGCTGTGAGTTATCAGTAAAACAGGACTATCATTTCTACATTGAGACCATAATAAGTAACCGTGGAAATAACAAGTTATTATATGACACCGTAATTTGACCTAGGCTGTGAATAATGGCTTCATTACTACATTGAGACCCACAATAAGTAACTTTGGCAATAGCGGGTCATTAACCTGACAACATGATGTGACCTTGGGGGTTTGCGTATCACAATGATGCTTTCTACTATATTAGGCCCAATACATTTTGTTTTTTTCGTAAGTACACATTTATTTATTTATTAGTCTTATAACTTCTCTGGTTCACACGGAAAATTGCTATTTTATAAAATATAAATATTATTTAAAAGACTCTTGTTCCAAGCTAAGTTTACAATAAATTATGTATTTTATAATTGGATATTAATTAGAGACTACCGGTATACTGATGTCCAGTTTATTAATAAGGTTTTGTAATAAAAACATTTCAATTGCAATATAATGAGAAACAAGTCAATTTAAATCGTTTTACTATACCCAAATCCAGTGACATAGTGTGACTAATTTATTTAAAACTAATATTTGTGAATTATGTCTTATTACTTACTACTTTAAAGTGCCCCTTGGCAGTTCATAGTCTCCTAAATGACGCAATGTTCCAATTGTGGAAATGTGACAAAGTTGTCCCATAAAAGTATAATAGTAAGTTATGGACTTTTACTTATTAGAATGATAAAACCATGTAATATGAATAATCACGAACATGTATCTACTTTTATATTTTTAGCATTACTTTTATAGCAAAACTTCACACATTCAAAGTAGTATTTCAGTTTTTCTTGAAATACTGAGAAATTTTTTAATGTTTATAATTATGTTTTAAGTACGTGGCTACTCTAGAAATACTTCAAAATTTAATTCAACTTAGTTTATTTTAACTTAGTTATATCCTTTTGCTTGAAAAGAACTGTTAGGTAGATAATATTATAAGACAAATAAACATTTGTGTTATAATATTATCTACCTAACATTCCGTCTTATAATGATCTGAAATAAAACTTCAGAAATGCAGAAATGAAATCTCGATTCAATACAAATAGGCAATAGATAAAATGGTGTTCGTACTAAAGATGTATGTTCGTAATATCCTTGACAAAGTAAATATCTGTATGTGCAAAAGTATTTAAAAAAGTTATTTACATTGATGATATTTTTAGAATTGCTACAGTACTGAAGATATTATCGACTGTAACGCTATTAAAATGTATACAAAGATCTCCCAGATATAATGTATGAAAGCAAACGCACAGTGTACATACAGTAACCATAATTTATGCAAAGCAGTATGTAAAGCGACAAAGGAGACTGGTTTATGAAGGTTCCGTTGTGGCCACAACACCTCTACTTTATAGTGATCACAATTCATTTCTGGGTCAAACTTAATCATTTCAGAATCGTAAATATAAAAAGGTGGTTTGTATAAAATTACATATATGATATATTCAGTTGGAGCTACAAATGTTTGGTATAGAGGCTAGCATACTACAAGAGCAAAGCTCATTATTTTCCGTATTATCTATAGAATAAAAGGGTCCCTGTACATTTTCCTTAAACAATTAAAAATGGTTTACTGATAATTATAATTTAATCTTCCAGGGTATTTACTAATTATGATCTAGTACTTGCTATACTTCCAAAAACACAAGTGACTTTAAAAGAGAATATATTTGAACTAGCAGTTACACCCGGATTCAATTCGAGTGAATCACTTTTCCGATGCTAATGATAACCTTTAATTGTTGTCCCGATCAAGAAAATACGTCAAAAAGTGTAAATTTATGGCTATTGTGATCTACTTCATTCTTAGTATTTTTTGTTCCATAGTTGATTTTCTCTATCAAGAAAATATATTTCACAGGTTAGAGAACCATATTCATGTCAAAATACAACTATGATGGGTTTTATAATAAACATTTATAGTGCAAGTTATAAAGTAACTGTGTCTTTTATACCTAATACTTAATAATACATAAGAAATTACATAAACAATGACACTATATACGTGTTTGTTTCCTTTTAAACTTTGTTTTTAATATCATAGAACATTTACAGCTGAAATTAACACATTAGTGAAAAGCACAGTCCAGCGAACTTTCATTTAACATAGCCCTTGCCGACTGCTTCAAAGGAACCTTCTAAGTAATATACTGGCCATCTTATGTTTTAAGAAATTGTATAAAGTAGATGAGTACTGACCTAATCACTGAAATCTAAAGACAGCATCAAATCTAATGGTTACTCCTTATATAATTTAGGCTACAAAATATAAATATAAACCAATCGAAAATAGTAGTTAAATTAAGTGAACACGTTATTGTGCAATCGTAAAACAATGTGTACACAGTAACGTTAATTTCATTTGACAGGCTTTTTCAGTTAATTTTAAACGTGTTTAAAGATCAAGATAGGATTTCATTATATTCTAAAAACCAGTAGGGCCCAGGAATTTTCAAAATAAGAACAGGCCTATGTTCATAAAGTCGAGAGCCAATTTTCTTAGTATAATGCAACATTTATGGTCTTACCGATTCTTTTCTGAGAAAGAATCAATCATCAGTTCCGTTATTTCTTTAGATCCAAGGGATAATTCGAGTATATTTAAAAATAACAAATGTTAACTAGTTTTTCCAAACCGTAATTTTAGCTAGGGGCGGTGAAAACCAACCGTCAAACAGACAAACCAAACTTTTAATTTGGATAATAAGCCTCCGATATTTAGTCGACTGTTTAAATGAGACCGGTTACTTACATATTTATATATTCTGTAGATAATCGATTATACTACGTAAAACATTCATCTAATGATAAAACAAAACTATCTGAATTTACAATTATCAGCAAAAACAACAGTATAATGGGCCATGTTTTATCAATTCTTGTTATTGTTTATATTAAAATATTACAATTGCATTACTTAATTTATGCCACTTTATCAATCACAGTGTTTTGTTTTTATTGAAACAGTAATTTTCTATTATAGACTTTATTAGAGTTTTAATAAGTTTATATCAGTTCTTAGAGATTGACCTTTAAATGCAAGTTTAGATATGTAGGTGAAATATTGACGAAACTAATGACAGACGGAAATTCAAACTACAGAGGCAGAGTACGGGGCACGAGGGGGTGTTTACAGTAATGAGGGTGTGGACAAAGAAGCGCACTCACAGACACGCTCCTCACTCTGAGTATTGATGTGCCTGTGGCTTAGTTTCCCACTCTCACTGCCTTGTAAACTACAGAGGCAGAATATAAGGTACAGTGGGCTTTATACAGCAACGGGTAGAAATGGGCTCACTCTGACACGCTCCTCACTCTGGGTATTGATGTGCCTGTGGCTTAGTTTCCCACTCTCACTGCCTTGTAAACTACAGAGGCAGAATATAAGGTACAGTGGGCTTTATACAGCAACGGGTAGAAATGGGCTCACTCTGACACGCTCCTCACTCTGGGTATTGATGTGCCTGTGGCTTAGTTTCCCACTCTCACTGCCTTGTAAACTACAGAGGCAGAATATAAGGTACAGTGGGCTTTATACAGCAACGGGTAGAAATGGGCTCACTCTGACACGCTCCTCACTCTGGGTATTGATGTGCCTGTGGCTTAGTTTCCCACTCTCACTGCCTTGTAAACTACAGAGGCAGAATATAAGGTACAGTGGGCTTTATACAGCAACGGGTAGAAATGGGCTCACTCTGACACGCTCCTCCCTCTGGGTATTGATGTGCCTGTGGCTTAGTTTCCCACTCTCACTGCCTTGTAAACTACAGAGGCAGAATATAAGGTACAGTGGGCTTTATACAGCAACGGGTAGAAATGGGCTCACTCTGACACGCTCCTCACTCTGGGTATTGATGTGCCTGTGCCTTAGTTTTTTTTCCGCTGCCTTATAAACTACAGAGGCAGAATATATGTAAATAATGGGCTGGATTAAACATCAATGCTTAGATCTAGGCTCGCACTCAATCACGATCTTCACTCTGGGTATTTATGTGCCTGTGGCTTTGCCTTCACTCTCCCTCTTCTGTAAACTACACAGATAGACTGATGGAGTAGAGAGGGCCTTTACAGTAAGGAGGGTGTGTACGAAGAACCTCACCCTCAATCACGATCCTCACTTGTGATATTGATGTGGCTTTGCTTTTCTATCTCTCTCAAGTTTGTAAACTACACAGGTAAAATGAGGGTCTACAGAGGGCGTGTTTACAGTAGTGAGGGTGTGTACAAAGAAGCACACCCTCAGTCACGCTCCTCATTTAGGGTATTGATAAGCCTGGGGCTTTGCTCTTACTCTCTCTCGTCTGTAAACTACACAGGTAGAGTGAGGGACTAGAGAGGGCGTTTACAGTAATGAGGGTGTGTACAAAGAAGCACACCCTCAGTCACGCTCCTCACTTGGGGTATTGATGTGCCTGTGGCTTTGCTTTCACTCTCTATCTACCTTCAAATATAACCCCCTATGATGAAATGAATAATCTTAATTTTTGGTTGGACCCTTCCTTTGATTTGTTACCAAACTACTTCGTATTTCATATTAGAATATTTCAATATTTATTTTTGTTTTTGTAGTGATAATTTAGTTTTTGCAATTCCTTTTTTAGATTCCAATTAGTTGCCTTTAAACCTGAATTATTAATAACATTTCTAAGGTTTGTTAAATACACTTTTGTGTAGTAGTTATAAACTATCTGAATGTTTTTTTTAAATCCAAATTTTTCCATTTGGATGTTACAAAGTGTGTCAAAATAAGGTATTATTTTTCTAATTAATTATGCTATACTTAATAGCAAGTACGTTAACCATAATATTATAAAAACTATCTACCACGTAATTCCATACTGCACATGTTTCTAACATATAATAGTATTTGTGTTCTTTTTGCTCCATAACTATATTTATAAAATTTAACATATAACTAGTATGAAAAGTAAACTGTTATCCTTGGTTTTAAACACCTCGCTGAACTTAACACGACACTTGTTTTGGCACTATCCCATTTTCACATTGTACAAACAACCTATAATACAGTAAAGAAGTAAATAATTATTGTTTATTTACACTAAAATGTATTAGAAACTTACTATGGATATAGAAACATACAAATTACATATTAGTAATTTTAAATGTGAAAAGAAAATTTGTAAAAATAAATATTATAATAATATGCAAGAACCGATTAACATATTTTCTGTACTTATATTTATTTTAATATATTAAAAATTGTTACACTAATTATAACCCTAAACCTCAAATTACAGACAATATATGTAAGGAATATTAGGGTGTGAACTCTAGAAATCTAGTGGACCAATTATTTAAATTAGCATTTAACAATAAACGACAGTACTTCATCACCAAACTGGTGCAACATACATTAAAATAATCAAGCTTAGCATTTCGGTTATTCCCTTTTTTTAAATGACAGTGACAAAAATAAAGAGTCCTTAATGTATAAAATTTTACAGTCTTTTACCAGTCATACATAGTGTTATTTTTGGCACAATAATTACATTACTACAATTAATGAGCTGAATATCTCCTGATGTTTGGTAAAGATTCACTTTTTTGAGGTAATCTAATAATTTTTCAATGTAAAAATAAAGGTTACCACTATATATTTAAAAATGGTTTTAGGTAGAAAATGTATTCATAAAGTTTTTCGTGGTATATTCGTAAAGTACTGTATTGACTACTGAAATTTGTCTTTGGTTGAATAAACTGAAATATGTTAACATCGTAACATTACTTTTTGGATTTATTGGATTTGCGTACATGCTTTTACCGTCGATAGAAATTTGTCCATCGTATAGGTTTATCCATTGATATAAGCATGAATATTAAAAATTCTTTCAAAGAAAAGTACCACATGGAGGGAGGGACTTGTGATAAAGGTGCTGGAGTTTTGAAAGACGAATTCATTAGTTCAAAATGTAAGCATCCTTAGATATGCGCTTTATGTACTTCGTTAAGACTACACGGTGTTCTTCGTGTGGCTTGAAGCCAGTTCCAACACATTGTGGGCAATTTAGATTGGAACTTGTAGCGCAATAACTGTTTCAGGTGTAATATATCTTGTTCTATGGGAGTCATGGGAGTTTTATATTTGTATGCCAACGACAACGTCCATTATACGGGTCACATCCAGGTCACACTTATCACATTGTGTCTGTTGTGGATCGCTGTGGGGGTTATAATGCATAAATAGAACATACAAAATTAAATATCATGGATTTACTCCTTATAATACTTTCAATTGTTACTAATCAATACAGTGCAACATATTATATTATATTGTTGTGAAATATCAGCTTTTGCAATGCTTTCTAAAACAAATCCTGATTATATAACGTGTATTAACAAAATAACTTCTTACGTACTGATAACAAATATGTTTTAACTGATTTACCTCACTGATGGTGCCTAATTTCCAGCTTACCTCTGAAACAAAACAATCCAATATTATGTTTATGAACTACACAGTTTAGTAAAATGTGCTAAGTATAAACATATAATGTGAATATCAACCCTATCATTACGTAATAAATCATAGTATTAACCCAAACAGCATAAATAATTACATAAATGTAGATAGATGCATTGATTCCAGATGCAACATGACAATGTTATAGCTGAACAGATCTATTCTTTAACTGATGAAAAGTGACACTATTATATACAGTATTGTGTATAAGTGTGACTTTTGTGTCCTTATGATAACGAAAATACTATATTATTTATTTATTCATTGCAAAGAAAGTGTAATACATAAAAGTTACCTAAGGAGAGTTCACCTCTATGTGGTTCATACCAGCTATTGGAAACCCCGAAAGGTCACTTACGTACGGGAAACCCAATAGATGTCTAAGAGTGGGATATCTTTCACTGTAAACATAAAGATGTTGGGGTAAGAGGATTGATAAATAGTTTAACGTCTAAGTATAATGCGGAGTATGTCTAATGAATGGGGTGGATGTGACTCTCTCTTAGAATTACGCGTTTTTGAAATTTTGAGCATGAGAAAAACGTCTCCATGGTCATTATTATGGCTGTATTCTCCGTCTTCCAAGGTTGACGTTGTCCTCGTATTCTCTTCATGATTTATTTTACATGGAATCTAAATGGGAGACAACCTATATATTAATTATAAACTATTAATTGATGGCAATTTCGGTTACTAGAATATACGAGAGCAATGCAGTTTTCAAAATATAAAGAAACCACAACATCGTTATATATGTATACTCTTTGGGAAATAATACATTGCTCTTTGTTTTGATTCATATTAAATGATACATTTGAGAATGTTCAGGAGCAATGCAGTTTTTTAAATTTTAAATAAACCGCAACATTGTTATAAATGTATACTACTCTTTGGAAAACGATACATTGCGGTTTGAATTTATTCATATTAAATGATACTATTTGACCGTTGCTGCAATGAAGTAATTGAATGTCATTCTGAAAACTGATCCTATTCAATCAAGAGAAGTTCGTCGAACACATGTTGTCGCCCGCGGCATGCTGCCGTAATTGAAGTGAAAACGTTGCTGACATAATATCACGAGTCACTGTGAAGGCGAAATGAAATTGTGCGTCGGTTTATTACTTAAAACCTGCGCTCACAGTACCGCTTCAAAGTAGCACTTGTATACAGTAACAATAAAACCAGTTGTGAAGATGCTAATTGTTATAATCTACGAGCTGAGAGTTCACAGTTCAATTTTCACAGTATAAGCACAAACCTTTTTTATAGAGGAATAATAATTAGACTATTAAAACAATCGGCTGGCACACTAGTTTTAGTGGAGTTCAATATAGATGGTGTTAAATGGGTAAAAAATATAAAACTGTTTTATTTTCACATTACATTTGTTTAACTTTATCAGACTAAACCAATCGGTATACACTTCAATAATATTTCAATTGCCGTCAAGTAACTAGAGTGGATCAAGAGACTGTAGAGAAATAACTTTTTTGCTTCTATACTTGTATATGGTAGCTGTCTGTTTTAACAGTTATTTATATGTCTAATGGCTGTGTCTAAATAAAGATATTCCTGAAAAATATTCCATAGTTCATTGTATGAGATTTATTTAAATCCTTTAATTTATAAATATTTTATTTCAATTGTTCAAAAACATGCATTCAACATCTTAACCACGATATTTACAGTATACTTCCCACAGACATAAAACAGTCCTATTTCCCAAAATTATAGTTTTAACACATATAACCTACAATTGGAGCCAATGGCGAAGTGTAGCGGGGACGGCGTTTATCGCAAGATACTGAATCAACCAACGTCGAGCGTGGCTGCTGCTTGGGATAGGTGACCGCTGAGCGATCCTGTCCTTGCAAGCAGGCCGCCTGCCCGGCCGTTGGTGGTGGTTGGAAAGTCACCTTTAAGCCGTTGGTCCTGAAAGCTTTTAAGGTTAGGTTAAGAGAAGGCTTCTGGCCAGAATGAGACAGTGAGATTTTATCAGACTTCTTACTCCTAATTTCACCTAATAAAATAACATATCCTTTACTTTAACATTTACTTTTATAAAGCGACAAGTAGTATGACGCAATCTTAAACTGTTAATATAAAACAATATTTGGTTATTGAGGAAACAAAGTTCTTCTCACATTTGGTACATTTGCTGGTTATATAATAACTAAGAGAGTATTGCAAATTTAAAAAATTTCAACAAAGAAAAAATTAAAATGACCTACTAGCATTCAGACATTTTTCAATAGGGAAGGTGAAAGGGTGTTAATTTTCCAACAACCACGGTAAATGTCAATCGTGATGGGAACCTCTCAACATCTAAGTAACTGTGTTCAATATATTTTTGACATATGACTGTAACACCTCTGTTAATGTGTGGGAAGGCCTATAAGAAGCTGCGAGCAACGGGCTGATTGCAATTAAATAAAAAATAAATAAACGTTTCGTTACTCAAAAATCCATCAAAACTTGTTATGTAATAAAGCGAGTCATAAATTGGTATTATCTTGAGGTGTCATATTGAGGTCACCCCCAGCTAGAGGGAGGGGGAGCTGGTGGTGAGGGATATGTATGATGAATGTGCAAGCGACCGGACAGTTCACAGTGCGTTATACCACATAAACTATGGGCGACAGCTCTATAGTTTCTGGTTCCCAACAAACTCATGTGGAGTTGTATTTGCCATCTCTCATTTCACTGTACTAAATTCAATAAGAAAGATATTTGTTATATAACAATAGTACATTATTTGCAGGAAGTTTCATCACTTCAAAATTCTTGGATAATTTATTGTCTTTTTACAAAGTTACACCAGGTTTTTACTCAGTGAAATTAACTCTTATTTGTCAGAGAGGACGATAAATTATAGAATGATGATTCAATATTTATAATAAAACCTGCATGATAAGGTCGAGTTCATCAATGTTTAAATTAGGCTTGTGAAATTCAATAGTTATTTGCTGCACAAATAGAAACATTAATTGTGCAGCTTGACAAATAACGAGATGATTAAAACCAATGTATATAAACTGACAGTAGTTTTTGTACGAATACATTCAACATTTATAGATTCATTGGGAGTAAAATGAATCAATAAACGAATAAAGTGTTGTATAGAACCCTTGTGTTTGTTCGTAAGAAATAATCATTTTAATAAATTGGCAGTTTATAAATTGCTACTCAAAGTTAAATAATAAGCTGCATATTAAAATATAATGATACTATAACAGATCTAATTAATTGAGTGTAAGCTATAAAACTCAAGTAAATTCCGTCACAATACTAAAGAGTTGTAAACCAGTAGGGTTTAATTTAAATTGACGTTTGCTACTCCAAAAAAGAATATTATTTGGTAAATCATTCTTTTGAAATTACAAAAATAATCCTTAATTTTAATATCATTATGTTATACCGTTCATTGTATTAGTAACACAGGGGTTAATCGTTCATGTGGACGATGTATGTAGAGACCCTCGAGATCATTTTAGTTAATGAATATGTTTTAGTCCTTGGATTGCTATAATCAGTTTTTAAACAGGTTTTTAATACATTTTTAGTTAGAAATCCGAAAACCATACTGCGCTTTTGCTTTTCGATGTATCGTCATTGTAAAAAAGTAATAAAATCGTTAACACGTTTCAACATCGGGCGTTGTCATGAAGTTAGAAATACAAACACAAAATCGAACCCATAAAAACACAGAATTAAGGTTGCAGTGTCGTACCTATATATTGCCGAGCTTTGATATCAAAATATTCAGAACCAAAATACTAAGTTGGAAATTTGGAGTATTTTACATGCGTGGCGCTGTCCCGTACCCCAATACTGAGTCACTAGGGATTTCGTATTATTTAATTTTTAGCTGCACATTCCCATTCTTCCTTTAGTTCCATGTTTGTGTGTGTCCGTGTTTGCGTTTGCGTTTTTATTTCAATTCATGACGACACCCAGTGCTAAAACAATTAGTGCAACAATCAACAATTTTAGTGCTGCTTGCCTAAGGCGCAGTGTAGCGGGTACAACGGTTATCGTAAGATAATCGGATCAAGCAACGTCGAGCGTGGTGCTGGTTGGACAGGTGATCGCTGAGCGATCCTGACCTTGCAAGCAGTCCGCCTGCCCGGCTATTGGTGGTGGTTATGAAGTTACCCTTATAAGCCGTTGGTCCTCAGGTTAAGTGTTAGAGAGGGCTTCTTAGCCCTAAATGCGCCTGGTAAAATAAGACATCTTTACTTTACTTTTTTGCTAATTATGTAATACCGAATCAAGTAAGCGAAATACTGTTCTTGGATTGCTAGCTAAATGTATGAAAAAATCTATTTAAATATTCATGGACTGAACCACTTACAGTAACTTGATGAAATATTTACTACCTGAGCTATCTGTCTTTCACTCTCCAGACGGCAGAGCAGGTTCTCACTCATCACGCCTCAATTTGCAACACTGGAGAGATATCTTGGGTCACTAATGCAAACAAAGATTATATCTCCAGTTCTCAAACTGCCCAAGCTATTATCAATCCTACTTTCAATGGAAGAATTTGTAAGTAATTTTGAGAGATCTTTGATTTGAATTGGCATATTCACTATCAAACCTGTAATTTTCGTAAGTGTCTAAATCTCTCTTATGCGGTGTTAAAAATAAATCTGGAATAACCTAAGCTATTAACAAAACAGTTGATAATTACAGGCATAACAGGGAGGATAGAAGAGGGAAGAAAGGTATCAAATAATAGAAGAATGTAGAGACGGGGAATGTTCAAATGAAAAGTACAAACAGCCCTTTGTATTTGTGTACAGAGTATTTCATGGAATAGAGAGAGGGAAAGGGTTCGAAGGGAGAATATAAACAGATTATGGTAAGAATAGTTGACCGCTAAAGATCTTGAACTTTATTCCACCATGCATGCAAAACGTGCTTAATAAACTAGATGCAGGTCACATATTGTTTTAACTTAATAATAAAAGAATGCCCACAACGAAATGGACGATGTAAAATGTATCAAGCGTAAATACACAAAGCTGTCATTCTCTTTGACTATAAAACTAAAGTCATGTTTCTAATCCAAAAATAGTAAATAGTTTTTAGACTCTAGCCAATGTAAAAATACAATTCGGTCAAATTCCATGCAGTGATTTGCACTATCACCGAACTCTATGTTGTGTGTACATAAATTAAACTTCTTGCAAAATATGAAGTCTACAGATCAGTTCAATTTTGAGATACCGTGCGGAAAAAATAAACAAACCGATACACAGTAATGAAATTTGTTCAGGACTTCGCTGACTCTCAGCCTGTTGCAAGTACTAAGGAATCATATTTAATATTGTTACAACACAAGGTAAATATACATTTTATACTCATGAGGGTAATAGTATATTTATTTCAATGTATCAACTAGATTAACTTCTCATAAGTATAATTATATTTGCAATTCTTAACATTAAACATTTTAAAGCACTCAAAGACAATTTTAAACACTTAGCGTTAAATTAAAAGTGTATTTATACTGCACAATACAAATTTAAACACATTTGAACGTTCCGGAGCGTCTAAATATAAAGTTCATTAAGTCAGTATGGACTTAGTTAATACATTTAGTTTCCATCCAGCTCTCGGTCCGGGGTTGAACTGTGAGAACAAAGTTGATAAATATGGCTGCAACAGTTTATGTTTGGCTTTCATCGCATGAGTTAAAACCTTTTCGCAATGCTGTAAGAATGGAAAACTGATGTTTGTCAGTATAATACTACTACTTCTGAATCTTTTATTACTTTTATCTTTTTACTAGCTGTAACCTGCGGCTTCAACCAAATTTTAAAATTCAAAGTTCTTGCAATATGTAGTGAAAGCACTTATGATGTAATATGAAAGAATTATGTGACATTTTTCAAACGTATTTAGGCATATTAGAGTGTCTTTAATATAAAGTTTTGCACGTTTAGGCGCGTTTCTGGTTCAAATTAATTATATTTCCGATGCCACAGATTTTTTTCTTGTTTCGCCAATCAAGAAAAGAAAGTACTAAGTTTCGTATATCTATTTTGGTCAAAAGCCTTTACTTCTAGCCTTGTCATATATGCAATATATGATGTATCCGGTGACATGGTGTCAATGTACATGCATACGTATGAGGAGTCTACTTCTATCAAAAGGTGTCCATTTCTG
This sequence comes from Homalodisca vitripennis, assembly GCF_021130785.1. Lineage (NCBI taxonomy): Eukaryota > Metazoa > Arthropoda > Insecta > Hemiptera > Cicadellidae > Homalodisca > Homalodisca vitripennis. The sequence goes on from NC_060210.1 coordinate 21,751,116, forward strand.
CTCTTTAAATTTACCACAGTTTAGTTTGCGTGATTGCCCCGATCAAAAATCTATTTAATTATTTAATTGTAGTAAATTTACTTCAATCAAAAAGTGACTACTTACTGATCTTGTAATTTACTTTCGGGTTACGATACTTCCATTTCTATAGTATTGTTATCCCCGTGTAGAAAATATACATACATATGGAGGACTGAGAAGCCTATTACGGTTTAGATGAAAATTCTATCATTTCTTGTATAAACGTATAATCCTTATCAAATGCATGCAACATTTCTTAATAATCGTTGTAGAAGTCCTGTTAGTCAGACTGTAGTGTGGAAAAGAATCGAAATTTGAGACATGTTGGTATTATTTCCGGGGACCCGGAACGCCCATCTTCGTAATGTTAATATAAGGAACATTTTCTCAGAAACTGTATGTAGTACAGACTTGAATTTTTAGCACTGTTTAAGTAACTCTTGATACATATGTTGAGTTTTTATAGGTGTGTATGTGCTAGCATAACTGAAAAAAAATTATTTCATAATATCGCTTTCGAAAATGTATTTTTTTATTATATTTTTTTAAATACACAAATATTAACTATATCCAGTGAAAAAAACTCAGTATATGTATCATAGCAACCTACACACTGTGTAAAAAATTTAAATTACTATCTGCAATAGTTTATGAGATTATGTTCCTTTTATGTTAAAAAATTCAATTTTCGGAAAACGGCAAAAAACTGAAAATACTTATTTTATTCATGACCTTAATACATACCAGCCATATAAGCTGGTGTTTTTTCTTCATCTTGTCCTAGTTTTATTTTATTTAGCTTGTTCTTCCTTCTAGTTTGCCTAACAAAGTCTTACACTGCTTTTTCAGCACTTCGGATACGTTCAGAGTCCAATAATTTCAACGCGGTTATTGTGCGAATACCTGGTTGAAGACCCATTTCATGTAGGACTCTGCATTTTGTAATGTGTCCATCATTGTAACTGGAAACTGCTTCATACACTCCAAATTCAAGAGTGTTTATAGTAACAACATTATTTTTTGGAATCCTAGCCCATATGACACTATTGACACTCTCGTTGACATTTTGCGTCTTACCATGTAAACATTTTTTTAGTAGGTTTTGGTCAACGAGTGCCCTGAAGGTTAGCTTTATTGCAGCCATTATAGCCTCTGGCATAGCATTATGCCATTAATATTTATTATTAAACATTATTAATAGTTTACACAGGCAATAATTCGATGCGCACCCTTATAATTATTTGAGCAAAACGTCTGGTGCAAACATATTTTAACTAATTATTGTGAGGTAAATATGTTATTATAATTAGAAGTATTATGTATCAATGAACTCAGAATGAGCCATATTTTAATAAAAAAATATAAAATAAAAATTTAAAAAAATCATTTTTTGGGTTTCCGGGTCCCCTTAAGCAACTTTCAAAATTCCATATGAGAATGTCAAGAATGACCAAAAGTTTCAAATAAATTATTTTAAACCATTCACAGCTTCATTTATTAATGTTGGTTTTATAACGTTGTTATTTTGTATCAATATTTCCAATAAATAAAGTGGTTTAAATTCGTCACTGGTGCAACCATAAGTAAAACTTAGATATTACTTTGTATTTGCTGTCTGCAACAGTACTAATCAACCACAGTTCTAAAATTTAAATTGTATACCAACGTTCCTGTCTCTTTGACTAGTTTCAACTGAAAGTAGCAACAGCTGTTTAGTGTCAGGTAAATTAGGATTTTGAAACATAAATACTAAAAATTATTTTATTTATTATTTAGATCTTCCTCTTCATACAGATTTCCTCTTGTTTCATCAAATATATTTTTTAAGAAATTAATAAAACTTTTCCGGTCTTTTTTGACATTAGCACTTAGCAACATATTTAAGTGATTTAGTTTAATAATTTATAAGATTGTTCAAAAATTAAAAAATGATTGTATTTTTAATAAAATCAGTGTTAATTCCTCGTTTATTTGTATGTTTTAATTGCTGATCTGCCTGCTAACAGATTTTTTCCTGAATTCAAGTAAGTCGTCTAATTTTCGTTAAGTAAGACACTAGTGGTAAGTTCCTTTAAGAATCATTTCATAAACACTTTTTTTCGGATTACTTGTTTTTTTTAAATGGAACCTTCTTTCGTGTCTTGATGAGTAAGGTCCAGTTTAACTATTATAATATATTATTATTAATATTATGATACTATTAAAATTCGTTTGACAAGGTTTTGGCTTTTCCATTGTATGTTAGTTTGGTTATTTAAACACATACGCAACATAAACGGACAAATACAAAATATTTATAATAGTTAGTATCTTGCTCAATTTTATAACCTTTGTAAAACAGCTGATATAAACAGCTGATGCCTATTGAAAGACAAAATCTTTGCTGCTCTCGGCTTGTGCAAGCGTGCCTTTAAAGTGGTCGTGTTCGCTTTTGCGTTGATGGATTTCTTTCTAACAAGTACCATTGGAATTTTAATGCAATTATTCAGATAGTTGCCACCTAATACATTTTTTCTAAAAATACCGGTTTTATTGTTATCGTTTTAAATTTTCCTCTTTATCTATTCAAACCTATGTGCCAAATTAGGTTCCCTTAGCTTAAATATTTTAGAGGTAATAACAGTTTCATACAAAAATGCAATAAGGTGGACCGGTTAAACGAGACATTTCTCGACCTATTTTTACATGAAATTTTATGTTTGAAATGATTGAGTGATATCAGATAAAAGTTACAGACACCCTATTGTGAACACTCCGTATGTATATTTATATTGTATATTGTACAAATATTTATCAAAGATAAGCTTAAAAATTTCGGTTTTAGAACTAAAATAAGAATTATAATATTGCAAAATGGAATTAGAATGTATGGAATTATTTTTACCACAGTCAGCATTTTGGTAACAACGGTAGATCTATCTGTAAATTCTATCCTCTCAGTATTCATACAAATCGCCAACTGTGGTTTTGGCAGAAATCAATGGACTGTGTTTGATTGGTGACAGGCAAGTCAAAACATGTCAATGGCAGAAATCGTTGACATTGTTTTATCTACTTGTTTATGAAGATATCGTTAAACTGTAGTTGACAGTGATTGTTCATTGACAATAAATTATTTTGATACGTTAAAATAAGGGGATTTAAAATCAAGTTTCATTATAATATAGCAGTATATAAAACGTTTACCTAGTGTACTAGTTATAGTTAATGTTTAGAGAGTCTAAGTCTGGGGTTAGCAAACGAATTCTTATTTCAATCTGAAAATGTAAATATAGTTGGTTTCGAATTCTTTATTGAGTGATTGCCAGTTCGGGATTCATAGACATAATATGAGATATAAATTAATATTAAAATAACTCTTTAAGTGTGCCAGTACTTTGGTTTCGAAAATACTTGGTTATTTGAACTTATTAAATCAGGAAAAGATTTTAAAAACTTGCATTTTCTTTACTTTGGACTTACAACCCTCCATATTTTACTTAGGAGATCACATGATTCTATATTTAAAATAGTGTTGGTGAAGCATGAATCTCAGGTCTCTTTTCTGTCAAAATTTGCATGTTTCTGAAGACCAAGTGTTAGGAACTTTAATAATGAGGGTCCTGACTGCGTTTTCAGGGAATTGGGTCTGTTATCGTGTACCGCTAAGATGGTAGATTCACTTATTTGATAGATTTCAGCCTGCAGAGAATTTTAATCAAACCCAAGACCTGTCCATAGCTCCAAATATAAATCGAAGATAAGACGCCAGATCACATTTCAAGTATATAAGATCACTTCAATTTCGAGATTTCATACGGACACGCAATCCTAAACAAAATGTACCTTTTCAGCCCGCCTCTCTCCATCACCATAAACAAGAGAAAATATGTCAGCCTAATGTGTGTTTGAATGTTTCTCAGCCAAATTCCAATATTGGGCCTGCACAAAAATAGTTCTTGCCCATGGTATATATTAATTGAATATTTAATGTATGCAGATGAATGTGCAGGTTTTTCTCGAGATATCTTGCCATATTACAAATGCAAATTAGTGTTTATTGCGTTGGGTACATAGCATTGTTTAAATAACAAACGTTTATTCGCCAAGGCAACAAGAGGTGATCTAAGTGTTGCGTTAGTTAGGCTACATGTGTAATAGATCGTATGTTAAAATCTCATATGTTGTACCCAGTTTGCCTACAGGTTTATTTAATCTTATTTGTTTCTTGTTACCATCAAGATCAGGGTGATGTTTTTTCTACCGCTCAGCTAAATCCAATGGGATGATATCATTGAGCTCAATTTTGCCTGCGCAGAAATGACGCTTCATGCAAAATTTTAAGTCTATAGGTTAGTTAATTTTTTGAGATATCGCGCTAACATACAGACAGAATGAAATGTGTTCTAGCACATTAAGTAATATGTATACTTTTAACCCTATCTCAAAGATCTGTCATAGAGCTTAATTTATGTCGGTGTGTCTTTATATAAACGTGGTTTAAGATGTGTTACACTTTACAGGCCCCCCTCATAGTCCATTACTTGCCCCCATTTTGATTCGTGGAGAACTGAGAGAAAATGGTACATTCTCTGCTTTTTTACTCTAAGTACAACAAAATTACAAATAAAAATATCCCACAACAGTTATAAAGTATACCAATCACATAGAAAGAAATTGTTCTTAAGGTAAATTCTGTGCACAAAGCATTAAACCCAAGTTGTATGAAAAGCTTAGTGGAAGCCCTGAACAAAGGCAGTTGTCCAACAAACTTTCAGACAATGAGACCTAACTACCCGTTTCCAGTTAATAAGTTGGAAATTTGGAGTATTTTACATGCGTGGCGTCGTCCCGTACCCCAAGACTGAGCCACTAGGGATTTCGCATCATTTCATTTTTAGCTGCACATTCCCATTCTTCCTTCATGACGCAATTAATTATTTTCTTAAAAAATAATTGGTTGCTTGACCGTAAAATCAATTTTAATCATTATGTGCCTCGGAAGTTAATACACAATTTCATTTTCCCATAGGACCATAGTTATGTATAAGAAGAAAACACCATAATTTCAAATGAACGTATAACTAATTCCAAAAGAACCAGAATTAAACAACGATATGGGACGTCAAACATCCAGGCTATTCAATTGACTTGCAAGTACAATTGGAATTGTCAAAGTCAACGTTTTTGTAAGGGAAACTGACACATTATCATTGATAAAACGATTAAAATATATAAGCAATTAGTAATATTAGAAATAATATTCATCCTTTAATAAAATCACGTCCATCTAAGTACCTTAATAACGTTTCGTATGAAATGAAGGATAGATAAACAAAGAATTTCACCTATATGCACTGTATAAATTGAATTAACCAAGTCTATTAACTGTATTATAGAACCAACAGCCCTTTAGATGCAAACCGTAAGATATTGCCAAGAATGAACGCCAAAATTAGTATCAGACAGTATTTAATTACATTATACTTTCAATGACTGTTTTATATATATATATATATATATATATATATATATATATATATATATTAAATTTACTGAACGTTAGAAACTACTATTATTTAAAATAATTATTTCTGAACAGAGTTATCTATGACAAATATTAGTTTCAGTAATGGTCCTTAATAAATGATATTGTTTTCGAGGCACCAAAGCAAATGTAAAAATTCAAACACGGAAAGATTTGCTCTTTGAATAAGAGGTGGGGTTAACTCTCTAATTTAAATATTTAAAATATAATTCAAAATCATCTCAAAGATAAAGGAAAGGTCATATTTCAGATGAAACTAATTAACGTTATCCAGTTGTCACAAATGAAATATGACCCAGACTGAATATAAAGCACATAATTGTACGTCCTTGCATAGCGAGATTGGACAAATGATTTATGACTCACGGTACGTTATCGTTTTGAGTTACATGAGTGTGTGACTCAAAATATAATTCCGTGGTGGGATTTAAAATGTATTAAAAACAATAAACCCGCCCAGAAAGGTTCATGGTGATACATATAATTAGTATCGCTGCTCAAACACGCTAACATATTTAAGACAGTCCTTAAATATTTATATTTCCGGATTCTAGCCGCCGCTTTGCACTCATGTCACGATAGTACAACACAAGCGTCATAGTTAAGTGCTTATAAAACAACATAAAAACTTTTTGGGTCATTTTAAGATCCACGATAGACTTTAGAAAGTACTTCCAAATCATGGAATTCCTCACCTGCTTGGAAGCATGGAACGCGTCACCTGATTGGAACCATGGAATGCCTCACCAGATTGGAACCATGAAATATCTCACCAGATTGGAACCATGGAATGCTTTACCAGATTGGAACCATTGAATTCTTCACCAGATTGGAACCATGAAATGCCTCACCAGATTGGAACCATGGAATTCATCACCAGCTTAGAATCATGGAATACCTCACCTGCTTGGATTCATAGAATGCTTCACCAGGTTGAAAAGATGGAATGCCTCACCATATTGGAACCGTTGAATGCCTCACCATATCGGAACCTTTAAATGCCTTACCAGCTTGGTATCATCTAATGTCTCATGCTTTTCCATTTAGCGCAATATTACTGTCCTCCATTATTAAAGTCGTTGTAATGCCTCACCAGATTGGAACCATGGAATGCTTCACCAGGTTAAAAAGATGGAATGCCTCACCATATTGGAAACGTTGAATGCCTCACCATATCGGAACATTTAAATGCCTTACCAGCTTGGTATCATCTAATGTCTCATGCTTTTCCATTTAGCGCAATTTTACTGTCCTCCATTATTAAAGTCGTTGTAATGCCTCACCAGATTGGAACCATGGAATGCTTCCACCAGCTTAGAATCTTGGAATACTTCACCTGCTTGGATTCATAGAATGCTTCACCAGGTTGAAAAGATGGAATGCCTCACCATATTGGAACCGTTGAATGCCTCACCATATCGGAACCTTTAAATGCCTTACCAGCTTGGTATCATCTAATGTCTCATGTTTTTCCATTTAGCGCAATTTTAGTGTCCTCCATTATTAAATTCGTTGTTATTCACAAAATATTTAACCTAGTTTAGCCACATTAAAAATCTATTCTCCAATCATTTTTCTCGAGATTGGGTTAAAATAAACCGGTAAATGCTTCAAGTTTCCTCTTTAGAAAGATTTAAAATGATAACCCTCAAATGAAAACCTTTATACAATACCATTTTTGTAAACTAAACTCCCTTCTCTTAACCACATTTCAGAAATTCATTCAATAACTTTTTGAAAGCAAGAATCATTCAATACCATTCCCATGACACTAAACTTGGTGTTATTAATAGTTACTTGAATATTTTTAAAATCGGGACAAAGGTTTCTGGAATTTAATCTAATGAACACATTAATTTAAAGCATAGTATTGTTACTATAACTTTATGCCACGATTAAGTGAAATTCATCCTCTTTATTTTTGTATCTTTCAACATAACAGTCATCCGTAACTATTATAATACACCTGAAAATGTGTATATATAATATCAAGTGAAACTATCACAAATTTATTTTCAACCACCGGACGATGAATATCCGTAACGTGTGTCTTTTGAGAAATGATGACAAATTAAAATACACCAATGACCTTTTTGTAGGATTCAAAACAACAATTTGTGGTCATATAAGAACGAATTTGTTGTCATCCAATGAACGTGTCCACAGGAGTAGGTCACAATAACGGATGGTCTGACAGGTCAAGAGGTCATAGATTACCTCAAATGCAGCGAGGTACTCAAGCCCCGACCCTATACATCATTCAACAACAGTTTATGCCTCTTAAACCTCTTCCACCCTTAATTAAACCACAACGTTTTCACTGTATAATATACAATTTATTATTGATATACAAATGATGAAAATCGATTTTTCATTCATCCTGATGTAAGGGCTATTCAATAATAGTCCTTGTGGAGGGCCAGTTGACCTAGATAATGAGAATATTGTACATAATATTAATATTTATCATTGTCATTCAAGCATTCTAATTCTCTTTCGAGAATTATTTAAACCAATTTGTAATTATGAGGCCGTAATACCTTAAAATGTTAGAACCTAACTATAATATCTTCAGATACAAACAAACTTGAATGAAACATTATGTTTGGAACAGTAATATTTATTTTTAATACACTCTTTCTAATCGTCCTGTTAACTTAATCACTCAAGAGATTTTTGAATAAATTTTAGTTGGTTGGTATCATATGATGTCGGCTGACTAGAATTGCTATCCAAAATCTGCTTTCCAAACCTTAAGCCTTCAGTAGAATTCCTTTATCATCCCTCATTCCACGAGGAGATTCCACGAAATGTAGATTCGAGCAAAGAGATTTTAGTATATCCCGATTCATGTAATTTCCTATATAAACACCTTATATATGAAGGGAATAAGGTTATCTCAAATAATTTCTAATTGATTATTGATAAAATAAATGAATGACACTACGTTTAAACACTATCTGATCTCTTCTTTAAGTGGATACTGAACCCTCTCAACTTCAATCTGGGTTGAATAAATAAACAAATATTAAGCTACCAGAGAACTGCATTTAACTATCTATAGTAGATGGCGAATGTCACGGCTGATAACAAGATGACGGCAAAACAGGAAATGGAAGAAGGCGTTTTTTAATATCGAGATCGGAGTCAAAATGGATTACTTTAAAGACGTCTCGCAATCTAATGTAGATGTCCGATTATGCTCTAAGGATATACAGCACTTATAATCGTTATAAAAATAATTGAGTAGTATATGTAGAATTACTTTTTCCTCAGTATTAGCTGCTTGAAATCAGGTGGATTTAAGAATTACTAGAAGGATTCAAGTTAAAGGTACGTCATGACATATCTTTTGGAAGCCACGAGATTTTTTGGCGGTAATGCTAGGAAGTAAAAGTAGGTCTCAGATATAGGATTCACCCCAATTTAAACTACTGCACAATACACTACATATATACTGCGTGTTGCTATACTGCCAATAATGTATCAATGTGTTCATTGAATCTACTGTTCCGTTTTAAACCATTCACCTTATGTATGGTATGAAAGAGTTTACTATCAAGTCACTTTTTCAAATAAGTAAGAGTGAACAGAAAGTTCAATGTATTACTACACCACACGCTACACATAGTGTATGTATGAATGTTTAAGACATATTTGTAATGATGACAAATTCCAGAGATATATTTCTTTGCTTTTATACAGAAGGTGTCCATTTTATCAGCGATCTCATTAACAATCAAATGTATAGCGAATATTTCAATGGGGGGACTTCACCTACGTTCTAGTGTGTAAGCTAAAATTATGAGTTTGGAATTTTTAACCTTTGGCCTCACATTTTAACATTGCGGCTCTTGGAAAACTCTAATCATTTCTTATGGAAAACTCTTGGATGTAAAATTCTGTAATATTTTACAAAAATATTACAAATTCTTAAAAATATTCAACAGTCTAATATAGGATTTTGGTTAAATTTTTAAGTTTTACAATTTTTAAGTAGGCGAAATAGTCTATTATAATGTACTAAAAATAATAAATATAAATATACCAACGGTGTCACAGATAAAGTGAACAGAGGCATGTTTTTATTACGAGATAAAATACCGATATAAGCTAAACCAGCGCCATTATGTAAGGGTCAGCCCAGACCGGCTATTCTCACACGTTCCCTTGGTCTTTGTCTCCGTAAACTGATTAGCTTGCACTGCTTCTTGACACACTATCTCGGCTCAGAATATTCTTCTTTTATAGCTTCTCGGAACAAACCAATAAATCCGAATATTCTGGGCATTTGTGTGATAATAGTATGGGCATCACTGTGTTGCTGTGAGATTTATATTGTGCTATAACCAATTTCATAAACATATTGTGAATTAGTTTTCAATTTTTTTGTTCCATTCCCAAAATTGAAACGAGAACTAGGCATACGCCTAGATATGTACCAGAGGTAAAATTTGTAGAAGGAAATAAATTATAAAAATGGTAGTGGTACCCGCAATAACGACCATTTTTCACTCATTTTTCAAAATTATTTGGATATATTCATGATCTCAAACCTTCACATTTGGTGGCATATTTGTTCTTCTTTTATGGGCGGCCTTCTGCCATGCAATGAAGCCTTTTGCCAGACTAAGAGTAGACCATGAGGCCAACTAGTTCGCTGTTTCAGCAGTTTTAAAAACCACCGAAAACATCAATCAGGACCCTTGGAATCCTCCATGTCCCTTAATCAGACCCACAAGCCTCATTCACAACACAAGGAGTGAAGGTCACACGCAACTGAAGGAGACTGCAGGACTAATCTACTCATCCTCAGACCCGGATGCAGTCTCCACCTCCTTTATGTTCATTGTGAACACACTTCGAGACAGACTATAAGAATTGAAACAAACCTTGCAATTCCATAGAATGGTTGAAACCCTGCCTTGTTGGACTCCGAGCTCAGGTTTGCCAATGCATGGAGGTCCACTAAGATCACTGTATCAGACAACCAAGGATGTGTTTTATCTAACCATGTGAAAAGTAAAATTAATATCAAGCACTTCCCCTGAGACAACAACCCTGTGTGTCAAGTTACAAGATTTCTAAAATTAATGTAATGTGTTTAAGAGAGATAGTCCAGAAAACTATAGACTTATAGAATACCTTGGTATCCGGATACTTTGTCTGTTTTTAACGTACATCGAATACTTATAATCGATACTAAGGCATTCTAATTAACAAACAATTAAGTATTAACTACAAAAATTAAATACAATATCAAATGTATTGTGTCCCTTAAGTATCGAATACAAACACATGTGGCACAGTTCAGTTAGAATAATATAAGATCCCAACCATAAGTTTTCACACATCTAAACTATTTGTGAGAAATAAATATACCTCTCTTGTCAACTGGTTAAGGCTTGTTGTGGTTATTTCTTTTAATTTTATTTCATGTTCACTTAGAAAACAATAATTGCACCTTAGGACTACTTTCGCAGTGACATGAATTCAGAATGAGTATTGTTGGAGATAGAAACAGCCTCGTACCTAGATCATATGTTACATTCCCTGTGAGGATAGTAAATACTAACATATCCATGCAAGAGGGTTCACATATACCTTCCAATTGAACCTACTCTGTGTACCAATGTATCACTTAAATCTGGGAAACCATGTGAATGTTCAGAAGCAGCTCATCACTAACCGCAAATGTCGAGATATTGGAGTGCAAGGAGGCTAGATCGATACGTGTAGTTTACTGCTGGGGTGACTGTTGGATTTGGTGGGGCTCCCAAGTGATAGATGCAGTTCCTAGCCTAAACATAAGGGAGTGCTACCCCCTGCCCGCTTTAACTGAAGAGGCTTCTACAGAACTGTCGTTCCCTACTTCGAAGGAGACATGACTGAGATTAATGCCCAAAATCCTTCCTCATGGATCTCGAAATAAGACTATTTCCCCACCCTTACCTATTTGGAATATCATTTAACACCGGAAGCAGCTCAAAGGTGCTTTTTATTTTAAGAGAACAAAAAACATATGCATGCAAAACCATTTGACACTAATACTCCACACATTCCGCATTAAATTAGGCCTTTGGCTCACATTTATCCAAATATATTACTATTTGTTGAACTTGGTGATAAACCATTCCTGAACATCCAAGGGTTGTCTAGATGTAAGTGACACATTGGTTTTTGATGTGCCCCGTGTTAACTAGAAGACAAAAAGTAGCTAGAAATGATTAAACCTACTGGAGGTCAATTTCTGAGGCATTTAGTTCAATAATAAACAACTACATGTTATCTATTTATTTCCTCTGAACTCTTATTTATGGTGTGTAAAGACAATTAGGCCATAATTGATCTGTAAATAACTAGTTAGTAATTCCCCAGGTAGTCAAATGTATTGATAAAACTGATGTTTGATAAGCATTCAACTCGGACACAATAGTGACTTAATAAAAAAAAACACTCAAACAATTTGAAATGGGCAACTTTAACACAACTATACAAATTATATATTTTTAAACAGCAACAATCCAAAAGTATATTTAGTTTCCAAGAAGTTGTATCACGTTTTGTATATTTTTAACACACTTTTTTCACAGCATTCGGTATAGTTTGTGTATATTTAAACTTTCTAAGCCTATTCATCTCAGAAACAAAACATAGACGTTACATCAATGTTTTATTTAAAAACCTGTTAGTCTTGATCCACTATCTTTATTTAAATACTAACGAGATTTTCGTGTTCTTACAACTCATAATGGGTAACTTAAGAACTGGTATTTCATTTTTCAAGTCACCAACGAGTTTATGTTCTCTAACCAAATTATTTTCATGTTTACTGAATATCTAATTCAACATAATTATAACAACCCTGCCAATATATTTTCTTCTGTTCATTGTATTCGTACCAAAACAAGGATATTTAGTTACTCTCTATTCAAAGTGCACGCTATAACAAATTCTAGCTTCAAGCATTGGAAACTTTAAAAAATGTATGATTAATACTTTATGATAAACTATAAATAAAAGAGTCTAAAAAATACAAAGGCATGTTTAGTAAAAAATATAACAAAAAGAGTACTTTGTTTTACGTACGAATCGCAACAAAAATTTTGAATTGCAAATTGAAAGGTCTTATTTGTACTACTTAATCTATTTTATCTAGTTTATCGCTTACTTGGAAGGAATAATTCGTAATTAAATCAAACAAACCCAACAACATCAAACTGATATTAAAAACTGGACTAGTAGTTTCTGTTTAATACATCCATTGATTTAAATTACAAAGTAAGGTCTTCGGAATAATTTTATGTATGTCATGAATCCAAGCAGGAATAAACTCTCGGAATGCTGGCCTTTTTTAACTTTATGCAAGGACGGCAGAAGAAAACAAACCGAGTTATTTCTTCTGCCTGAGGATAGACGCATAAATCTTGTCGGTCAAATAAATCTAACCAGCACAATCTCGTTGGCGCCAGACCACGCTGGTCTCTTTAGGAAGGTATTTGTTTCATATGTAATAAAAATTTTAATATTCTCTGCTGTAAAGAGTTGTGTTTATACACAAAAGAATGTTACAGAGTGGATGCGTAATTTTAGAACTCTAATCAAAATTTATCTAGCAATTACGGAGGAATTTTTAAATTCTGTGAAATAATTCATCATGTGGGGATCAAAAGATGATAATTTTACTGAAGTTGAAAATGGCTCTAATACAGATTTTCTTGAAAAAAAAATAAGCACAGTTAAATCTATTCATGTAATCCAACTTATAAAAAGTACCACCTATTTTATTCACGTAGAATTAAAATTCTCTAAAGACTGAGTATAACATTTATTTTCTGGAATTACCTAAAACAAAGTAATGAAAATCGTCTACTTTGTATCATGACAATACTACTATTTTTATAAAATGTTATATTTTCATAATACTTTTTGTATTCAACTGTAACAAAATGAATATCTTGAACAGATTTATTCGTGTAAAATGTATAATCTCAATAGCATGAGGATCGAATCTGTATAAGATTAATTTCTAATTACCTACAACAAAGTAACGCATAAAGTCAAAGTGTGACTGAGATATTTGATATTATGTTTATGACAAGTTTTAATGATACTGTTTTGTACTCAATTATGACACAATGGATATATGTTTGTGATTTTCATTGATTAAACCGTATCGGAAAAACCTGGAATATGAACAGAAATATGAAAGAGAGGAGTTACGAGGAAATGCTGATACACAACACAATACGGAGTCTTTTAATTCACTTAGCTCTCACATATCGGCTGGGCGGTGTATTATCTGACTCCGGGCGGCTGCAGAGTAATCTTTCGGTATCTTTCAAAGTTCATTCGGCTACTTCTGAGAAGCCTATCTCGTTTCTCAGAACATGCTGAAATATGAATTACACCCACACTTACAAATCACTCTGCCCTTAAGAACACCATAATTGACGTAGACTGATATACACGTCTAAGATAGGATGTGATTATCGCTAACTTTAAACTGACAGCCTAATTACGTTAAATTGCTCATTATCTTAACGCATAGCCATGCATCAATACGGCTTAACCACTCTAGGCAGGTGTTTCACTCATTAGTGGATGCCAAGGAAGACTGCTACTACTTCACAATCTAATTATCTTTAAATAAAGGGACGCAATGGCACGATATGTAATGTGACATCCGTGGATCACTAAACCACAAAATGCTTCGTTACATAGTAGCTAGAATGGGTTGAAACATCTTAACGCCATCTAAAGTACATAATCCCAATAAGGGAATTCCACGGAAGGATTTAAAAATTTTGCTAACAGATTCTAACTAGCTTGTTTATTTTCCAAGTGTTTATTTAGATCCTTAAATAATTTTGCCAAGAAGCATATAACCTTTTTTTTATTTTTCCTTGTCTGTAAACCGTCGTATCAAACTACCATTCGGTTTTCATAGTTTGAAAGGAACTAATTTACGGTTAAAGGACTGGCTGTTTTCATTTCATCGTTATAATACTCGTATTAAACATAAATTTCAACTAGTCTGGTATAAACTATTACTTCCACGTATTCATTAACAATACGCAAACTAGAGTATGAATAATTTTATGCTCTGTCACTCTCCATAATTGGTCCATCCAAGCTAATAGCTTAGCTATGATATAAAAAAGATCCGTATAGATAATTTTGTATACTAGTTTACTGTATAGGATAGGTAATTAAAGGTTTTCTAGTCATGTATTAACTTGGCTGAGATCTTATCTGTCAGGGAGACGGCAGTGTGTAAAAGTGGATGACATGACTTCGGACTGGGAAATTGTTACTTGTGGGGTGCCACAGGGATCGATTCTTGGTCCTTTATTATTTGTACTGTACGTGAACGACATTCATTCTGTACTTAAACATAGCTCATATCACATGTATGCTGATGACCTGCAAATCTATTCACACTTTAAAATTGACTCCATTAATGAATGTATCACCGAAATCAACAGTGACATTACAAATATCGTTATGTGGTCCAAAAATCATGGCCTGAGACTAAATCATGCAAAAACGAAACCAATCATTATTTGTCACTCTCGTTTACGAAACTCAATAAACTTCAATACTATTGAAACGTTAACTGTAAATGGTAACACCCTGCCATACTACGACAAGGTGAAGGATCTTGGTTTGACTATAAACTCGACTTTGACTTGGACTGACGCTGTTGCGGAGATTTGTAAACGGGTTTTCGCATCTATTCACTCACTGAAACGTTTTACAACGATTTTTACCAGAACATATCAAGCTGCTCTTGACTAAATCACTCGTACTTCCACATTTCAATTACTGTAACTCCGTGATCAATGATATGACCATAGTGCTGAGTGAGAAGCTGCAAAGAACTCAAAACTACTGTATACGTTACGTTTGCGATGTGAGACGGGAGCAGCACATCACACCGTACTATATTCAGTCAAATATTCTAAAATTAAAAGATCAAAGATCCATCAAAATTTTAAAACTAGTTCATTCAATATTGAAATTTGGTTTTCCAAGATATTTTTCTGAATATTTTAAATCTGTGTCTCATGTAGGTGTAAGAAGCACTCGCTCTGGCTCATACATTTTGAGAATGCCTCAGCATAGGACTGCAGTGTTTGATAAGTCATTCCATGTAATGGCTTGTAGGTTGTGGAATGCCCTTCCCCAAACAATTACTTCCATCGATAGCAGTTCCCGGTTTGTGGCGAAACTGAAAGATATGTATCTTGAACGGTTAGCCGGGGCAGTTCCGGTCTGAGATGCTGTGGGCGTGACACTGGCAGAGGGATGAATGTGAGATTGTGTGTGAAAAAGTTCATTTAACAATAAATACTTTAATTTATTTGTATATTACAAATATAAATTTATATTATGTTTTAAGAATAGTAGAGATGGTTAATTTATTAATGTGTTTAATTTTAATTATTACACGTTAAAATATTACATTAATTTCACTACTTTGTGTAAATGTAATTATTTCTTTATTTTATTATCTTTATTATGTTTTGTTTTATTCTCAGGTAATATTTATTATTAATGTTTTAAATGTTACATTGCAACAGGTTAAGTGTAAGAAAGGGCCATGCGGCCCTAACTTTGCCTGTAAAAATAAAGAATTTTTCATTTCATTTCATTTCATTTCATTAAAGTAAAAGAAAGATGCCTTATTTTACCAGTCGAAGTTAGGACAAAGAAAATCTCTCGAACACTTAACCTGGGGACCAACGGCCTAAAGGTGACTTCCGAACCACCACCAACGGCCGGGCAGGCGGGCTGCTTGCAAGGACAGGATCGCTCAGTGGTCACCCATTCAAGCAACAGCCACGCTCGACGTTACTTGATATGGTTATCTTGCGTTAACCGTTATACCCGGTACACTGCGCCATTGGCCATTATAATTATTTTATGATTGGAGGGTATACTCACAACTCATGCAGCCTTTTTTGCATCATATTACTTTGTTATAACGGTTTTTATAGTCCTAAAACTATATACGTTTATAATTATTTATACGTGTTATTTTGTATACATGTCTGTTTATATATATACATAATTATTTTATATGTTATATAACCGTTTAACTTTAAGTGATTTTCTTTTGATTGATTCTTGGATAATTATTTTATTTTTATTGCTTGCTATTTTGAGTATTTTAAAATTTTGAGTGTAAATTGTTCTGTCTTCTGCCGGCATGATGTTATATCTCATTTAATTTTCGTGTATGATAAACATATAAAGTTTTATGTTTCTCGTGTTATTTATTTATTCGTTGTGTTTGTACTGTGTTCGTGGATTTCAAACTATGACGACTCCAAATGGATAATCCTCGCTTTAGTATTTATTGGCACCAACACCAGAAGGTGACTTAAAATTGTCGAAACTATAGTAGTGTACGACTGCAGTTTTAACTGTTTGACGAAGGTACGTAATTATTGTCATTAGGAAGAAATTCATCAGTTGCTGCAATAGTGAAGTTGTTGAGATAGTGATGTGTGGAGTCTACCTGTATTAGTATCCAAATGAGCTTAGACAAACGGTTTTTTAAGGCAATACAAAACGCCAATAGGAGACCCCATGTGAGTCACCCTATGCAAACTTCCAACATCCATCGTCCCTAAGGAGTGAGTTGAACGATATTATCAGAGATTCCTATTTGTGGTTCTGATCAATCGAAACTTTTCACCGTGACCCACATTCTAAATTGAAATTGACAGTCTCCGATGTTTATACCAAAATATAGTTTCAGGAATACAACACTAAAATCCCTGCAGTAGTGCTTGCTTTACCCGAACGTTGGATTACTGGAATATCAGAATGTACATGTATTGGCATCTTAGAAGATTAAATACCCTTTATATTTAAAAGTACAGAAGCGTTTGCACTTTTTCAGGGAATATTACACCACTAGAAATTCTTGCTAAACGTAAACCGAAAAACCTACTAGTATTGTTATATTTGTTTATGATATTGAGATGTCTCAATAAAAAATCTGTTATTAACCCTCTATAAGCGTTATTTAAAATTGATATCAACCACAATAGCCTTAGTGTTACGATATCATATCTCAACCATAACTTTATATATAATAGTGTTATTTTAATGACATAATAGTCAGATAACACAAATTAACATCCTCTGTATTTAATGACAAAAATGTTATTAAAACACTGAATATTCATCCAACAATGCATTTCTAATTAAGATGCATTCAAACTTAGATGCAACTGGAGCGGAGTCTGGATAATTTAATTGTTCAAGTGTTTTTTTTTTTATAATGTATCACGAGATGTGAGTGCATATGTGATGTCTCAGATCGATAAAGTACTGAAAAGTAGTCTAATATAAGCAATGTATTTTGGCGTCATGACAATGTAATGATACATATACAAAGTTTGCAACGTAATAGTATGAATTGAAAAGGTGGTAGTGAGTTATAAATATCTCAAAAGTGAGATATGGTCTGCATAGATAACTATGAGGCAACATGACGTCACTCAGGGCATTTTGTCTGTTTAACTAATGCAAACTACTTGTTCCCTGTGTTGACAGCTTAAGCGATAAATCTTGTAGCAAAACAAATCGCAGCCATCGGCACTCACTCCATCCCGTCAAGTTTACACTGGAGTTCGCCGAATAGCTGCTCCTGCTGGAATTCACGTTCCGTAGTATCATGTACTATAAGCTCATTAGTGTTACACTTAGTGTTGCAGTACGCTACGAAAACAAGATAATTTATTTACATCACTGTGTTACACTGACAATAGAGTTCTTTATATGAACTGTCTTCTCTGTGCTGAATTATGTGAATCTGTAACAGGATATTAAATCATTCCAGCCCCATCTTTTATTATTCATAAAGAGTCACGATTGAATAGTTCTTTATTTACAAAAGTGACATTTTCAGTCTTTCATCTCGTGTTCTGCTAGATGTCCCCTGTGTTAAATTTTGAGCAAACTCATGACATAAGAATAATAACAATTTATTCAAACAATTGAGGACAAAGGCTTTCCGTGAAAGTTAAAACATCATTATAACAAATATTATAGAAAATCAATATAACATGATTGCTCATGGCAATATAGCATACAATCTAAATGTAAAACACAGTATATTCTCGTAGCAAATTTTAAAATTACTAAAACTAAACTAGATACTTTGTTCGTGACATTGTTACACTGACGGTTTCTGTGCAAGTCATTACATCATTATAAAAAAGTATTATAGACAAACAGAGAACAAGACTATTTAAAATAGAGTATAACAATCTAAATATAAAACACAGTATATTCTCGTAGCAAATTTTAAAATTACTAAAACTAAACTAGATACTTTGTTCGTGACGTTGTTACACTGACGGTTTGTGTGCACGTCAAAACATCATTATAAAAAAGTATTATAGACAAACAGAGAACAAGACTATTTACAATAGAGTATACAATCTAAATGTAAAACACAGTATATTCTCGTAGCAAATTTTAAAATTACTAAAACTAAACTAGATACTTTGTTCGTGACGTTGTTACACTGACGGTTTCTGTGCACGTCAAAACACATTATAAAAAAGTATTATAGACAAACAGAGAACAAGACTATTTACAATAGAGTATACAATCTAAATGAAAAACACAGTATATTCTCGCAGCAAATTTTAAAATTACTAAAACTAAACTAGATACTTTGTTCGTGACGTTGTTACACTGACGGTTTCTGTGCACGTCAAAACATCATTATAAAAAAGTATTATAGACAAACAGAGAACAAGACTATTTACAATAGAGTATACAATCTAAATGTAAAACACAGTATATTCTCGTAGCAAATTTTAAAATTACTAAAACTAAACTAGATACTTTGTTCGTGACGTTGTTACACTGACGGTTTCTGTGCACGTCAAAACATCATTATAAAAAAGTATTATAGACAAACAGAGAACAAGACTATTTACAATAGAGTATACAATCTAAATGAAAAACACAGTATATTCTCGTAGCAAATTTTAAAATTACTAAAACTAAACTAGATACTTTGTTCGTGACGTTGTTACACTGACGGTTTCTGTGCACGTCAAAACATCATTATAAAAAAGTATTATAGACAAACAGAGAACAAGACTATTTACAATAGAGTATACAATCTAAATGTAAAACACAGTATATTCTCGTAGCAAATTTTAAAATTACTAAAACTAAACTAGATACTTTGTTCGTGACGTTGTTACACTGACGGTTTCTGTGCACGTCAAAACATCATTATAAAAAAGTATTATAGACAAACAGAGAACAAGACTATTTACAATAGAGTATACAATCTAAATGTAAAACACAGTATATTCTCGTAGCAAATTTTAAAATTACTAAAACTAAACTAGATACTTTGTTCGTGACGTTGTTACACTGACGGTTTCTGTGCACGTCAAAACATCATTATAAAAAAGTATTATAGACAAACAGAGAACAAGACTATTTACAATAGAGTATACAATCTAAATGTAAAACACAGTATATTCTCGTAGCAAATTTTAAAATTACTAAAACTAAACTAGATACTTTGTTCGTGACGTTGTTACACTGACGGTTTCTGTGCACGTCAAAACATCATTATAAAAAAGTATTATAGACAAACAGAGAACAAGACTATTTACAATAGAGTATACAATCTAAATGAAAAACACAGTATATTCTCGTAGCAAATTTTAAAATTACTAAAACTAAACTAGATACTTTGTTCGTGACGTTGTTACACTGACGGTTTCTGTGCACGTCAAAACATCATTATAAAAAAGTATTATAGACAAACAGAGAACAAGACTATTTACAATAGAGTATACAATCTAAATGAAAAACACAGTATATTCTCGTAGCAAATTTTAAAATTACTAAAACTAAACTAGATACTTTGTTCGTGACGTTGTTACACTGACGGTTTCTGTGCACGTCAAAACACATTATAAAAAAGTATTATAGACAAACAGAGAACAAGACTATTTACAATAGAGTATACAATCTAAATGAAAAACACAGTATATTCTCGTAGCAAATTTTAAAATTACTAAAACTAAACTAGATACTTTGTTCGTGACGTTGTTACACTGACGGTTTCTGTGCACGTCAAAACACATTATAAAAAAGTATTATAGACAAACAGAGAACAAGACTATTTACAATAGAGTATACAATCTAAATGAAAAACACAGTATATTCTCGTAGCAAATTTTAAAATTACTAAAACTAAACTAGATACTTTGTTCGTGACGTTGTTACACTGACGGTTTCTGTGCACGTCAAAACATCATTATAAAAAAGTATTATAGACAAACAGAGAACAAGACTATTTACAATAGAGTATACAATCTAAATGTAAAACACAGTATATTCTCGTAGCAAATTTTAAAATTACTAAAACTAAACTAGATACTTTGTTCGTGACGTTGTTACACTGACGGTTTCTGTGCACGTCAAAACATCATTATAAAAAAGTATTATAGACAAACAGAGAACAAGACTATTTACAATAGAGTATACAATCTAAATGTAAAACACAGTATATTCTCGTAGCAAATTTTAAAATTACTAAAACTAAACTAGATACTTTGTTCGTGACGTTGTTACACTGACGGTTTCTGTGCACGTCAAAACACATTATAAAAAAGTATTATAGACAAACAGAGAACAAGACTATTTACAATAGAGTATACAATCTAAATGACAGTATATAGCTATACTTACTAGAATATACACTATTTCTTAAGCATATTTTAAAATACTAAAATGACTACAACTAAACTAGATACTTTGTTCGTGACGTTGTTACACTGACGGTTTCTGTGCACGTCAAAACATCATTATAAAAAAGTATTATAGACAAACAGAGAACAAGACTATTTACAATAGAGTATACAATCTAAATGTAAAACACAGTATATTCTCGTAGCAAATTTTAAAATTACTAAAACTAAACTAGATACTTTGTTCGTGACGTTGTTACACTGACGGTTTCTGTGCACGTCAAAACATCATTATAAAAAAGTATTATAGACAAACAGAGAACAAGACTATTTACAATAGAGTATACAATCTAAATGAAAAACACAGTATATTCTCGTAGCAAATTTTAAAATTACTAAAACTAAACTAGATACTTTGTTCGTGACGTTGTTACACTGACGGTTTCTGTGCACGTCAAAACATCATTATAAAAAAGTATTATAGACAAACAGAGAACAAGACTATTTACAATAGAGTATACAATCTAAATGTAAAACACAGTATATTCTCGTAGCAAATTTTAAAATTACTAAAACTAAACTAGATACTTTGTTCGTGACGTTGTTACACTGACGGTTTCTGTGCACGTCAAAACATCATTATAAAAAAGTATTATAGACAAACAGAGAACAAGACTATTTACAATAGAGTATACAATCTAAATGTAAAACACAGTATATTCTCGTAGCAAATTTTAAAATTACTAAAACTAAACTAGATACTTTGTTCGTGACGTTGTTACACTGACGGTTTCTGTGCACGTCAAAACATCATTATAAAAAAGTATTATAGACAAACAGAGAACAAGACTATTTACAATAGAGTATACAATCTAAATGTAAAACACAGTATATTCTCGTAGCAAATTTTAAAATTACTAAAACTAAACTAGATACTTTGTTCGTGACGTTGTTACACTGACGGTTTCTGTGCACGTCAAAACATCATTATAAAAAAGTATTATAGACAAACAGAGAACAAGACTATTTACAATAGAGTATACAATCTAAATGTAAAACACAGTATATTCTCGTAGCAAATTTTAAAATTACTAAAACTAAACTAGATACTTTGTTCGTGACGTTGTTACACTGACGGTTTCTGTGCACGTCAAAACATCATTATAAAAAAGTATTATAGACAAACAGAGAACAAGACTATTTACAATAGAGTATAACAATCTAAATGTAAAACACAGTATATTCTCGTAGCAAATTTTAAAATTACTAAAACTAAACTAGATACTTTGTTCGTGACGTTGTTACACTGACGGTTTCTGTGCACGTCAAAACATCATTATAAAAAAGTATTATAGACAAACAGAGAACAAGACTATTTACAATAGAGTATAAAATCTAAATGTAAAACACAGTATATTCTCGTAGCAAATTTTAAAATTACTAAAACTAAACTAGATACTTTGTTCGTGACGTTGTTACACTGACGGTTTCTGTGCACGTCAAAACATCATTATAAAAAAGTATTATAGACAAACAGAGAACAAGACTATTTACAATAGAGTATACAATCTAAATGTAAAACACAGTATATTCTCGTAGCAAATTTTAAAATTACTAAAACTAAACTAGATACTTTGTTCGTGACGTTGTTACACTGACGGTTTCTGTGCACGTCAAAACATCATTATAAAAAAGTATTATAGACAAACAGAGAACAAGACTATTTACAATAGAGTATACAATCTAAATGTAAAACACAGTATATTCTCGTAGCAAATTTTAAAATTACTAAAACTAAACTAGATACTTTGTTCGTGACGTTGTTACACTGACGGTTTCTGTGCACGTCAATACATCATTATAAAAAAGTATTATAGACAAACAGAGAACAAGACTATTTACAATAGAGTATACAATCTAAATGTAAAACACAGTATATTCTCGTAGCAAATTTTAAAATGACTAAAACTAAACTAGATACTTTGTTCGTGACGTTGTTACACTGACGGTTTCTGTGCACTTCAATACATCATTATAAAAAAGTATTATAGACAAACATAGAACAAGACTATTTACAATAGAGTATACAATCTAAATGAAAAACACAGTATATTCTCGTAGCAAATTTTAAAATTACTAAAACTAAACTAGATACTTTGTTCGTGACGTTGTTACACTGACGGTTTCTGTGCACGTCAAAACATCATTATAAAAAAGTATTATAGGACAAACAGAGAACAAGACTATTTACAATAGAGTATACAATCTAAATGTAAAACACAGTATATTCTCGTAGCAAATTTTAAAATTACTAAAACTAAACTAGATACTTTGTTCGTGACGTTGTTACACTGACGGTTTCTGTGCACGTCAAAACATCATTATAAAAAAGTATTATAGACAAACAGAGAACAAGACTATTTACAATAGAGTATACAATCTAAATGTAAAACACAGTATATTCTCGTAGCAAATTTTAAAATTACTAAAACTAAACTAGATACTTTGTTCGTGACGTTGTTACACTGACGGTTTTCTGTGCACGTCAAAACATCATTATAAAAAAGTATTATAGACAAACAGAGAACAAGACTATTTACAATAGAGTATACAATCTAAATGTAAAACACAGTATATTCTCGTAGCAAATTTTAAAATTACTAAAACTAAACTAGATACTTTGTTCGTGACGTTGTTACACTGACGGTTTCTGTGCACGTCAAAACATCATTATAAAAAAGTATTATAGACAAACAGAGAACAAGACTATTTACAATAGAGTATACAATCTAAATGTAAAACACAGTATATTCTCGTAGCAAATTTTAAAAATTAACAGGTTTTGGTGCAGGATCAGTCAGAAATTAAAAGATGATATGGTTGTGTAATATTATGACAGGGTAATAAAGTAACTTCCGTCACTTGAAATCACCGAAAGTTTTTTTTAGAATAGGTCTAGTGTAATCCACGAAGAGTGTGAAAGCAGATGTTTAGTTACTGTTTAAAAGAATTTCAATATGTTTCGGAAGATCTTTAATTTATATGAGGAAAAATAGAGGTCCAAGGATAAATCCCTGAGGCACTCTGGACTTGATAACAGAAAAATCCTGCTGGGAATTATTACGGATTTCAACACATAGAACGCGCCTATGAACACGTGAACAATTGTACGTGAAACCTTATGGAAACGTGCCATTTATTATGACATCAATTTATGTGAGTTCACGTACTTTAATTTCAACTCTATGCTCCCGCTGTAACAACGTGTCAAGTAGGTTGCAGGCTTCGCTGAGGACGCATTAAAAATTGCAAGTCTATTGAACAGTTTGATAAAATTTTGGTAGCCTTTTGATTTATAGCTACACTCAGTAATAGCTTAGCAAACAGCCAGCTATTAATTTGAATTGAATTTAATTGGAAAACAGGACTCCCAAGTCCTATCTTCGCCTCTAATAAAGCCAAGCTTCATTTAATTCCCTATTACATTATGACTTGATATATGATATTACTCTTCCTCTCTTATAATACAATTCAAAAAATTACTTATCTTTACTTATTAGCTTCACATACAGCAAGCTCTAATGCAAATTCGGTTCATCCACTTTCTAAAGCCAAAAATCTGTTTTTTGAGGGTGAAACTTTTTTTCTGTCGACAATAAGTAGTAAATAGGACATTTATTGTAAAATTTATAAAATATGAATAGTACATTGTACATATAAACAATGAAAATCTATAGCAAAAATATAGCTTACTAATAGACCATATATTATTGTTAAACTACGAATTTAAAAAGAAATCAACTATGGGTGTGAATACTTTTGATCGTAAATAATTTAACCTAATGTAGTACGATTATAAAATATTTATTCTCTACAATGCACATACGGATTTATATTTCAACTAGTTTTACATAATTACAACGTACTATCTATTTTGTCCCTTAATCGAACTTAAACTATATTTTTACTCATTACCCTATTGAGAATCAGCCTAGAAAGTTTTTATAACAATATTAATGGCATTTTAAGACAGATTAATAGCTAATTCTTTGCAGATATTTAAATACTCAGAAAGTTCAATTCATCTGAAAAATAAAATAAAATTATTTCAGAAAAACGTTAAAAAAGGCGAATTGTATTATCCATAATTTTCGATGGTGGCTATTTCTCCTTATGCAATGAGGAGAGAATATATTGGTAGTTGTCTTCACCCAACCTTTTATAGGAATCGTATTATCCACAATGTAACATAAATTGTTTCTTATGGATGTTTTTTGTTTTGTTTAACTTAAAGAATTGTAACATAACTATAACTATAGCTTTTCAAGATATTCAATATTATAAACCATATGAAAATAAAATACAAAGCAAAGTGTATTTGAGCAATACTTAAACTTGAAGTGAATAACTACAAAGCTAAAGTTCACTTCAACAATTACAAAAACTCATATAGTACACACCTAATTTAAACTTTCAGGATTCCTAGCCGTGATTAAATTTTATTGGAAACCGTGTGGAGTTCGAAGAAACCTCGTTTAAATAGTTTCCAGTAAATGTATTCAGCTAACACCAGGTTCCTGGGAACTTTATTAAAACAATAATATTTATTTGTGACTTAAAAGTGCAGTTTAAATAAATTGAGCGTAGCTCATTAAATTGCGTAATTGAATTATTTTGCCTGGTTCACTGGAAACTAATTGATTTAACACGTGTATATAAATGAATACAACTTTTCCAACTTTATATGGCTTGAAAAATAAACACATTTTTCAGTAATATGACCTACAACAATGAATACTTAGTAACAGTCGAAATATAATGTTCAATACATTTTTACATAACTAAACCATACGTGGCTATAACCTCCTCTGAAATATTTGGATGTCAGTCGTAAATTAAATTTATATATATATATATATATATATATATATATATATATATATATTATATTGCGTAGCTCCGTGGGATGTCTCAGAGGTATAGTACCGCTTAAAAGTAAATATTCGATGTATTGCTATATACGAGATTGGTCCCCAATGGATTTACAATATACAAGATGTTTCCAAAACATACATAACATAATTTTTCAACTTATAATTATAATACTCCAACAAAATTTAGAAAACTTTCATGGGAAAGAGTTTAACTGTTATTTATATGTTTCCTGCGCACACAAGTAATCAGGTGTGTATTTCAGTTTAACTAAAGATCCAAAATCATTGGATTCGGGAAATGCTGCCCAGATTCATTCATTCAGTTCTTAGGTGATTTTTTTATTGGCATACACACAACCCTTAACAAAATCTCAAACAAGAACATGAGACTATCAATATCTGGAGATCGAGGAGACAAAGATAAGTTGTAAGATAAAGTTGATAAGTGTTGTAAAACACTGTATATTTTGGACAAAAGCAGATCTTAAGACACAGTGCTGATAAAGTTTTCTTCGTTCGGGAAAATAATATTTCACTGAGTTCCAAATTGGTGAAATCCTAGGTACTGGATACCATTTTAGAGATCGGACTACACAGTTGGCACAGCCGTGGTCTGAGCGTTTGCGTGGTAACGCGCAGCAGCCCCGGATTGAAGAGCAAGAATACCAACCAGCAGGGCAGCCAAATTTGATGTTTTAAATTACGGAATGTCGATCAAACCGAGATTTTTAAATAAACAAATTGTGAAATAACACCAATTTGCATTTCATCCATTACTGATACGAAAATCTGAAGATCTCGAAATCTTATCTCAGATGAGTGAGATGTCCTCTCTCTCAGCGACAGCCGACGTCCAACTACCGTGAAAAGAACACCTCGGTCTTGTATACCACGAACAAGCCAAGGAAATAGTCCAACCTTGGACCAATACACCCTTACAGCTCCTAGATCTTCCTGCTTTATGTCTTAGTAAGTCCTGGCAGGGATCACTTCTGGCTTATTTATACCTTCCAGTTGAACCTACTACTGGGCACAGCAAAAACTGATGTGTCACTTAAATCTGGGCAACCTCATTGATGTCCAGAAACTAACATCATTAACCGCAAATTTCGAGATTCTGGGGCGCAAGGGCAATTCGATAGGTCTAGTCTACTACGGAAGATGACTGTTGGAGTTAATAGAGTTCGTTCCCTAAGTAGGAGAGGTTCTTGCTAGCCTCAAAAAGCGTGTGCCACCCCCTGCCTGCTTTGACTGGAAAGGCTGGTTCAGTGTTTGCCTCCCCTTCTTCCGGGACATGACTTTGAGATTAGTGCCCTATTTCTTCCTCACATATCACGATAGGAGGCGGTCCCTACCCCTTACATTACCTTTCCTGAGTATCCTGTCACTCAGAAAGCAGCGCTAAGGTTCTTTCTTGGACTAAGTGCAATGTATAAGCTTCTTGTCCTAAGAGAAAAAAAGTCTTAGTAAGACTATCGGTGTGTTTTTGACACTAATGCTATGTATGAACATTTCTCTTCGCATAAAACTGTTAATCTAACGCAATCGCTGCATATCATATCCATGTTAAAGGGATGATTAGTTACAACTCTACTTTAACACAAGAAAAATGTAAAGTAAAGAATAAGGGTTGTTTGAAATCTGTAGTTTATGTCTCAAAAGTTCCTAAGTATGAACCATATCTAACAATACAATCCTATAGTAAGATGATATTCTTTGGTTTCTTTACAAAAGTTAGTTTATACTTTGAACGAGTCAACTTTGGCATCAGTTGTTAAAAGTTTGGTTATCCCGGATACAAGAATTGTGTTACACAGAGACGGAACTTATAGTTAAGAAACCGTATCAGTGTGAATAGTCGGGCTTGTAGCTGAATAGCATTTTAAACAGATTCCAATAATTTACTTTATAAGTATACTCTTCATATCGTACTATATTATGTCTTCTTGTCCTGTTATACATATAAGGATTGTTCGGTTTCAACATGTATCAAAGATGTATCGTAATCCTTCATTGTAGAAAGTTCAAATATGTATTGGCTGAGCTTCAGCGAAGCCTATAGCCTTTTGGACTCGAAACAATTAATTTCCATCTATCTGTCAGTATATGTTTCTCTCTGTTTGCTCAACATCTCTAACATTTGAAATTGTGCACGGGGCTTCATGCTTAATATAAGAGGAATAATGATTTCTATAATATTATATGGGATTTGGCTAAGCATTCACGAATATATTTTTTAATTTGTCTTATAGGTAACCATGATAGCAACGGAAGAATAGCAAAATAAATAAATTTGTAAACAAACTTAACACACCTACAAGAGGGTTAAACATGTAACATGTTAACACATGTAGCCTAACAATCCAACATTTAAAAATCATTTTATTTGATAGAAGCTCACCCCAAAATAGATAGAATATATGGACAAATATTCCAGTAGATGATGTAATGTGCTTACGTAATTTAATACGCAAAATAAACATATATAAAACCTTATTTTGTTTAATTATATTAGCCTGTGGAATATTCAAAAGGCTATAAAATAGCCTTCATCATTGAGCTATAAAATAGTATTTGAAAAAGAGTGAAAGAATTAAAAATATTTTTTTCTGAGTTATAAAAGTCTAGTCACTAACTCAGAGTGTGATAAAATCGTCCATATCTATCTATCTGCGCCATATCGTGAATTTTTATCTGAAATTGTACCGAAATAATCCCTCAACAGATTACCTATAGTAAATTGTTCACTTTAATTCGTAATTGTTGAAGGTAAGCCGGCTATTCAAATTATTCTCCTTTAGTACAAAAATTAATTCTAAGTACTGTTACCAACTACTGTAATGATTTTTAGAGAATTTCCATAAAATTTACTCTACACGTATCCAATTATAAATAGCTAAACGGACAGAATAACTGCAATCACTAAAACTCAGCCTGTCAACTCATTAGCATTGTTTAATTGATTATTCGTAGGTATTTTAGCGGAAAAAAATAAAAACTGTTTCAACGACAGAATACTATTTTGATCTGAAGGGTTTGAAAAGTATTTACATTTATTTTCTAAACTGTTAAACTTTTGCGTGAACTTTTTGTTGGATAAACAGATCCATGGTGACCTAGTTCGTACCAACTTGTCCAATTTACCTAATTCTCTCGACAATGGTTCCCATCTCGCTGCTATAATGATATCATTATCCCCCAGTGCTCCGATTTTATTGCAATAGTTATTTTGATTGAATTCCAATATCGCCCTCTATCTGATACCACACATCACTGAAGTGTTAGCGCTGTTAGTTGTACTGCGAACTTTCCAAAGATATTGTACTGCTTAAAGTCTGGTCGAGTGATCTAAAGCACGTTTTGGAACAGGTTACTGTTTCGTATTCAAAAGATCCTGTCTAAATGAGCTTACGTCGTTAATTTTGTTGACATTTCCTGTAATGGAATATAGCAAAAGGGTTTCTAAATCATGAGAAAACAAACAACATCTCAATAATTGGCAGGTAGTTGGAGTAACCGTATCGAACACAAAATGTAAGTTATAAATGTGCATTATAAAGTTATTACAAACTCTTATTTAGTTTTTTTGTGTTCTCTTAGGAAAAACAGGTGAGAAACCTCGCTATGCGCTTGATTGTAGAGTGACAGTATATAATCAGGATTGATAAAGTGGGAGGAGGGATGGGTGCTACCTACTGCCGAGATCCATTAGGGAGGATACCTCAAAACACTATACCTCAAAAAAGGAGGCCAGCTCGGTACTGGCCTTTCAATAAAACCTGGAAGGGGAAGAACACCCCTATATCTAAGCTAACAACTACTTAACACTCTGGGAGCCCCACCGACTCCAGCAGGAATCCTCGGTAGTAGACTAAATCTATCGTATTACCCTTACACCCCAATATCCCGACATATGTGGTTAAAGATGTGACACTCCTGGAGATTCATAGGTATTACTGTACCCAGTGTAAGTTCAACTGGAAGTTATAAACTAGTCAGAAGTAAATCCCACTGGGATTCGTACTCAGCTTGCTTGAGTGAAATCTATCTTTCCCACAAATTTCATGCTGCACCTAGTGTAAGCTGAACTGGAAGGTGTAAAACTAGTCAGAAGTGAATCCCACTTGGATTTGTACTCAGCTTGCTTGAGTAAGAATCTATCTTTCCCACAAATTTCATGCTGCACCCAATGTAAGCTCAACTGGAAGGTATAAAACTGTCAGAAGTGAATCCCACTTGGATTTGTACTCAGCTTGCTTGAGTGAAAATCTATCTTTCCCACAAATTTCATGCTGCACCTAGTGTAAGCTGAACTGGAAGGTGTAAAACTGTCAGAAGTGAATCCCACTTGGATTTGTACTCAGCTTGCTTGAGTAAGAATCTATCTTTCCCACAAATTTCATGCTGCACCCAGTGTAAGCTCAACTGGAAGGTATAAAACTGTCAGAAGTGAATCCCACTGGGATTCGTACTTAGCTTGCTTGAGTGAAAATCTATCTTTCCCACAAATTTCATGCTGCACCCAGTGTAAGCTCAACTGGAAGGTATAAAACTGTCAGAAGTGAATCCCACTGGGATTCGTACTTAGCTTGCTTGAGTGAAAATCTATCTTTCCCACAAATTTCATGCTGCACCCAGTGTAAGCTCAACTGGAAGGTATAAAACTGTCAGAAGTGAATCCCACTTGGATTCGTACTCAGCTTGCTTGAGTGAAAATCTATCTTTCCCACAAATTTCATGCTGCACCCAGTGTAAGCTCAACTGGAAGGTATAAAACTGTCAGAAGTGAATCCCACTTGGATTTGTACTCAGCTTGCTTGAGTGAAAATCTATCTTTCCCACAAATTTCATGCTGCACCCAGTGTAAGCTCAACTGGAAGGTGTAAAACTAGTCAGAAGTGAATCCCACTTGGATTTGTACTCAGCTTGCTTGAGTGAGAATCTATCTTTCCCACAAATTTCATGCTGCACCCAGTGTAAGCTCAACTGGAAGGTATAAAACTAGTCAGAAGTGAATCCCACTTGGATTTGTACTCAGCTTGCTTGAGTAAGAATCTATCTTTCCCACAAATTTCATGCTGCACCCAGTGTAAGCTCAACTGGAAGGTATAAAACTGTCAGAAGTGAATCCCACTTGGATTTGTACTCAGCTTGCTTGAGTGAGAATCTATCTTTCCCACAAATTTCATGCTGCACCCAGTGTAAGCTCAACTGGAAGGTATAAAACTAGTCAGAAGTGAATCCCACTTGGATTTCGTACTCAGCTTGCTTGAGTAAGAATCTATCTTTCCCACAAATTTCATGCTGCACCCAGTGTAAGCTCAACTGGAAGGTATAAAACTGTCAGAAGTGAATCCCACTGGGATTCGTACTCAGCTTGCTTGAGTGAAAATCTATCTTTCCCACAAATTTCATGCTGCACCCAGTGTAAGCTCAACTGGAAGGTATAAAACTAGTCAGAAGTGAATCCCACTGGGATTCGTACTCAGCTTGCTTGAGTGAGAATCTATCTTTCCCACAAATTTCATGCTGCACCCAGTGTAAGCTCAACTGCAAGGTATAAAACTGTCAGAAGTGAATCCCACTTGGATTTGTACTCAGCTTGCTTGAGTAAGAATCTATCTTTCCCACAAATTTCATGCTGCACCCAGTGTAAGCTCAACTGGAAGGTATAAAACTAGTCAGAAGTGAATCCCACTTGGATTTGTACTCAGCTTGCTTGAGTAAGAATCTATCTTTCCCACAAATTTCATGCTGCACCCAGTGTAAGCTCAACTGGAAGGTATAAAACTGTCAGAAGTGAATCCCACTGGGATTCGTACTTAGCTTGCTTGAGTGAAAATCTATCTTTCCCACAAATTTCATGCTGCACCCAGTGTAAGCTCAACTGGAAGGTATAAAACTAGTCAGAAGTGAATCCCACTGGGATTCGTACTCAGCTTGCTTGAGTGAAAATCTATCTTTCCCACAAATTTCATGCTGCACCCAGTGTAAGTTCAACTGGAAGTTATAAACTAGTCAGAAGTAAATCCCACTGGGATTCTGGGATTCGTACTCAGCTTGCTTGAGTGAAAATCTATCTTTCCCACAAATTTCATGCTGCACCCAGTGTAAGCTCAACTGGAAGGTATAAAACTGTCAGAAGTGAATCCCACTTGGATTTGTACTCAGCTTGCTTGAGTAAGAATCTATCTTTCCCACAAATTTCATGCTGCACCCAGTGTAAGCTCAACTGGAAGGTATAAAACTGTCAGAAGTGAATCCCACTGGGATTCGTACTTAGCTTTTTTGAGCGAGAATCTATCTTTTCCAAATCATTCGTGCTGTTCGCATAGCTGTTTTTACCGCTAGAATTTTGATTGTTCTACTTATTGGTTTTTCCTTGGGTCACAAAAACAGTATTCACTCAAATTTATTAACACAAATGATTCGGACATGAAACGGGACTTTCTGGAATAGATGTATTATTTTTTATAACATGTATATAAAACAAAAATTTTAAAATGCTGACGGTTTGATATGACATGTTTTTAAATTAAACAGGGAATTATTTCTGTAGTTGTTTATTGAGAACTACTATTTGACTTAGAAATTCACTTTTCAGTTTTGCAGGTTAATAAAAACTTTAATTATAGATGAATTGGGGTCGATTTTAAAAATTGCTCTAGTTTCGAATGTTGATTTTCAATATGCAACACTTTATGTGAGTTATTGAATTTTATTATACAAATCTTTCTTTAATCTTTCTTTAAAATAGGTTTACAACAAAAGTGGTTGTGTAAGCTTTTGGGACATAAATTTTTATATCTGATAAGTAAAAGGATAGTTATTCTTAGTCCAAATTAATAAAATTCTAATTAATAAACAGATTATAAAGTGATTAGAGTAAGTATGCTCTGTCTATCTACCCTAACGAAAATAATTAATTTTTAAATAAGACTATTAAGTGCAGTTAAAATAATCAAACAATTATGTAAAGGGATTTTGTGATTAAGTAACAACAAAATGTGCTTAATTAAACGTTATTTACGTGCTATTCACAGTATACCTAAAACTAGTCAACAGGTAGTGCTATACAGCATTGCAGAACTTGTGCAGTATAACAAAGACTGGTACGTTGTTTGTTTATTTTCTTGCATATTTTTATGTAAACTTGGAATAGAGTGTTGAAGATACTAATTATCCAAAGTTGTCGGGTTTCTATTCAAGAGGTTCTACTCGACATAAAGACAAGTTTCCCACCCATCTTTCTCCGAGTTATAATGAGTACTACTTAGTCTACTAACACCGTCAAGAATTCTTAAATAGATGCAAGAGAAGTTACGGTACTCTATTTAGTGTTCTCGCCATTTAGCGTCTATTATTATTTAAGCCTCATTGTGTTCCCTTTCAAAGAAACGGATTTAAAATGAGAGTTTAAAATGAGAATAAATAGATAAGTTTCGCGTTTTATTGTCTTACTTTACAAAAACGCGATTACCTTTTCAAATATGTTTTACTCTAACATCAACTTCAACTAGTGATAAGGAATTACTATCTTTCTAAAACCTAATATGTGTTTATTGGATTAAAAATAATCCAAATTTTTTTTCAAAATTGGATAGTGCAGCTAATAACAGGAGCTGGACATGTTTTCATTTTCGTTATTTATATTATTTAAAATTCTCTCACATTTGCATTTTTTCAAGCCATTTGTCTGAATTTTGTCCAAAAAACTTCGCTAATCTACAATTTAATCACCAGTTCGGGCAGTCAGACTTCTTACAAAGAGATATGTAATGAAATATAAAAATTCTAACGAATAACCGCGGCTTCGCCCGCATTTTCTATGCAACATTCCGTGCATTTGTTTAAACAGCTCCCACAATTTCAG
Organism: Homalodisca vitripennis; assembly: GCF_021130785.1. NCBI lineage: Eukaryota > Metazoa > Arthropoda > Insecta > Hemiptera > Cicadellidae > Homalodisca > Homalodisca vitripennis. The sequence goes on from NC_060210.1 coordinate 21,785,220, forward strand.
TAACACTTGATCAGTTTCATAATAATGTGGAAGAAATCCAAAGACGAAGTTCATAGGTGTCATGCAGGCACGTATGATAGGATCCTGTGATATTTTGCAAATGGAGTTAGTAATTTATCATGCATCAGGTACCCATTTTTCACTGTTCACGATTAAGAGGACCATAAGTATGCCAAATTTTTAGTATTTCTTATTTCAGATTTTGTACTTATAGTTCATATTAATTGTATTTTCAACGCAAAGTTGGAGTTTGTAAATTGTCCCAAGCAACAATATAAATGGACCATAAAACAATTGTGTAATCAAGTAGGTTTCAAAACGTACAGTTTATAAATTGTATGAATATGGATATTGTTATTGAAAATTAAAAACTAAAATCAACATCAATAATACTAACACATTTCAATACTTTCATTAAAACAGTTGTCATCCATATACAACGATGATACATGATACAGTATAGTAAGCTCTCGTTTCCCAATATCATAGCATTGTTCTCAATATCATAATATTTTCTAGGTCCAGTCTAGGAATTGTATTAGTATTTATATACTTATCAGTATCGTATACCTTGTCACTGAGAATAGGATACGTTGTCCCCTCGACGATTTTCTCTCATAAAAATTCCATTTAGTGTTCGTGTAATACTTCCTGATTCCACTTGTTACAACCAAGGAGTCGCTGTGCTTGTTCGTTACCATAAATAGTATTCACGGAGCAAATGGTTTTCTAAATCAAGCTGATGCCCAGTCTCTCCGTTTTTGGTCAGTCAGCTACTATAAATATGCCGTCTTTAAAGTCTAAAAAACCATATTTAATACCTTACATGTAAACATTCCTAGTTCATTAATTAAAATGGAGAAAAAAAAATAATCGGTTTCATTTATTGCTACCCATGTTTAAATAAAAAGTATTGTTTTTTAATGCTTTCACTCTACAAATGTAAATAATTTGAAAATATTGGTTAATAAATTAAAAATACTAACGTGTTGTCATAGTGAAATTTTTACAAAAAAAGTTGATTGCAATTACCAGACTCTTACAATTCATATTACACTACTTAAAATACCAATATGGGATTTTATGATGTTTTAGACACTATTGGGACCTAGCACGGAATGATTTTTGATATAATAATAGGCCTATATTTACAATTGAAGAATGTCCATTCACAATTTCAGTATAATCAGCTGAATAGTTTGAGCGTAAAAGCAAAACAAACAAAGGCAATTTCGCATTTATAATATTATTAGGATGAAAACGTCCATGTCAGCATGAAAATTTACAAGACAGTATACTTTAAGCAATACAAATATTTCACTCGTGTTTTATTCTCCAATAAAAACTGTAACAGCCATTACTAACTAATGAGAGTGTTAAAGTAAGCATATCTTTTAGATTAAACATAATAAGAAACCTCATCTCCTGTTTCAAACAATATATGTAATAATAAAATATGCACAACTTTCTGTAATATAATCTATTCATATAACAATTATTCTATTCTAATTTATGATTAACTTTGCCACTAAATTAATTGAATTACTAATTAAATTATCTCTTGATCGAAGTAATTTGTTTTAAAGTGTTGCTGGGAGGCACAACAATTAAAGAATTCAGTTGAGTTGTCAAATTCAACTGAATTCTTTAATTTAGGACATAAGCCAATAAAAGTAATAATAGCAAAAAGTAGTGTTATTAAATCTAACATGTCTATTCATGGATAAAGATGACGAATAGTGTGTATGAAGACAGGCATTTTAAGAATTAGTCTTTCCACTTTAGAGGGTCTAGATATGATGACCAAACAAACGTAGTCCGTCCTTCTGATTTCCCGAGTAGTTACAAAAAATTACCTATTTAGATAGCTTAAGACGTACGTCAAATTATTGTTTTTAGTGCTTTAAGAATCACAAAAATTTATTTCGAAGTTCCAATGGCGTACTCAATAATACTATTGGTATCAAATACCGATTTTTAAACTTCAATTTTTAAAAATCAAATCCATAAACAACTCCACTTATTGAAATTTCAAGAGACATTAAGTTTAGGTCATTAATTAAATTTGCAGATTTGTATGCCATCCATAACAAACTAAGTTTGCTTGACTAATTAAATTTTTTCAGATGCGTGCGCGATAAACGATAGTTATATTAGGTTTGTAGATGCTAGTAGCAAAAAAGAGTCAACAGTAACGATAAAATTATACCATCAGCCCAATCGCCTTAAAAACCAAATAGTTAATATAACAGTAAAACTACAACTGTAGTGAGCGATAAACGATAATCGTATAAAGCTTGTCGAAGTTGCACCAAAGGAAAGTAAATAGTAACGATAAAGATATATCATCACACCAATCAACCAAAACACAGTAATATGACGGTAAAACTGTAGCTGTTGGACGCGATAAACGATAATCGTATAAAGTTTGTCGAAGTTGCACCAAAGGAAAGTAAATAGTAACGATAAAGTTATATCATCACACCAATCAACCAAAACACAGTAATATGACGGTAAAACTGTAGCTGTTGGACGCGATAAACGATAATCGTATAAAGTTTGTCGAAGTTGCACCAAAGGAAAGTAAATAGTAACGATAAAGTTATATCATCACACCAATCAACCAAAACACTGTAATATGACGGTAAAACTGTAGCTGTTGGACGCGATAAACGATAATCGTATAAAGTTTGTCGAAGTTGCACCAAAGGAAAGTAAATAGTAACGATAAAGTTATATCATCACACCAATCAACCAAAACACAGTAATATGACGGTAAAACTGTAGCTGTTGGACGCGATAAACGATAATCGTATAAAGTTTGTCGAAGTTGCACCAAAGGAAAGTAAATAGTAACGATAAAGTTATATCATCACACCAATCAACCAAAACACAGTAATATGACGGTAAAACTGTAGCTGTTGGACGCGATAAACGATAATCGTATAAAGTTTGTCGAAGTTGCACCAAAGGAAAGTAAATAGTAACGATAAAGTTATATCATCACACCAATCAACCAAAGCAAAGTAATATGACGGTAACACTGTAGCTGTTGGACGCGATAAACGATAATCGTATAAAGTTTGTCATAGTGTGTACCAGGGGAGAGTCAATAGTAACGATAAAGTTATATCATCACACCAATCAACCAAAACACAGTAATATGACGGTAAAACTGTAGCTGTTGGACGCGATAAACGATAATCGTATAAAGTTTGTCATAGTGTGTACCAGGGGAGAGTCAATAGTAACGATTAAGTTATATAATCAGACCAAGCACCTTAAAATAAAACAGTTAATATAACAATAAAACTACAGCTGTTGTGCACTAATCAGCACTATGTGATAAGTGTTGTTAAAGTAAATGGGAAGAGAGCGCCAATAATGACAATGATATCAGTAACCCAATCACCCCTCTGCAGTCGCTTTATTTAGTAATCCCTTAGCGCTTTGACGCCAATAATACCATTGTGACGGGAACACCAAAGGGTTATTGTGCTCCTGCCTTGGCAGATCACTCAGTCTAACCTCACCGCATGCGAGAATACCAGCACTTACCTACACCTTTCTGTTTCTAGACATTCTAAATATTTTTGGGAATGAACAATATATACACTAACTGCATTTTGTGTGTAAAAGTAAATTGTTTTGAATTCTTTCAGGAATATATAATAGTAGCTTACTCACATGTAATTGATTTTAGTCCAGATTTCAAAGCCTGGCACATTCGTTGTGAGATCCCTTTGTTTTTGCAGTGTCGCTTGACAGATTTATGCTTTATCGTTAAGTTTTGTTAAGATAGCAGTTTAAACTAATATTTTGCACCTATAACCTTCTTGTGTAAATCGTGAACACCCAACCATTATCTCATTAAGGACTGAACTTCTAACAATATCTCCAAACAGGGCGTAGACTGTAAACTGGTAACTGTTATTTTGATTATCAGTTTAAAGTTTAACTATTTTTGACCAACAAACTATCAATTATATCCTATAATCTGCAACTACAAACTACCTCATAATTCGTACCTCTTCCCTCCAGCATGTGCCTCCAACTATCAAGTTATCTCCCATCTCATGCTCCTTTCCCCTGAAGATTCCCGCAACTAAAAGTCACCTCCCATCTCGTGACGCTTGCCACCCGAAGATACCGGCAACTAAAAGTCATCCCCCATCTCGTGACGCTTGCCACCTGAAGATACCGGCAACTACAAGTCACTTCCTATCTCGAGACGCTTGCCACCTGATGATACCCGCAACTAAAAGTCACCTCCCATCTCGTGACGCTTGCCACCTGAAGATACCGGCAACTACAAGTCACTTCCTATCTCGAGACGCTTGCCACCTGATGATACCCGCAACTAAAAGTCACCTCCCATCTCGTGACGCTTGCCACCTGAAGATACCGGCAACTACAAGTCATCTCCCATCTCGTGATGCTTGTCACCTGAAGATACCCGCAAATACAAGTCATCCCCCATCTCGTGACGCTTGCCACCTGAAGATGCCCGCAACTACAAGTCATCTCCCATCTCGTGACGCTTGCCACCTGAAGATACCGGCAACTACAAGTCAATTCCTATCTCGTGACGCTTGCCACCTGAAGATACCTGCAACTACAAGTCTTCTCATCCCATGTCACCTGCCACTTATTACCTATTGACATAAAAATATTGTTGCTCATTCAACTTTACTTCTATATACATTCATAAAACCCTTTCCGTTTTGTTTATCAAACTCTCAAAAATAAATACAGAATAATATAGTGCGTATTGGAAAAATTTTATTTGTTACTTTGAAAATTATATTAACGTTTGAGTGTCTTGTACTCGTTTATCGACAATTACAGTTGACTTCTAAACCTTCTATTCGAGTATTAAAATAACAATAATTAATCCTCAAATATTGGATTAACTCTTCTTATTAGATCATTAGTATTGCGACGCCAAAGGTGGGGGAAAGGCCGAACACTATTCAACAGCGTTACTTAAAAATATGGTGAGCTACTTTTCTTAATATTGTCATTTTAATAAGAATCCAATACTCAATGAAATCAGTTTAAGGTAGTATAATTTTGCCATCGATGATCAATTACTAACGCTAAATACGAAAGCTATTAGACCTAACTTTGCTCTACAGCTATTGGTGAACAATGCATTCGCAAATAATACATATCGATGAGATCAAATAGTTTGCTAAACCATAACGAACGTACGGTCATATTTTGTTAATAGTTTTGATCTAATTAGCAACTAGAACTTATCGTATTCAAGAGTTTCATGTACAATAATGAGTCTCCCTTTCACAGCAGAGTGAGGGTATATCGACCACCGTGCCGTGCCGTGACTTTAATGATGGATGAAATAATCCATGGAAATTATCTGCTTAGATCGTAGTAAGTGTTACATGTGAACTAGACTTTATTTACTCTCTAGATTGATATTCATAGTACAGAGTCAATCTTTCTGAATAAAAATAACATAATTATCATGAAAAACAGAGGATTTTCTCTTACAATACAATATATATTAGGTAACTCTAGTTTTGTAAGGGACGATTTCGTAAGAGTATCGAATAGGTTGGCAATACCAAATGATTCGATATGAAATATTCCAAACTCTACATTATTTACCTTGACATATTCATAAAATACAATTTGACAGGTCGATAATAGACATATCAGCGCCAGCGAAGAAGTCAAAGTGGTCAGTAATGCCATTTTTAGTAATTTTATCCCGCTGTCTTAATTTGGCAATGAATAAATACTACATGTCTGGAGGTTTATTTTAACTGATCCATAATAAAAATTATAACCTGTTCAAAATTTATTTGGTTACTTTAAAGTTTTTGATACACCATAATTATTATTCTGACCCCACCAAAACTAAATTATCTTATAACCAGTTCCTTACATAGGTGAAAACTATCTAACAGTTGATAAAAGGAAATTCTGGTCTTTCGCAAAATAACAAAATGGGTTTCTAGTATTACACACTAATAAAATGAGGTTATAGACTTATGCAATGAAATTTAGGTCTCAATTCTTACCCTGCTTAGAAGATACAATTACGCCACACCACGTGTCGTGAGACAGGCATCGTTAAGGATATAATGGGAGACATCCTATGGAGGGTCACGCACCATAATCGAACTTGATCTTTATTGTGTACAAATATACTGTGGACATGGAACTATTGCTAGCTCTCTCTTTAATAGACTTCACTGACTGTCAGCCATTCATCTTAGATTACCTGTAAAAGATTAGCGGTAAACCTTCAAAAAAATCTTACCAGTGGGTTTCTAGTTCTAGAATTTGTTTTAGAGAAATTTATCTGAACAGAACTAAAATTCTTGGATAGGGAATAAATTACCTTTGAATTCATGAATATTAACTTTTCAGAACTTATCTATCAGTAGCAAGAACAGAAGTAACATTCTCAAGATTGAACTAATTAGCTATTTTGCTCACTTCCACAGATAATAAACCCATCCCCGCAGCATGTGTTGTAATCTTTGTAGTATGGAAAAATTAAATCTTTACTATAATAACTTGTGTAACCAATAGCAAAGTGTAACGCGTACAACGGTTATCGCAAGATAACCGGACTAAGCAAAGTCGAGCGTGGCTGCAGGTTTGATGGGTGACCGCTGAGCGATCCTGTCCTTGCAAGCAGCCCGCCTGCCCGGCCATTAGTGGTGGTTCGGAAGTCACCTTTAAGCCGTTGGTCCCCAGGTTGTGTTAGAGTGGGCTTCTTAGCCCTAACTTAGCCTGGTACAAAAAGACATCTTCACTTTACTTGTACGACATTTTGTTCGGATTTTTTTGTTATCAATAACTTAAAACATGACCTATTAAATATACCTAATACAGACAATAACTAAAGTGTAACTTTGGCAAAATTATTTTACATCAAACAAATTATACACTTTTAAAATTCCAAAAAGTTTACTAGTTTTTCATTGATTTTGTCAGAAGGTGTATTATAATATAGAATGATTACTCTTTTGTCCTGCCATGGAATTAAGTGTTAGCTTTTGAAAACATTAATACAGAAATTTATTCTAACACAGCCGTTATACATGCAAACGTGTCCTGTTGTCCCATTACCATTACATACAGTTAAACAGGAACGTAACAATAATGAATTCAAGCTATTTACCAGCGTGCCAGCCACTATCATTGTTATTCTCATGGTTTATATCTGCGTTTAGCCAGACGCAATGATGACACAACACGTAACGCTAATAATGAGAAAGCCATTGTGTTTCCACGTTTTAACTTTTCTGTATAAATTCATACCCGGTAATCCCTGGTAGCTGGGCTGCTCTTTTTCAATCAGGTGTTTACTAGGGTTAAATACTAGAGTGTACCCCATAATTTGATGATGTTATTTCTCATAAACGGTACAAAAAGTTATTTAGATACGATTATACAGATAAACAGTGCATTCAGTAGTTTTTATTTACATAAATGACTTTTTTGGCCATATTAGTAAAATTAAACAACTATGAGTTGCATGGATTTTTATATTTCGCATGGTTATTATCGAGCATGAAATAATGGAAAAAACCTATGAAAATTTAAACCATATTTTGTAATATAATAGTAAACGATGTAGCAAAATTGTATATGACTTTTATGATCTTATTTGTAGAAAATTTGATTCTGGCACTAGAATTGAGCTATTCCTTCTAGTAAAGCTGTTATCGATCATGTCGCTTATATTTAACAGGATTTTTGACTTTGCGATCGTTTTTTGGATCAAACATATCCATGCGGCCATACAATATATATTTTGTCGTGGATATTACCCAGTAGTAACACGGCAGTAGAATAGAATCTGTATACGTGAGTGAGTTACACGCGCGGCTGTGTAATCTATATAAGGCATTTCCCAGTAGTTACACAGCAAAAGCCAGCTGCGTGTTAAATTTCATACTCTAGCCCTTCTAGAATGTATCTAGCAGCTTAGAATTTATATAAATGAGTGAGATACATATGCGGATGTATGTTGTGCATACTGTATAAGTATTTAGATAAAAATGTAGAGTCCTCTACTTACCAATCCACACAACGTTTCCATTTAAATTTAAATTCACAGAGGTTTTATATTAGAAACACTGGAGCCCGTTTTGGAATAAAAATTTTTATTTGTATTTCTCGTAAGTTTAATATATACATTTTTTCATTATTTATAGTCTAACTGTAAGTTTTGTAATTTTTAACTCTGTATACTTATATTATACATCACAATTTGATGTAAAAACTAATAAATGATGTATAATTGAGCCTAAAATACAAAGGTTTGAAGTTGTAGACAGAAGCGGAAAATAGACACATCCAGTCGTCCAAGGCTGGAAATAAGATTAAGGAAAGTTCCTTTCTCGTGGAACGCGTCTTTCCACGTATGGATAAGTAAACATATTTCCAACCGCGACGAAGTTTAAATTATATTAGGATCTTTACTAAATCTGTTTGCTTAGGAAGGATTGAGTATTCCACATGTCCTCAGTGGAGTTTCGGCTAAGGAGGTTTGCACACAGATTGGGACACAATTGGGTCCTAAAATCTACTAAATTGTCAACTTGTTCAACAATATGTATTCTTTACTAGATGTGTTAGCTGAGGAAGGATCGAGTATTCCACATGTATTCAGTGCAGTTTCGGCTAAGGAGGTTTGTACACAGATTGGGACACAATCGGGTCCTACAAGAGTTCTTGAAACCCTCGATAACGTCTATACATATGCAAATTGTCAACTTGTTCAACAATATGTATTCTTTACTAGATGTGTTTTCCGAGGAAGGATCACACATGTCCTGAAGGAAGGATGAAGGAAGGATGTGGAAGGATGAAATTCCACATGTCCTCAGTGGAGTTTCGGCGGAGGAGGTTTGCACACAGATTGGGACACAATTGGGTCCTACAAGAGCTCTTGAGACCCTCGATAACGTCTATAATATGCAAATTGTCAACTTATTGAACAATATTGTATTATTTCACTGTTCTTGCAGCGATAATAAGCATCTCAGTTATAAAAAACTATATTTTAAATCCTTCTAAAATATTAATCTAACGTGACATCAATTACTCAATTTTTTAAATAGCAACAACTATATACAAATTTCCCCTAAGAACTTCCCGTCAGCTACTCTTTACAGCAGAACATTCATAAAACTTATGTGGCGAAGATTAGATTTTATCTAGTTATGGCAAAGGTAAAACTATTAATTATGTGTCTTATAGTGGGTTTTATTTTTATCTGGCTGTAAAAATGCTAATTGAGAAAAGATTCATTGTTCCATATTTTTTACAATTTTGATACACTTCACATTTAACCTTCACAAAAATTATAACGGTTAATGATTTATTATTTGTTTCGTAGATGAAATTCCTTAACTTATTATAAGAAAAAAACCCAAGTAGAGTTTTTATACGATGCAAATATGACTTCCAAGTTTTAAAGATCTCTAGAAGTTTCTAAATTGGCTTTGTCGTTAAAATGTATTTACAAAACTATTACTCTATATTTTAATGTTTATTTTTTGCGGTTATATTTACTCAAACACTTATTATGCATTCCTGTACGTCATAAATTTAGAAATAAATGTATAACACATCATGTGAATTACATAGTCTCAGATGTTCATTAAATATTGAAGACAATATATTTGCTCAACACGCAAAAATAATATCTAACTAACGTCTGTAAGAGGAAAAACCCTTACATAGTTCTAAAAAAATGATTTGGGCGGTGTTTATTGTAATTACATTTTTTATGGAGTACAAAGCTTTAAGTAAATTAACCAATATCTGTAAAACATTACTAATCAATACAATAAATTAAATTACAAAGAAAGTTTTATTCCTTCATTTATACTATTTTTTTTTAATTTTCGGCCTATTTACGGGGGTTCGGTATGCCCTATCCTTCCCATGTTAATTTGGCCAATTTTATGTACCTTTTTCTCAGAAACCTTTAAGGCTATCATCATCAAACTTTAGGACACTACTATTTTAGACCTTTGTTTAACATTTTAGAGCGGAACAAAGTTAAAAAAGAAGTTTTTATTTAATTTGTTGTAAATAAAAAAAATTTATTAATTTTTTGTAAAATAATTTAGAAGAATTATAATTTTTGTAATAAAAATTTAAAATAGATTTTTATAATGTCTTCCACTCTAAATGTGTGTATGGTATTAAGTACAAGTGTATTTTTTTAATGTTAATCTGATCAGTGGATCTTGAGAAAAAGGTACATAAGTGATAAAAAAGTTAATTTTTCAGGGGAAATCGCAGCTAAAGGCAACACACATCAAATAAGTGAATTCACTGACCTTTATTATAATATTAATGACATCCAGCTGCATAGATTTCAACTCCTTATCAGTTATGTTTTTATAATTTTGACTGATATTACCTAGTTTCACTTTTGAAGCACTAACAACATCATCTGTGTCCCTCATTATTCGGCGTAGGAACTTAAAACACACACACATACACACTAGGTTCAGTTTTCACTCTCAACTAACCTATCTTCCACATTTCTTCTTCCAAAACAACACCACTACCACTGCTTTCCACACTCTACAACTCTTTCTTTTGTAAAACTCACTTTTTCTCTTCTTAAAAATTCTATTACTTCTAGGCATTTTAGAAATCAAATGCGTTCTACAAAACAAAATAACAGTAAACTACAATCCACCAAACAGAACTTTTTGTTTTGTTTACAAAACACAAAATTGGTTTATTGTAACTGAAGACAGTTATAGACAGCTGTATTTTTTGTTAGTAGACAAGGGCAGGTGTACCAACCCATAAATCTAAATCATAGTTTGGAAGAATACAACTGTGTTACTATAACAAATACTTCAGTTGCAAATGCAATGGAAACACTAAATTGTTGGCATGTTGTATATTTTTCAAAATAAAAATAAAAATAAAAATTAGTTACCATCATCGGATTTTAATATTTTTGCATGTTAAATGTCATAGAATAAAAAATTATTAAAACACGAAAATTTATAAAAATTTCATTTTTTGGATACCGAACCCCCTTACGAAATAAAGTACTATTCAAGAAAACTTTACGATAGACTAAGGATATAAAACTTATAAAACGAAAATTTAAACACAGCTTCCAATTTGTTTGCTTTAAAAATTAAAACAAAAACATTTAACGGCCCTTATTATCGGAGCAAATTAAATATTGATACACATAACCATTAATATATTATTACATTTTTTATTCGGGCACCCCAACCTTGTCCTCCTCTTACAATAATTTAATTAAAATTGCTACAATACTAAACATGAAATACTAATTTTCAGGTAGATATTTAAAATATACTGTGTTATAATTTGAGGCTTCATACTCATATTCATATTCATTGAACTTCATTTCATAGAATATTTCAAATTGCTAAGACTTAAGTCTAATAAAATATTGAAATAGCGATATTTCTCTACAAAGATTCTTGCAATGAACGTAGCTAGTTAAAATTGCCCTGAGTTTAAAGAAAGATAAATGTTCAAGCTATAACTGCCTACAGTGTAAATAATAAATGAGAATACAATTTTCCCTATTATATTAGTTCATCATTGGCTATTATTATAAACTGGGTCTATTATTCCCAAGGGAACAGCTTCACTAACGACCGCCCTGCCGCAGGAGGACGCTGTAGGGTTGTCACAATGACTTCCGCAGTTCGCCGAGGTGATATTGTCATCGTTATGGGGATGATGAGACAACTGACAGCTGACTCATTACAGGTGTAAGGGTTGCCATGGCAACCAAGACAAACAACCCTTGAACCACGCTCACTGGCCGCGACGTGTCATCATCCGACTGAGCAAGCATTTCTAGCAAATGTTTGCTATACAGCACGTGTACATAATGAGATTATCATTCGTCATGTGTACAGAACGTTTTGAGTTACAAAACTTTCATTTTATGTAATGTCTGTGCCAATAATTTGTTATTATAGACTCTGTTTGTGTCCAAATGAGTTGTATTTTTGATATGACATATAATGTATTCTTGTTGTAAATTCACATACGGAAAATGAATAATATATATATTATATACATACATATATATATATATATATATATATATATAAAATATATATATATATATATATATAATATAGTAGATATGAATATGGCGGTTCTAGCTCACTTTTGGGACAGACAGAAATTCCATACAAAATACTGTTTAAAGGACAATAAAACGAATCTGTAAAATCAAACAGTAAGGCGGTTCTAGCTCACTTTTTGGGACAGTCAGAAAATCAACGTAAAATACTGTTTAAAGGACAATAAACTAATCTGTAACTCACGAATGAAAAATTAACCGAATCTATAGCTGTTTTAACTGTTCATTGTAGGCTTCTAATTTCTAAGCTGTTTTAATGAAAAAATCCAGAAATCTTCGAAATCTTTATTCCCACGAAGTTAATTGTAACACAGTCTTTATCTTTAATAGTCTTCTTTCCAGTAACAACCAAGTGTAATTTTTCATTTTTTGTTCAATTCTTTAATCTTTTTTTTCATCCAAAACAGTCAAAAATCTGTTTGGCAAGTGTTACTTTACAATCTTCCAACTCGGCAATTATTGTAAACCCGAATTTATCTTTCATTTTCTCCAAATTCACAATTTTGTATTTCTTATTTTCTTCTAATTCTATTAATTTCTTGTATTCTTTGAATGTTAAATCACCAACCTTATTCAACTCTTGTAACAGTGTGCCATTTACCATAGAAAAAAAATTAATACTTCTACACTTTAAAGGTGAAAAATCAACACTATACTTCCAAAATACACAAAAAACCGGGGTTTTGACCCCTAAAAACACGGTTTTTTAGGGTCAAAAACTACAGCTCTTAAGGTGCATATACTAGAGTTTTTTTGAAAAAAATCCTGAAAATCTACTGAATTTCTCTAATTATTGCGAATTTTTAGCTTTAAAGTTGATAATGTGAACGATATTTCTCGAAAATTCTGTTGTAAATATATTAAAATCTTAATGAAAAATCTTGGAAAAGTTAAAGAAAAAAATATTGAAAAAATAGTATTATAGAATTTAAAATTACCCCCTACAAACCAATATAGTAATAAAAGTACTTTTATTACTATAACTATACTATTTTTTCAATAATTTTAAGTCTTAGTTTTACAGATTTTTCTATAATAAATAGAAGAATCTACAGCTGGTTTTACTACAATTTGTGCTGATTTGTGTCAAAAATCACCACTTCTCAAAATTTTAGTTTACAAATTTTTGCTCTTTAAATATGGAGCGGAAAAAGATAGAGTGCCCATACTGCAAAAAAGATGTTTTTTGAACATCATTTTACCCGACATTATAAGTCAAAGAATCATCTGAAAAATAAAGATATTTATGAAAAAGAATTAAATTATTTGAAGACTTGGGCTAAAGAGAATCAAATCGATGGTCACGAGAAGATGTATAATATAGAAAAATTGCGTGAACTAAAGAAAAATTTTAAGGAAAGTAAAAAAAGATCTCAATCTATTTAAAGATGAAAAAATTCAATCAATCGCTGAGAAATTGTCCATTGAAACAAACGATAAAACTAAAGTCTGAAATGATCGAAGAAATTGACAAAACTCTTATGAGAAACCCGAAAATATCATTGATGTAGAAGTTTTATCCTCAATACACGGTCTTTTCAGCAATACATTTTAACAAACTTGAACGATAATTCCATGTCAATTTACAAATATCTTTCTATTTTGCGCCCGGAAATTAAAAGTTTAATCGAAAAATTTCAAGAAAATGTTAAAAATAGTAAAGGATATCTCTCTTTGGAATGCGAATACGAAAGAACTTTAGTGAACGTGAAAACACAAACGTGTCCAATGTACTTTACTATAAAAGCAGACGAGATCTTTGACATAAACGACTTTATTACTAAGCAATTTAATAAATTAACACATCGAGAACAAACGAATCATCCAAATAAAGGTTCTGGATGGACATTAAAACGCTGCAAAACAACTAGTTTTTGAGCCTTAACAAACACGAATTTATGAACGCAGGATCATATATCGATTTACCAAAGAAAATCAAAGATAAAAAGCTTGTATAAATATAAAAAATAAAGATGATTATTGCTTTATTTATTCTATCCGATGCGCTATTGAAAAACCCGAAAAGAATGCTGACAGAGCAAAGCAATACGAGAAATTTGTAAATGACGAGATATTTTTCAGGTTTCGAGTATCCAATGTCCTTAAAAGATATACAATTATTTGAAAAACGAAGTCACAATTCCAAGTACAAATATCCAAAAATGTCTATAAATATCTACAGTTATGATGAGAAACTCAATATTGTTCCATTACAAATTTCTGAAAAATACGACGCTGAGTTTAAACATTGACTTATTGTATGTTAAACAAGAAGACAAAATCTCATTATGTTTTTGATAACAGATTTAAATAAGCTCGTGTTCTCTCAGTTATCTAAGCATGAACACAAAAAATTCTATGCAGAAGATGTTTAAGCCATTTCTACAAATCTGGAGATTTAACAGACCATTTAGAAATTTGTAAAAATCACGAAGTTTGTAAGCCATTATGCCGTTTTTCCAGGTCAAACAAACAACATTTATTAATTATCAAAAGAAATTTTCTCATCCTTACGTTATTTATATGGATTTTGAAAGCATATTAGAGAAGATTCCCACATGCAAAAACAATCCGCAAAAATCGATCACAACCAAGATTCAGAAGCACATTCCATATGGTTTTACTCTATACTTAGTGTCTAATGTGACCAATCGTATGTACAAGCCGATATGTTATCGAGCCAAAAATGAAGAAGATTTGCCAAATGTTCCTGCAAAATTGTTTGAAGAACTTAATAAATTATCGAAATACATAGCTAAACAAAGTATAATTCTAAGAATAAAATACCTATGAAATTGACCGAAGAAGAAGAAAATTGCATATCAAAATTCAAATCTTTGCCATATTTGTGAATGTGAGGGTTTTGATAATCAAACAAGAAAAAAAGTACGAGATCATTGTCATTTAACAGGTAAATTTCGAGGTGCTGCTCATTTATCTTGTAACTTGAATCTCAAATTTCCGTTCCTCAAAATATTCCCGTTTTCTGCCACAATATGTCATGTTACGATACTCATTTGTACATAAAAGAATTGGCTAAACAATATGGTAAAACGTTGATTTGATCGCAAACACCGATGAGAAATATATAAATTATTCTGTAAATTCTGGATATGGGTATGAGTTTGAAGATGATAAACCAAGAAAGTTCATCAAGTTTTCTTTCGTAGATACGTTCAGATTTATGGCATCGTCTATAGAAAAGTTAGCTAAAAACCTCAAAAAAGATGATTTCAAACATACAAATCATTTTAATACAAGATGGTCTGAACGCAATTCTAGATAGACAACCAAATGACGAAGAAGAAATCTTTAAAATTCTATCTGGAAAAGGAATATTTCCTTACGAATTTATCGACAGTATTGAAAAACTTGATTACACAGAAGAATTGAGAATTCAAGATTTCTATTCACTTTTGACAGACGAGAGCATATCTGAGAAAGATTTTCAACACTACTTAAATGTATGGAACAAATTAAAAGTAAAAAATCTAGGAAATTACTCCGATCTCTATAACATTCAAGATGTTCTATTGCTCGCTGATATCTTTGAAAATTTTAGGAATATTTGTTTGAATTGCTATAAACTTGATCCAGCACACTATCTAACAGCTCCCAGTCTTGCATGGGATGCTATGTTAAAATTAACGAATATAGAATTACAATTAATTAGTGATTATAATATGTATTTGATGATCGAAAAAGGTATTCGCGGAGGCATTTCTCAATGTATTAAACGATATGTGAAAGCAAATAACAAATATTTAAAAGATTTTGATAAGACAAAGCCCGAAAACTATTTGTTATACGTCGATGCTAATAACCTTTATGGGTATGGCCTAATGCAAAATTTACCATATAACGAAATCAAGTGGATGGATCCAAAAACTTACACAACTGCAGAATGGAAAGAAACAATTTTGGAACTCACTGGCGACGAAGATTATGGCTATATTCTCGAAGTCGATCTAGAATATCCGAAGAATTTACATGAAAATCATAAAGATTTGCCTCTTGCTCCAGAACATTATAACAACAAACTTTGCACAACTCTACTGGATAAAACTGAATATGTTGTTCATTCGAGAAATTTGAAATTCTATCTGGAACAAGGAATGGTGTTAAAACATGTGAATAGAGTTATTGCATTCGATCAGAAGCCTTTTATGAAAGATTACATTGATTTTAATACTAGTATGAGAACCAAAGCTACAAGCGACTTCGAGAAGGACTTTTATAAGCTAATGAACAACTCAGTTTTTGGAAAATCTATGGAAAATGTGAGAAACAGATGTGATATTAGACTAGGAAATGAAGAATTTTCAATGAAACAAGCTAAGAAAACAAATTTCAAATGCTTTAACATCTTTGACGACAACTGTATAGCGAGTCACATGTACAAGCAGAAAGTTAAATTTAACAAGCCAATCTACATAGGTTTTTCAGTTCTTGACCTTTCAAAATTGTTAATGTACGAGTTTTATTACAACAAATTAAAGAAGTTTGATCCAGATTTGAATCTGTGTTACATGGACACAGACAGTTACTTCCTAGAATTGAAACGTGATCCTTACAAAATTATTAAAGAAAATATAGATGATTTCGATACGAGCGATTATCCAAAAGATCACGAATGTTTCGCTACTAAAAACAAGAAGGTAATAGGGAAATTCAAAGACGAACTAAATGGGGAAATCTTAGAAGAATTTTGTGGTTTGAGGTCAAAGATGTACTCGTACAAATATCTAGACAAAAATCCAGTTAGGTGTAAAGGAATTAAGAGAAGCGTTGTAAATAAAACAATAAATATCGAAAACTTGAAGAGATGTTTGTTCGAAGATAAAGAAGAATTTAGAGAGATGACAGTAATCAAAAGCTATAAACATGAATTGTATACCATCACCATAAACAAACTGGCACTGAACGCTAAAGATGATAAGAGAAATGTCCTAGAAAATAAGATCGATACAGTACCGTATGGATATAAAGGCGAAGCAAAATCTAATATATTAGATGAGTTAAATAAACTTGGAAACTTTGACATGTAAATGGAAGATGATTTGATTCACTGCCACAAATGCAAGAAAAAAACGAAAAATATAGATTCTAAAATCGTTCAAACTCAAAACGGGTTGTATAGAATTGCAGCAAAATGTTCAAAATGTAAGACAAATAAGAGTAAATTTATAAAGAATCCAAATGAAAAACAAGTAAAGAAAGAATCTAAGAATAAGGAAGAAATCGAGATTGAAGCTAGAGAAATTCATGCACCAGTACGAAAGAAGTTTAAAAAGAGAAAAATTATAACATTAGGAATTGACGATTTATGGGCAGCAGATTTAGTTATAATGTCTAACTATTCAGATCAAAATGATGGATTTAAGTATATGTTAAATGTTATTGATACTTTCTCAAAATATGCTTGGTCAAGAGCTATCAAAAGAAAAAACGGTAAAGATGTTTCAAAAGCCTTCGAAGATATAGTAAAAGACGCGATAAAGATCAATCACAAACCGCCAAATCTACTTCATACAGATAAGGGTTTAGAGTTTAAAAATAAAGAATTTAACGAAGTTTTGAGAAAATACAACATTAAGATTTATCATACTGAAAACGAAGAGAAATCAAGTATTGTAGAGAGATATAACAGAACTCAAAATGAGAGAATGAAAGTAATTTTTGAGATTAATAAAAACTTTAAATGGATCGATATTCTTCAAAAAATCGTAAACAATTATAACGATACAGTTCACAGCACAATCAAAATGAAGCCCAAAGACGTAGATAAGGATGCAGAAAAGGAGTTATTAGAGACCGTTTTCAAGTATGTTCCACCAGAAATTCACACGAAAACTAAATTTAAAGTCAATGATCATGTAAGAATTGTTAGTAAAAAACAAACATTTTCGAACAAATATAAGAACAATTGGTCAAGAGAAATCTTTGTGATTTATCAAATTAATAACACAGATCCTGTAACTTATAGTATAAAAGATTTAAATAATGAAGAAATAACCGGAAAGTTTTATGAATATGAATTGAGAAAGTCAAAGATTTTTTCTATATAAATGGAGGCCCAAAAGAAATGTTCAATGTGCAAAGAATTAAAAGGTTTTGAAGAATTTTATAAAGATAAGAGTAGAAAAGATGGAATTATTTATAATTGTAAAGATTGTTATAGGAAGTATCATAAAGAACTGTATGATAAAATAGAAAAATTAACTTTGGAAGAGAAAGAATGTCTTAAATGTAAAGAAACTAAAAAAATTTCAGAGTTTAATAGTGATCACTATAGTAGAGATAAGAAAGACTCCTATTGTAAAGATTGTGTAAAGAAGAATCACCATAGATTATATTATGAAGATACTCAATGTGAATGTGGAAGAACTATAAAATGGTTAAATAATTATCAAAAACATTTACAAACAAAATATCATAATTCAAGAGTTTAACATTTTCATCGTGTAATAATTTGTTCTATATAAATGGAGTCTCAAAAGAAATGTACAAAGTGTCAAGAAGAGAATAGAAAAGACTGTTATTGTAAGGAATTATATGATAAAATGGACAAATTAACTTTAGAAGAGAAAAAGTGTTACTTTTGTAAAGAAATTAAAAATATTTCTGAATTTAATAACTGGCAGTATAGTAAAGATAGAAAAGATGCTTTTTGCAAAGATTGTGCTAAAAAAATTTTCAGCGAAAGTTATAAAAACGAAATGCCTTGTGAATATGAAAAAAAGATTTTACAATGGTTACCTAGTTATGCTAAACATTTACAAACAAAATATAATAAATCGAGAGTTTTTAGTAAAATTTAGAAACATTTTCATCGTGTAATTTAGATATTCTATAAATCAGTCGAGATTCTGCCATATTTGTAGTAAAATGATTTCCGTTGTATAAAATATTCAAAGATTCTTTCATTTGGTTGTAGAGATTTATACTATTTGGATCTCCTTGTCTTAATAAAATTTCCATTTCTGGGTAATCAATTTCAAGTTCTTTCAATCTTCTCGGTATTTCTCTCTTTTGAGCTCTGATAACGTAATAAGGATATTCCCACATGTGATTCTTCTTAATTAATACAAAAACATGGTGTTTTTTCTTAGCAAAATCTTTACAAACAAGGTCTGGTTTCATTAAGTCAATTTTTACACTTTGTTTTGCGATTATTTCCGTTTTTATTTCATCTTTAATTTGCAAGTGTTTAACTTCGTCCTCTAAATATTTAATCTTGTTTTCAAGTTTGTACACACCAAATTTACGAATACTTGGTAAAACTTCTTCTAAAACCCAATCTTGAAACATTTCTGCTATTTTCATTTTAGATTTCAAGATTAAAGAATATATGCCTGCTTCATTGATGAAAACAGTGTTTTTTTGAAAGTTTGAAGGCGGGGGCGAATCACCCCTACCTTCAGAATGTATGTTTTCGAAGCTTTTTTTATATTTTTCTTTGACATGTTCTTTAATTGCTTTCTTCGTATCTTTATATTCTAACACCTCTGCAACATCTTTCGCCTTAAACCAAAATTCATTATTTTCGTCAACAAATGTTAAAATTTCTTTATTATTGAATTTGAGTAGATTCACAACTGACTCCATTTAGATAGAAAAAAAATTTAACTAGTAATTTTTATTTTGAGAATAAAGCCCAGATTCATTAACGAAAACAGTGTTATTTTGGAAGTTTGAAGGTAAGCTATTTATAGCCCCCCTTATATTTAGATTAAAATAGAAGTTTTTATCATCTTCGTCAACGTTTATTCTGATCGTTTGCATAGTATTTTCATATTCTAGAATTTTTGCTACGTCTTTAGCCTTAAACCAGATCACATTGTTTTCGTCAACAATCGTAAAGATATGTTTGTTATTGAATTTTAGTTGATTATTAAGTAGGTCTACAACTGACTCCATTTAGATAGAAATAAAATTTAACAAGCAATTTTTATTTTGAGTATAAAGTCCTGATTCATTGATGAAAACAGGGTCAGGATGAAGATTTTGAAAGAGTCGCGATTCGATACCCTTGTCAGAATCTATGTTTTCAAAGCTTTTTTTGTATTTTTCTTTAACATTGTCTTTATTCGTATTTTTTGTGAATATTTGTGAGGTGGCCCTCGAGGGCTACCTTATCTTTTAGATAAAAGTATTGGTATTTATCATCATTATCAACTCGTTTTGAAAGTTTGAAGGTAAGAACGATTCGTTCCCCCCTTGATTCATCATTCTTTCGACAATCTTAAATATATTGTTGTTTTACTCTCATTATTTATTAAATTTCCCTCAGAGTCTTGTATAGTTAGAACGATTTTTTGAATTCTTTTAATATTTTTTCTAATTGGAATATAATCGATTTCATTCGGTTTTTCACTGATTTTTGATCCATAAGCAACATTTGGGAAAAAAGTGTACAAAATTTCAGATTCTTTGTGTAAATGTTCGGTATGATTTTCAAAACTAGGTTCAACGAGATTACAATGTACTTCAATTACATCAAACGGTCTAAATTTTGGCGTTTTATTTCCTAAATATACCTGATTTGGCTCAATAGTTTCTTGAACAAACCCTAACAAATCTACAATAATTGCTGAAAACATTATTCTTACTGGTGATTTTATTTGAATTTTATTAGAGAGATAATTTTTTTGCATTTCAAACTTGTTTTCGTCAAAGTTTAAAGATTTATCTGATTGTTTGAATGTTTTCAGATAATTTTTAAGGGAATTTTTTATTTGATCAAAAGTATAATATCCTTTGTTTAAACCATAGTATTTTGTTATGTTCTTCTCACTAAATCCTATACAATAAGGAGAACTTTCACTAATATTTATTACAAAATTGTCAGAATAAAAACCGCTTAAACCGATAAAATAATTTGATTCTTCCTCTAAGTGTATAGGATGTTCCAAGTTTAAAACTAATTTAGAGCTTTCTGAAGTCAACTTGAACAGCTTCATTTTCGCAAGCGTTGCTTCAAGATGAAAATCTTCTATTTAAATGGAGAAATTTTTAAAGCAAAAAGATCAGATAAAACTTCAAACGTTTGAAGAAAATAAGAAAGATCAACCAATCAGATTGTTAATTGTTGGTTCAAGTGGATGTGGAAAAACAACTTTATTATTGAATTTTATCTACAATAGGTTGATTCCTTATTCCAATTTGTATGTTTTTAGTAAATCTTTAGAACAAGACGCTTATAAAAAATTGCAAGAGAGATTTGAAAATATTGAGAAAAACTTAAGCAAAAAGGTATCACATTTTTATAATGCCTCTGAGGACATAGTTCCATTAAGCGAGTGTAAACCCAATTCGTTAATCGTTTTTGATGATTGTATTTTGGAAAATCAGGACGTTATTAAGGAATATTTCGTAATGTCTCGTCACAAAAACATATCTTGTATCTATCTTTCCCAATGCTTTTCAAAGGTTGATAAACAAGTTATAAGAAATAATCTGAATATGTTGTGTATTTTTAAGCAAGATGATCACTATTCGAGAAAGATTTATAACAATTATGTGGGATCTGATATGAGTTTTAACCAATTTAATGAGCTGTGTGATAAAATTTGGAAGGAAGACTACGGATTTTTTAACTATTAATCTAACTTTGAAGCCTAAAAATGGTAAATATTTGAATAAATTTTCTAATATAAATGCTGCTCAGTGGTCTGGCAAATCTACTTGATAAAATATTTGTTACAATTATTTTTACATATCTTTACTTTTTATTTACATTATGAAAACAACTGAAAAACGGTAAATCTGTTCACGTTTTACGTTCCACGTTCACCGTTTTTACGTTCCACTTCACGTTTTTAACGTTCCACGTTTCGTGTTCCACGTTTCAAAATTTTCCTAAATAAATGGTGAACGTAACTTCTGAAGAAGCGAAAAAACTTGATCAAATCGAAAAGAAATTAATCAAAGAATTTAAAGAACAGATTCGAATTGATGAAGAAGAACAAGAACTTATTCAAAAAATTAATCAAACCTGTAACTTCTGCAATAAAAAATGTTGAGGGCAAAATTGAAAATGTTTTTAAGCGATAATCAAAATTTAATGAATTTGGTTCCAGTTGTACGACAATTTGCCGATATTTCGATTCCAGAATCTGAGTTTGAATTGCCAAAATTACCATCTTCAACACCATTTAGACCCCTCGAATCATTGAAGACTCTACCATAGTTTGAACCAATAAGTCCTGGAACAACGGGTATAATAATTGGTGAAATTGGTAAAAAATTCCTTCCTAGAGTAAAAGAAGATATAAATTTGGTTTGTATTGGGATAGAAAAAAGAAAAGTTTTATGATTGGAAATTTACCCGTTAATTTTGAACAAAATGATATAATTATTAATGAAAAAATGTACGAAGGTACTCAAGGTTTATGGAGATTATTAACAGACAATGACGTTCCAAAAGATAATTTTATATTCTGAAGAAGATTTTGAAAAAGTATACAGAAATTTTATGGGAATCCTGACTCAATATACAAAAATAATGATCCATCTACTAAGAAGCCTAAGTCAAGTAGAGGTAAAAAATATATCAATTTGATTAAACCAATTTGGGAAAAACGAATCGAAGGATCAGGTGTAAGAAAATACAATGATAATAAGATTGAGTACAGATATATCGACGATTTGACAAAACTCGATGGAATTATAAATTAATATTTATACTCAAGAGAAGGCTGGAAACAAACAATTTTTTGAACGAAAAGAAAGCGATTAAAGATTTTATTTCGAACAAACTTGATGAATTGATTGAAAAACCTGATGGAATTAAATATTTAAAGCGACTTTTGCCAGCAATAAGTTCATCTAATGATTGAAGGTAGCGGACTTTTGAATGATTTTTATCAACAATTTACTTTTTGAATTACACGTACCAACTTATCATATCTGGGGCCTGGCACAAAACTCGAAAAAAGACTACAAAGAGGAGATCCTGGTATAAATAAATTAGATCAAGCTGCTATGGAACACGATATTTTTTATGCAAAACGTAGTGACCACAAATTCCAGACATATAGCAGATAAAGTTTTGCAAGATAAGGCAATGGATAGATTTTTAACAAAAGAATGCTAGTTTAGGTGAAAGATTTGTTGCACTTCCAACAGTTGGAGCAAATGTTTTTTGAAGAGAAAACTAGGAATGGGAATTGAAGAGAACTTGAAATTTTAACTATATAAATGGAGGTGAACGTAAATTTCAGCAAAAATCAGAAAGAAAAAATAAAATCCGCTTTTAAGAAAAAAATACCCGTTAGTATTCAATTTAAAATAGATCAACTAAAAAATGGCGAAGATAAGATATTTTTTAACAAATAGACAATACAATAAACTCGAAAAACATAAGAAAAACAATAAAGGAACCAGAATAGAATTTTCTATAATCAGTTGAAAGAACTTAAAAATGGTGGACTTTTGAAAGATTTATTAGATTTTGGAGAAAATATTCCAGTTGTTAAAAATGTTGTTCCTTATGTTCGTAAAGCTGCTCCAATCGTTAAAAAAGATGTGATTCCTATTGTTCGAAACATTTTAAAATTGGTTAGATAAAGAGTTTGGAAGTTGTTACAGGATCTGGATTAGATGAAAAAACTTTGAATTACGTGAAATCAAACATTAAAAAAAATTTGAAACCCTTAACATTCGGAGAATTGGAAGAAATCTGCAAAAATATTAAACATTTTAGAGGAATTTTCATGAGAGATACATTACCCAAAAAGTTAAGAAATTGAATGTGAATTGTGAAATTTAGACTCGATTTTGGGGAGTGGAACGCATTGGGTTTGTTATTATAAAAATGATAAGAATGCATGTTATTTTGATTCGTATGGAAGAATTGAGGACAAACCACCTATAGAATTGATCAAATATTTGAAAAAATCAAGCGTCTACTACAATGACTCTCAGATTCAAGACTATAAAGATCCCCCCAATTTGTGGACATATGTGTGTTTTTGTTTTGAATGAACTGAGTAATGTAAAGATTTTAAAGAAAGTTGTTAAACAAATTATTGCTTAATAAATATGGATTTCACAAAATATTTTTGACGTATTTGGAACACAAATTATTCAAAATGTAGATAATAGTTTGAATTTTGATAGTTTGAGAAATGAGTTTTGATAACAAAGTTTAGAAAATTTATTACAAAACCTTCCAGATTCAGATATGTTTTGCTGTCGAGATGAAGATTTTTTAAAGCAGAATATGATAACAAACTTGCAAATTTCATGAGTTCAAATGAAAGTTGCTGATAAAATAAAAACATTGGAAAAAGAAGTTGATGATGGGTGTAAAAAAATTATTTACCAATTTAATGTCTCACATCGAAAAAGCTGATGAAATTACTGAAGCGATCAAAGTTGAAAAAGAATTATGTTAGTTTTGGCTAATAAGAAAAGAATTGTCGGTGTTCGACCTGGTATTGACAAACATGATGTTGTTGTTAAAGAACAAATTTTTAAAACCTCTAAAATTATCAGAAAACATCGATATTGTTGAATTTACATGATCCGAATGTTAAAAATGCCTTAGATTTTAAAGGAAAAAGAATTAGCGGTGTTAGTAAAGGAATTAATCCATTTGA
Source organism: Homalodisca vitripennis (assembly GCF_021130785.1). Taxonomy (NCBI): domain Eukaryota; kingdom Metazoa; phylum Arthropoda; class Insecta; order Hemiptera; family Cicadellidae; genus Homalodisca; species Homalodisca vitripennis. The sequence continues at coordinate 21,809,982 of NC_060210.1, forward strand.
TGTTGTTGTAATGATTCAATTAGAAGATCCTATTAAAATGTTTAATGAACTAAAACAAAATTATGAGAATCATAAACAGCATGTTAAAGATTTTACAACAGAAGTCTATGACAAGTTAGAAGCCAGAAATAGAAGATCAGTAGACGATGTTGGTGAAATTAATGAAAAACTTACTAATTTTTAAAGAGTCTTTTGATAAGTTTAGTTTAGATGCTACGAAAACTTTTGAGAATATTGGTCATAAATTTGTTGAATACAATGATTCTTATGCTGTCCAAATTTCAAAAATTAGAAAAAAAAACTTAATAATATGGAGGAAGATCTTACTGAAATAGGTATTCGTGTAGGGTTTTATGCATGATAAAATTTCCTTATATAAATGGCGCTCATATACTGTGTGAGGTGTAAGGCAAAAACTGAAACAAATGATATAAAATACTATGCAAACATCAATGGAGTTAAAAGAATTTCGGGAAAATGTGCTGAATGTAACTCAAAAAAGAGTCAATTTATAAAAACTTGAAATTTTTTCTTAATAAATAGAGATGTGGCGGGACCTTACAGTGCTTTCGATCTTTTTATAATGCAACACGAAAGAGATTTGAAAAAAAAGAACATTGGATGACATTTCTCAAAAATATGAATTATCCGAAGATATGATGAGATTATACGTAAACAAATTGAATGGTATAACATTGCTAAATATCAACTCTGTCCCCAGAGTTCATTCAAGAAAATATACATTATCAATTAAAAGATCATATGTCTGTTCTTTGTCTCTATCAACACTTGAGTCTAAAGTTTTTGGATGAAAATAAAGATACAGTTGATTGGAACAATATTATAGATAGCGGTTACTATCCTGTGCAGATTTTATTGAAATATGTGGCCGAAATTGCAAAATTTAAGGAAGAGAATCCTGAATATACGAAGTAGAATCATTAAAAAATGACTCTAATTTATATCTTTTCTTATAAAAACGTACATTAGATCGATGAAAAAATGATATCTTTCTTATACATGATGTTTAAATTTTCTCTTATTAAAATGGTGGACTACAGAAAGTATGCTAGTGATATTGAAAGGGCGGAGTTATAAAAAATTTCTATCCAATTAGTAAACAACATTTGAATGAACCGAATAAAAGAACTGAGTTTAATATTGATTTTGGAGATAACTTTTGCTCGTCTAACTTCCAGTTTTATATTTCTGGAACTTTTAACAAAACAAGATGGTCAAGCATATCTTGGAACTGATAATGTTAGATTAATCGATAATTTTATACCGTTTTTTATTTTCTAAGATTGAAGTAAGAAAACACAATAAATTGATAGAAGAAGTCGAAAACTGTGGGCCAATTAAGCACTATTAAAGGAACCATTTGTTATTCCAAAAGTGATGTATTTTCAAACAGTTTTGAATCAACTTTTAAATTTGGACAATTTGAAGCGGTCGGTGATTTAGCACATTTCGGCTTAGGATTTTTTGAAAATGTTACTATTCCGATCTATAAAGGAGGATTTTATCTAAGTTTTATAAGAGCAGAAGACGATGATGTTGATTCTGAAGACTGCAACTGGAAATGTTATGCCTGTTGATGGCAAAATTACAATTAACGAGTTTTTCATTAGAGTTTCCAATGATTGATTATAAAACCACGAGTAAAATTCAGTTGATTGATGAAATTATAAAATCTCAAAACATCACGTTTAATTTTCTAGATTGGCAATGTATTGAACAAAAAGGTATTTCCGGAACAACTTATTCGTTCGATATCACAAATATTTATAGAAATATCTTCAATCCCAAGTTCGTTATCATTGGTTTTCAAACAGATAGACAGAATAATCAAGAAAAAAATCCTTCAAAGTTCGATAGTTTGGATGTAAAAAATATCAGAGTAAAATTGAATGGTTTCTTATTATCCAGATGAATTACAAAATTTAAACATTTCCGGTGGTCTTTTCAGAATCATGTATCATATGTATCAAGATTTTAAGAAAGTTTACTACAAAAATATGGAAATGTATTACAACCCCAAAGAATTTATAGCAAATAGACCCATTTATGTCATTGATACAACAAAGAGTTTGACAAATATTTCTAGTTCAAAGAACGATATAATTATCAATATGGATTTTCAAAATGCTGTTACAAAACGCGATTTGTTATGTGGTTGTGGTTTCTGAGAAATTTTTTAGCCTATGACGTGATTAAGAACGATATATTAGAGAAATTCAGTAGTTAATGATGTTCATATTGTTCTCTTTCATTCCTTCTAAAACTTCAAAAATATACTCTTTGCTGATGAAAAATCTCGATTTCTTCCGGAATAATCTTTGTAATCATAAACAAAATATCCTAAATAGTTTGTACAATAGAATGAAATTATTTCTTTTTATCTCGGTAGTTGAAATATAAACATAAACATTTGCGCTGAAAAATTTATATCTCGGCAGACTTAGTTCCATAGCTTCCATTTTATTCTTTTTGTAAAATGGAAGAGTATAATGCCAACTGTTACAAGTGTTATAATAGAGGAGAAATTATTGATAAAAGAATTAGTTTGTAGAGATTGTAATTTAATTTTGTATGAAAGACCTAAACCTAAGAAATTTTCGAAATAAGCCTAACACATTTGAATAATCTGCTTAGAAAATTACAATATGGAGATAAGAATCAAACAAAATTTGTCTCAGAATTTAGAAAAAAAGAACAAAAATTTTTTACTTATCTCTTGGAACCGTTGACAAAATTATTTTCCTTTTCAAAGAATACATTAGGTTTGTAGGTTTAAATACACACGTTTATTTATGAGAAGATTTATACCTATATCTTTCACTATTTAGACATTGAAATTTGACTACGATTTTAAACCTGAAATCTTTGGATGATTTTATAGTACATTTGGAGAAAGTAAATGAAGAACCTCGTGAAAAGAATGCGGTTTTACTCACATTCTCCCCGACTTCTCGAGTGATTGTTAGCAAATTTCATTATTTCCGTTTATTTAGATTTTTTATTAAGATTTCTGGATTTTTTCATTAAAACAGCTTAGAAATTAGAAGCCTACAATGAACAGTAAAACAGCTATAGATTCGGTTAATTTTTCATTCGTGAGTTACAGATTAGTTTATTGTCCTTTAAAACAGTATTTTTACGTTGATTTTCTGACTGTCCCAAAAGTGAGCTAGAACCGCCTTACTGTTTGATTTTACAGATTCGTTTATTGTCCTTTAAACAGTATTTTGTATGGAATTTCTGTCTGTCCCAAAAGTGAGCTAGAACCGCCATATTCATATCTACTATTATATACATATAAGTATTATAATTTGTATATTTATACATATTATTGAAGGCGAAGCCAATGCCCTTTGTTATAGAATGTACAGATATATATCAAATAGCAATTGCTTTAAAATAAAAATGTTTAGTTATTGAAGGAACATTTGAATTCAATTCTAAAAAATGCAATATAAGACGGTTTGAAAAATCTTTACCATCATATGTGAAATATAAGTTTAAAGCAATAAAAAGCAATAAATTTATCAGTATCTCAAGTTATTAATTTCTGTCTAAGTAGTTGTTGTTTCATTTTTTTGTAATTTATATAGATGTATATTGTAATATATATGTATATATATAAAATATATAAAAAAAAAAATATATATATATATAAATGTACTGGTTATTTATATGAATGTTTAAAGGAATTTTAACATAAATGGAACATCAAACCACTATTATTACTACTATTATAATTATTACGCCTTTTTAATTTAAAATTTAAAATTTGAGTGCACTAGAATCAACCATTCCAGAGCACTACGAATTATTATAATTTCTACAAATTTAATCTTAACAGAAATTTATTATGCTTTTTAATTCTATTGCTTTTACAACTGAAACTCATTTTATACGTAAAAGTATTGAATTAAAATATTCATTTATACAATAAGAATAATTAAAAAGGTCAGAAGTCGTATTTCGAATTGTGAAAAGTTATGAAAATGAAAAGTGCTTCTGGAGATAAATATGGAAGATGCTTTTAAAAAGTCGTCTAAGACAGTGAAATATTCCCGCGATAAAAGATCGCGTGGCAGTAATTGGTTAAAAGCATTTTCATTGGTCAATAAATTGTGTCCAAACCATTAGTTTGAAGTTGGCTCTCGTTCTCAAGGGTGTCATATCGGTTATATACCCTTTTAGAGAATAATACATCAGTTAAAATGAAGTACAATGGAGGTATCTCACGTCATCAAACTACGATGTCTAAGAATTATTGCATAATTTCCCGAATTAGTAGTTTTGTCGGCAACATCAATATAAAGTGAGTCCAGGAGTAATTGGAACAAGTAATTATGAACTTCAATATTAAATATTATCCTTCTCTACAAGGTCTTGTTTGCTGAGGTAGATCATATTTAATTTATCAATTGACATTTCATTTTTTTTATTTGGATTACAGTTGTAAATTTTTGATTGTGGTATTATTTCGTTGTGGGTGTCATGGTTGGAAAAAATTAAAAGCTTCTTGGTAATTTCCTCAGGAAAGTGATTACAATAAGTAGATTGCTAGTTAAACTATTATTTTCTGCAAACCCTGTTACATTGGCTAGTGTTACGATATAATTACAGTAGGCCTAAGTTTAAATTATCTTAACCAAGTAAATATACGAAACTAACCCGTACAAAATGTGCCTATGGTGGCAACGACTGATTCAATGCTGAATGAATCAAAACTGACCAATGCTGAATGGCCAATGCCGACCAATGCTAAACTCATCATTCGCAGAAATTGTCAAACACATAATAATTGAATCGTAAAACTGAGGGCTCTATGGTGTTGGAGTAACACGCTCGCCTGAAAAGTGAGAGACTCGGGTTCGAATCCTGGTGGAGCAAGCACTTTTTGTGATTGAACTTTTATACAAATTTAATAAATGTTGAAAGCAGTTTGACATATCTGGATTTTCAGGTACACTCCCTTTTTATGTGTTCCTATGCTGCATCAGATTTAGGAGGTTTTATGACAAAAGAACATTTGAATACTACACCGCTGTTTTTATGAGAGAATGGAACCTGAACACATTGAAATATTAAGTTTTGATGAAGATGCATATAAACCCAAAGTAAATGCTGTATTCGCTTTAAATGCATTATTGGGGTCATAACTAATATTTTTTTAAATACTTCTACTGAGTTATGTATTAGTTTTTCAAAATTTCTGGCAAACTTAGTTTGTTTCTTTATTCAAAACCGCAGAAGTTCTTAACCCGTGAAAGGATGTAGAAAACAATATGCTGTATACATTTATTAGCGATTTTTCTAAAATTTTCGTTCAAAACATTTGCTATTGGATTTAGCATAGAGATGGCTTTAGAAAATATATATTTCACAATCTCGTTCATAACCCCAAGAAATATTCTGGAACAGAAACAACAATTTTTTATTCCAAATTAAAAGCTGTATCAACAATTAATTTGTTGGCATCGCTTTCCACTTGGCATGTAAAAATATTATTGTTAGCTAATTTAATTCTTAACGTTTCTATGAAGCCACTTTTATTTTCATTTTTCATTAAAAAAACTCTTGAATTTCAAAAGCAATATTTTCATATAACTCAATAGCTTTAAATTTATTTTTTAATACCCGAAGGTTTTTTTGGCAGCTTTAATACTGCCTTTTTTATACCTGTTAAATACAATGCTAGTGTTACTATTATTACTTTTTAAGTATCTTACATAATGCTCACATATCATTATAAACGTTTTACTCATTTGTTATTTACATCGATAAAGTAACATACCTCCATTAATAACTTAATTGAAATTTTCAAAACTTTATAAATTAATAGAAATTTCCAGACATAATAAGGTAATATTTTTGTCTTTTGTAGCTTGTATCTTCAAATGAGCGACTGAATATGGTGCCAGTTCATAATTCATATAATATTTCAGTTTTTTATACACAATATGTTGGAATAGCAATAATCGATCAACAAAATTAATAACATCGTCATGAATTTAATTTTGTTATTTTTTTCCGATTAGGGGATTTTTTTTATTTTTCTTTGCTAATATCAAATCGCGTTTATGTTGTCTCTCTCGTTTCTTCATTGCCTTCCAACCTTCTTTAAAAGTATCGTAACAATTTATCTCTAGTAATTCCGGTAGCAATAGGCATAATAGCATATGTGTTAGGAAAAGGGTTGTGTTGATTGAAGAAATCCACCAATATTTATACATCGGAATTATCACGTGAATTTATCCCTTGAATCAGTGTGTTGATGACGTTTATTGAAAGATATATAACATAACTTGCTATGGTTTTAATAATATATTACTGTAAATAACAATCCTGATCTATTTATATATTACACTTTCAATAGTATCACAAATGACCTCCTCCAACGCAGGTTCCTTGTATCAAGGTTTGCTCAGTAGTCACATTGCAATACCAGAAACAATCGGCCGAACGTCTAGATGTGAAATAAACTTCCGTACATTTTTAAACTCTGTAGGGTCCATTTTATACTGCAATTATTTCATATATTGCAGATAAATTAGCAAATTTACCTTATCATCTTCTTATCCACAACTGAAACTGCTATTTCCCAATAGAAGTTAGGTAAATTCAGGCTACTTCGAAGTTTTGTTTCTGAAGTGAAAATAAATCATTTTCACGTACATTTTCCATAAATTTCAATGTATTCCTTATTATTTTATTTGGGCCGGCAACTTTTGAGTTTTGTAATAAGGTTGTAAAAAAGTATTCTATAAGAAACATTTTGTTCTAAGTGAGGTACCAGTCGATTATGTCATTTGTTTACTCCTCTACTTTTATTATTTAATAAAAAGCTGAATTTGTATCACAAGATGAACCCAAGTGTTTAAATATAACGCAGCTATGCTTATCAGTAAGCTACTGGTCGTTACTTTATTGTTCGAAAACTAATATAAGAATTAACACCTTAATTATTATTAAATCATTATATTTATTAATTATTAAAATATTTTTTTTACTTAAACTCGTTTTCAATCACCGAATTATCTATTATTTATTTACACTGATGAACTGTAGTTTTAAATCAAATTAAAAACTACGATACAAAAATGAAGCAATACAGAATGATTTGTTAAACTTTAATAGAAAAAATCGTCTTGAATAAAATTTCTGTTAAAACTATATAAAAGGCATTCGGCAGAGCGCAAAATGTTCACTGTTATACGAGTATATACACAACATATGAAAAGCACGTATCATTTTATAACCAAACTAGCAGACAGATGCCGCTGTACTTTGCACCTGCCGCCCCGCTCTCCCCTCCACATTGTACATCCTTCCACCATTCATATACACTGGTATTTTTAATATAGGTTTCTCTTAGGTGCAATTTTACATATAATAAAAATACTATATAAAGCAAAACTGTTTGATCAAAAATAAAATTTTTACAGTAATTTGTTTAAAAGAAGAAACAATTCCTAACCATAAAACAATTTTTGGTAAACATTGCAATTTAAAATTTTACATAAATATCACATCAACCATATTAATTCATTCACTGTAATTGCAATCCGAGGTCACAACCCCCAGACGCTCCACTCCTAATAAAATAAACCATCTGACCAGGCATTAAAGCCGGGCTGTTTTTGTCACTCTTAGGAATGTTTAAACAGGTTTAAACAATGAAAATACAGACACAAAAGAACACAAAGTGAAATTAAAATTATAAATCTGAAAATTTTCTAAGTGGTTAGGGAGTAGGCCGCCCTCGTTTCCAGCTTTGTTTTCAAACATTAAAGTAAAACTGGTTAACAGAGCTTATCAATTAGTTACTTTTAAGCAAAAGGGGAAATTTCTACGTTCAGTTCCGTTCTTGAGAATAAGTATGAAACTGTAAATATGTAATTATGAAACTAATAAATATAAAATTACCTAATATACTTTAAAAATATGAATCTGGCATTGATATTACAATTCCTAGGACTTCAATTAAATTATAATATTTAAGTGGATATAACAATTTAAACGTGTAGTCAAGTGTTAATTAATTATTAGGATATCAAATCAACCTCAATACAAAGGTATTTTAATTTAAGAATATATATTGTATATAATATATACTGCATAATATAATATAATAATACTGCATATTATGCAGTACAAATTGTACGCATACTATAACCTTTATGCAACGTAATGAAACTGTAGTGCAGTTCAAACCGTGCAAGCAGTGTATTTGACAGTTTTTCCACCCGTAGCAGGGTAGGCTATAAATTACATTGAGTTATATAAACATATTTTGAAGTAAAAGTATTATAATAAATTATCAAAATACAGTAGGCTTAAAATTACAGTTGAATCAAAATTGTACACAGTAAGAGGAAAAGATATGCTTAATTTTAAACCACTGTAAAACGATTAAGTGTAAAGTCGCAGTAGAGTATGATAAGCGGACCCACTTTTTATATCGATTATTACAATCCTCGATACTTTATTTATTGAACAACGTAACCATTAATCGATATCAATGTACATGAAATACTAAATTAAAATCACTTGTTTCAAATAAATATATATAGTATAAATGATGGCGTAATGTCATAAATGACAAAAAACAACCATAACCTATAAGACAGTTGACGGAAACAATTCATTTAAATAATTAAGAAAACGTAATAACAAAACAAGCATATCAAACCGAGAAAGACACAGTAAATCATCTTTTAGTGTTATTTTGTATAGTGTTGTAAATTTAACTGTATATTTTTACGTTAAATAAAGTTATTCATAGAACAAATTGTGTTTAGAATATGAAAACATGTATACAGTTGGTGTAGATAATGTAGTTATTGTTCAAATTATTTACTATTGGTTCATTATGTAGATGGGTATATTAATTACATATTATTTGATAGTTTCGATATGAAAAACCGGATACGCTTATCGTACTCTATTGTAATAATAAATTCCAAGTGCCAAAAAATCTACTGCCTAGCCTTGTAAATTGTTAAATTAAATATCTTAACGTGAGAAAAAACAAAAAGTCTACAGATTTTAGGTTTCTTTAAGGAAATATTAAATGAAGAATGATGAATCATCTAGGCTAGAAAGGTTTGTTAATAATCAATTTCTTACTTATCCTTAATAAATGGATTGAAAGTTGTTAACCGAGTTCAAAAAAGTAAATTTTTGAACGAAACCAACATTGAACGAACTTGGCAGCAACCATTGGTGACTGCAGTAGTATAAGCGGCCCCCACTGACTGCAAGAATAATTTGATTTAGGCCTGAATTTTAGCGTAAATGTAAGATATCATATCATATTTAGGCTAATTTTGAGTACAAAAAGTTCAGAAAACATACTTTTAAAATTTTCAAAAGTGTGTGTATCCCTTATCAAATGTTAAAACTATGACTTAGCACTCATTTTGTAGAATATCTACCCGCTCCCTCCGGCTATGCCTTAGTCCTCCATACTTGTCTCTTTGCAAACAATTTGCGACAAATTTAGGCGTTCATTACCACTGAATTTCGAAAGGGTTAACTACAAAAAAGCTTAAAAAATATACTTTTAAAGTCATCTATAAAATAATTCTATGCCTTAAAACATGTTAACACTATGATTTAGCACTCATTGTATAGAATATCTATACGCTCCCTCCGGCTATGCTTTAGCCCTCCATATTTGTCCCTTTGCTACCAATTTTTTCGATGACTCGTTGTTTAACACTGAATTTTGAAATGTACTCGGCCCTAAAATAATCTAAGATGTACGTGAAAGTTTTTTGAAGGCAAGAAATCGATAATGAATACCACTGAACCGTGCTGGAACCCTTAGTAAGCAGGGCAACCATATTTTAAGAATGGTTGTTTCTCTGTACACTCCAAATTCTTCAGGACGTCCTCACACGATCGCATTCCAAGATAAGAGAGCTAGCAAAATCTAATCTCGTACAAAAAGTTGTTTCGTTTCGTTGTTTGTACGAAAAGTACAAACAAGTAATTTATAATCTACAACTGCAACTAGCTACGAGGTTAATAACCCAGCGATAGCAGACGACAAGACCAGCTGCGGCCGAGATTAGAAAAAAGGCTCGGCACAGCTACAGTCCCGACCACCGGCCAACAAAATAAAAAAGGCAGACGCCACAACGTCAACCAGTGTTAACAAGGCGGTAGGATGTTTCACCCGCCTTGAGGTATTTCTCAATGTGCCTGTAGAGCTGTAGGGTTCACATTAAAAATAAAAAAGTTTGCTATCCCTTAGAGTGCACCCTTTAATTATAGTTTATAATATTAAGTTTCAAAAAATGCTTCTACCTAATATTCTCAATGACAATTATATCTGAAGTGATAGTTTTAAGGTATAGAACGAAACGTTTTAAAATAAGTGAATGATTGGATTTCAGAGTGAATTAATTGCACGCTGTACTTTTTATACAAGTAGTAAGTGAAGTAAACGTTACTAAATATATTAAGTTACTTGGTTGAGGTTTCTCGTTGGTTTGTTAACAAGTCATAATCTAAGTTTGTTGGAATATAAGGGAGAAACGTGCACTGTTTTAAACAATAAAGTTATACGTTTTGGAAATATTTTAGATTAAATTTTAGTTAAACATTACTCTCTGTTTAATATATACGACGGGCCTAAAGGCCAAAATTTACTTTTAAATCATAAAATTTTTTTTTTGAAACAACCGAATGAAAAAAGTTGATTTTGAGAAAAGGTTTCTACTGCAAAATCCAAAGTATTGTCTGCAGAATAAGATTTTGTGTGTGAAAAATCTAGAGAATTTCAAAATAGTTAATGACTATATGCAGATACTTGAAAAAACTGCAAATTCAAAGTTTAAAATATTGCCAAATTAAAGTTTTTATTCAAATTCTTATTATTATTAAATATTATAAATTTGTCCATGATAATTCAATATGATAGGAAGTCAACTAAAGTGGTTCGTTAGAACAAACTGTTTTACAATTTAATTTTAAACTGAATAGGCTCAAAATTTAACATATAGACATATGTTCAAACATTAAGTACAATCATATCATACAGTTTTCAGTTATGTAATAATGTCTCAAGAACAAGAAAGTCCAAGAATATTCTAGGTCACTTACATTGTACAAACGCTAGTAAACAAGTAACTAGCCAGTCTGAATGTACACTTAGTTACCATTGTCTGGAGAGGAAATACTTGAGCAGTTAAAGTATTTTCAGAGCGGAATGATTTGTACAGGAAACGGTAGCGGTTGTTATGCCAGAAGCGTCCTACGTCTTAAAACGTCTTTATAGAGAAGCCGCCTAATGTCTTTAGGCCAGTCACGTAAAGCAATGCATTATGGTTCCACTTCCTTGCGTCATAACGTACATAGGACGATGTCATAAGTTTCCGGCATATGGGTAGCTACGCTTTACCTCACAGTTGAAATTGTACAAAGCTCATAATTATTGCGTTTCTGATACTTATAATAAGTTTTATGGTATGTAATGTTCATTTACGTAAAGCTGTAACAGTTTTAATCAATACTTTTCACAGGGTATCCTGTTGGGAAAGGTTTACCTTGTGTTCTAATATTTGTCAATACATTATTTGAGCATCAAAAATCTAATTTGTATATTTATGTTAATAATACATACTTGAGGCTAATTTGAAATCCTAGTCATCGCCATCAACTTTGCCAAACTGCCTTAACCTACAATGTACGCAATATACGAGTTACATAATGCACTGAGGTTAAATGCAAAATATATGCGAAGTATAGCTGATTTCATCAGATGCTGTGTGAATAGGCCACATGTCAAACGTCACATGAAAGTACTTGGTTTGGGTACAAACATCTACTCTGCAATGTTAAAGTTGCCACTGCGGTTACTCATAATACCAATGTAAATGTATTTACTAATTCTCAACCAAATCCCATGGAATAAAATGCAGCATCATCGAACTCAAAATTGTCAATATAAAGTGAAGCTTCATGTAAAATTTAAAGTCAATTTGTAATTTCTTTTTAGCAATATCGCCTAGACATACATACACATAAACAAATTAAATTAAATTTTTTCAGCTCCTCGAGCTTCACTTACGCTCAGCCAACAAAGCTTTATTTATTTACGAGCAATAATGTAAAATCTTTAAAGATAAGAACAGTATATATCCTTCCTTTGGCATGAAGATCTTCTTGATTAAATTGGTTGAGTTCTATCATTGGTTAAACTGGAAATTTACAATAGTTTTACTTGAAAACAAGTAAATAAAATTTAGCTAATCAGTAAACACTCCTTTAGCGGAAGGATCAATTCAATGACACTTTTTGTTGAAAATCTTTTCTGTCTAACAAACCAAGAGTGGTTGCTATATACGCGTGGGTAGTGTGCTTCATTGATGGAACAGTTTCTTTTCATAATCTTACATTTGTTTGATCAGCCTACATTAATCTAAATTATGTAAGTCATGTTCTTTACGCAACCTTTTGTTCAACCATGGATTTTCTCTCAGTTTCAACATGGTGCATTATCCATGATTCCACAATATACTCGATTGGGTTGAACCGGGGAGTTAGTCGGGAAGTTATAATATTAAATTTTACGCTATAGATTTCTTTCTTTCTAGATTTAAACATTGATTTACCACTTCCGTAATTGTTACGTCAATTAAACCATTGCAAATTTAAATGAAACAGCCAGGATATTGTGGAACTATAAATAGACTTACATTTTAATTGAATGCCCACTTAATTTTCAGAAGGAATGATTTCAAAACTCCAATTATTCCAAGTAGTTCTTGTATTGCTAAAGCGTTTTGTTTAGCATTGTTAAGGAAGGGAAAGTTATTTTTTTACACATTGTACTATTACATAACATTAGTCTCAAAAGACACTTGTTTATTACATGTTGACGTGACAACGTCTTAAATTAGGTTGCGGCTCGGAGTCACTCATGAAAAAGTGTAACGCCCGGTAACGTTACGATGCCCGTCCAGTGGGTCCGCCGCACGGGATCCGCACGGGATAAAGCAGATAATTGTGGGTCCGCCGCACGGGATAAAGCAGATAACTATGTTTATTCGTGAAAATGTGGAGTGCTTAGATTCGTCATTTACAACAACTACAACAATAAAGGTAAATAATTGTACACTGATATTTCATTATCGTAAACTATGATTGATTGATTAATTGTTAGATTGACACAAAAGTTGAGAAACTGAGTTTATAGGTTATGTCATACTATTGACAAATGTTGATAGTATTAATTAAATTATTAGTTTAAATCACTCTGCAATCAATCGTAATTCAGTCGATTGAGAAGAAACAGCGCGTATTGCTAGTCAAACATTTAAAATAACAAATTATAACCTCTAACCTGTCATAACAGTGCGACCAAACAAACGAACTAAACCGACCAATCACCACGCGCGGAGTTAGAATTTAACTGTGTTTAGCAAGAATTTCAAATTCCAATTTTAGTAAATGTTTTATTCAACTTTACCATTTACAATAACAAATTTTAATTAATTTCAAATTATGTACAATGTTTTAGTAAACAAAATATATTTCTATAGTTAAAATTTGTGCAATTCTTATTTTCATTCAATTCCTTGTTCCTATTGTGCAATTTAATAATATTCATATCAATAAATATTCTACCGAGAAAAAGACGTTGTCACGTAAAATCTTCGCCCGTAAAACCGACTTTACAGGCAACCATAATTTTTTAACATATAAATGATACTGCATTTTGCCGGTACTATCGGACTTTACTTTTTCATTTTATTTAGCTGTGGGACAAGCTATATTTTTTAAATGTACCCTTAAATTAATAATTTATTATCTACGTACAAAGATAGCTTGAACGTAAGAAGTGTTGAACAGCAATAAAATAATGATGGCTGTCCCCACATTCGATTCATTGCTGTCGCGCAAAAAAAAAACTGATTTCCAACTATGTACAGTGCAAGGAAATCATTTTGAAATAAAAATAATAAAAGATAATTAGTGAACTACAATGCAACTGAATTTATAAAACGATCCTAGCTACTAGAATCGATTAAAGTCGACGGAAAGTGGAGTCTTATTTCTCTTCAGTGCTTCATTCATTAACTTAGTATTTCAATAATCAAAATCACAAAATTATTTATTTGGAACACGAAATAAGATTAATTTATACATATAAATGGCTAAAGCGTATGTGTAATACGATAATAATTATGCAGTTCACATAGGTTTATAGTTTATTCTCTACTAATTGGTGACGAAGTACAATTACGTACCAAACAAATATTGTAGATCACCAATTTGCAAATTAATGAAGCAAACCGCGATCGAGCGACTGCATAGAAAAAATACATATGAAAGGTACCGCCCGAAATTATTGTGTAACAATGCAGGGAGATGGAGATGCTGTTGGATTTTAATTAAAAGCTGGGATCGCAATCACATACCTGTGAGTCCGTAATTAATACCTGTTGTACGGTTTCAAAGCAAGTTTATTTCATTGTTAAATTCATTAAATTTGTTCACTGAAACTGCGTATGTAATACAAAAAGTGTCACAGACCATTGCCGTTTCACACTTCCCAATTTAATCGAGTTTTCCGTCTGATAGACCGTCAAAGTTGTGTAAGTAGTGACAAAAGGACAATATTCATTAAGACACTTATTGGATTGGAACAAGATCAAGACTCCATTGTGGTCAAGAAGTTCAATGAAAGAAATGAGCTTAGAGACTCTTTTGTTTGATGGCACAATTCATGTTTTATTTAATTAATTGCTCCTATAGGTGATATTTATTCATGGTTGAGTGATATTATTGTCTAATCATAGCCGGATGTTGACCCCTTTATACTCTTAAAAACCATTTATATCTATAAAACGTAAACGTTTTGAAATATAAAAGTATTACGTTGTACTACACATTGTGTTTACTAAGAAGAATCTAAGCAAATAATTCTCTATCTAAAATCTCTCCAATACACCTATAAAAATTCCTGTCTACGCATTTTGGCACCACATTTTTAAAATAACACTAACATCTTGCCTATTGCATAAACTAAACCAAACTATAACAACAGGTTTCCTCGTTATGTTGCAAAAAGATTGAATTTTTTCAAAGTCATATTATTCATGTACGCTTTTAAAAAGATAATAAATACAAAAACTAAATTAATCGCCCAATATTTCGCATTAAAACAGCTAATAAAAAACTTACCTAAGTTCAGTTTAGCTTCTAGCAAAATTTTAAATGTATTACGAAATGAGACAAAATCCTACAGGTCATCATTACTCGGTATTTGACGAGGCGATGTAGTCGAAAGGAAGGGAAGATTAAATTGTAAAATAACTGGTTTCTATCTAGAAATATTAAGATTTGTTTAGTACGAAAGGACCATTAAATCCAATTTTTATTGTGTAAAAAGAATACTAGATTGGCAGATTTTAGTGCAATAAATTTAGAATTTATAAAAATGATTAATTCATATCTAGTAATTTTTTTTACTTAATCATGTTCCACTTAATCTAATAATTAAAAGAATATTTTTAAACGAGTATTGCATTGTACCCTGTATTTTCCTAACTATTTTATCCAAAATCCAATCACCTTCTTCATACTTATTACTTTGGACATTCTTCAAAATAATCGAACACAAAAACTTAGAAACATTTCAGACAATTGTGACACAAGTGCTTCCTGACTTATCTAGGCCAGTCAAAAAACGTTAGTACCTTTATTATGTATTTATTTTATCCTAGATTGTAACTATGTGTTAGGTTACTCATCCTTCTGAGGAAGAGATCAGATTGCAGATCTCGATTGGTAGTGTTACTTCATTTTTGTATTTCAGAGCAATGGAATAAAAAACAAACAAAATATCCTGTTGTCTTCACGTACTATAATACTTTATCTACAATCTCATTAAACTAATTTTTGTTCCGTGCGATTTATTAGTTAACTAATAATTATTAAAAATCCATTAATATACATTCCTACTACTTTTATTATTGCCTTTTTTAAAGACTAAAATTCTAATTAGCACTCTATTAGCTTAAAAATTAAAAACACTTTTAAAGGAATGACGGCTGATTTTCTGTATCACTTTTGTTAACTTAATTATCCGTTTAATTTAACGAAACTGTTTATGATAATATATATATATATATATATATATATATATATATATATATATAAAATAGGAAATAAAACAGGATTTCTCTGCGAAGATTCAAACTTAATATGTTTCAATCTATATATATATATATATATATATATATATATATATATATATATATATATATATATATATATATATATATATATTATACGGTTAATTGATATTGCTCTATTTGCTTCGTACTTTACCTTATATAACACCATCAACATCAATAACAATATTGCAACTACAAGTGAAGTAGATTCTTAATTGATAACTAGGCCGGTAAGTTAAAAACATATTTTAGAGTACATTTTGCCTTTTGCATCTACCTATTAATTATTCATTCCGCCAATGGTTAAATAGCATTTTATTCATATGTCCTGTGTAAAAAATAATAAAATACATAATAAAATACTGTGAATCAAAGGCTTTTGTGAGCTTTTTTATTCTTTGCGCCAAATTCAAGATTTGATACGCATAAATACATACGTTTAACTGAACGTTTAAAGTTTATCTGTTGGGAGATCACTTCAGCCGACTGTGATGCACTCTGCCGGCCACTTTATACAGGTCACGTGAACGCCTCAAGTGGTCACGTGATACAGACCCTCTCCTTTCTAACACCTACTTAGTAATCCCCTTTAACTTGCCGTTAAAAGAAAATAATAAGGATGTCATATGAAATTGCATACAATGCATGCTTTGGTTTCCGAATACGGCAATATATCGGTATAAATATAGCGAATTTAGAGCAATCTCTTTCAATAAACAAATGGATGATTTTTTTAGCTAAACTTATTTACATTTATTTATTTGTATTGCCTCTTATATACCTATTATTTGGTGTCTTATGTACCTGCAGACAATGATAATGATCCATCTCCCCGATTACCAATAATTATTACGATGTACCTCCACGATCACTTATTACAATTAAAAGACGTTACACTAAATTTCTGGGATTAAATGGCAGCAACCCTAATTGGGAATTTCATGTTGATTCTGCAAACATTTCATCTCTATTGTTTACCTTACATATAATAACGAAAATTTGCTCGATTTTTACTTCAGCACTTGCATATATTTCGTAGTTTACATCATTACATTTATGATGCCCTTCATTGTATCTGCTTCTAAAATATCAGATGAATAAAGAGCATATTAATTTGATTACTTTGATACCCGATCAATAAAATAACATGTACAAATTTTAGTCTTTTAAGTAGCCTGAAGTCCCAAGATTCAATCATTTGATATAAATGAGTCTGTAATTGTAGCGATCTCTGGGTGGGTAAAATTCACAAACTTACATGCAATTTTTACAATTCGTCAAAACTGGTAGTTAATATAAGCTGTGACTTCG